>NC_059450.1:102080104-102397604 GCF_905237065.1 Salmo salar | reverse complement strand
CTCTCTCTGCCTGTCTCTCTCTCTCTGCCTGTCTCTCTCTCTCTCTCTGCCTGCCTCTCTCTCTCTCTGCCTGTGTCTCTGCCTCTCTCTCTCTGCTTCGCTCTCTGCCTCTCTCTCTGCCTCTCTCTCTGCCCCTCTCTCTCTCTCTCTGCCTGTCTCTCTCTCTCTGCCTGTCTCTCTCTCTCTTCCTGTCTCTCTCTCTCTCTCTCTCTGCATGGCTGTCTGCCTCTCTCTCTCTCTGCTTCGCTCTCTTCCTCTCTCTCTCTGCCTCTGTCTCTCTCTCTGCCTGTGTCTCTCTCTCTCTCTCTCTGCCTGTGTCTCTCTCTCTCGCCTGTCTCTCTCTCTCTCTGCCTGTCTCTCTCTCTCTCTGCCTGTGTCTCTCTCTCTCTCTGCCTGTGTCTCTGCCTCTCTCTCTCTCTCTGCCTGTGTCTCTGCCTCTCTCTCTCTGCTTCGCTCTCTGCCTCTCTCTCTGCCTCTCTCTCTGCCTCTCTCTCTGCCTCTCTCTCTCTTTCTCTCTCTGCCTGTCTCTCTCTCTCTCTGCCTCTCTCTCTCTCTCTCTCTGCCTGTCTCTCTCTCTCTCTCTGCCTGCCTCTCTCTCTCTGCCTCTCTCTCTCTGCCTCTCTCTCTCTCTCTCTCTCTGCCTGTCTCTGTCTCTCTCTCTTTGCCTGCCTCTCTCTCTCTCTCTTTGCCTGCCTCTCTCTCTCTCTCTGCCTGCCTCTCTGTCTCTCTCTCTCTGCCTGCCTCTCTTTCCTCTCTCTCTGCCTGCCTGTCTGTCTCTCTCTCTCTGCCTGTCTCTCTCTCTCTGCCTGTCTCTCTCTCTCTCTCTCTCTGCCTGCCTCTCTGTCTATCTCTCTCTCTGCCTGCCTCTCTGTCTCTCTCTGCCTGCCTCTCTGTCTCTCTCTCTCTGCCTGTCTCTCTCTCTCTGCCTGTCTCTCTCTCTTTCTCTGCCTGCCTCTCTCTCTCTCTCTTTTTCTCTGCCTGACTCTCTCTCTCTCTCTCTCTGCCTGTCTCTCTCTCTCTCTGCCTGTCTCTCTCTGCCTGTCTCTCTCTCTCTCTGCCTGTCTCTCTCTCTCTCTGCCTGTCTCTCTCTCTCTCTACCTCTCTATCTCTCTCTCTGCCTGTCTCTCTCTCTGCCTGTCTCTGTCTCTCTCTCTCTGCATGTCTCTCTCTCTCTCTGCCTGTCTCTCTCTCTCTCTGCCTGTCTCTCTCTCTGCCTGTCTCTCTCTCTGCCTGTCTCTCTCTCTGCCTGTCTCTCTCTCTGCCTGTCTCTCTCTCGCTCTGCCTGTGTCTCTCTCGCTCTCTCTGCCTGCCTCTCTCTCTCTCTGCCTGTCTCTCTCTCTCTTCCTGTCTCTCTCTCTCTCTCTCTCTCTGCCTGGCTGTCTGCCTCTCTCTCTCTCTGCTTCGCTCTCTTCCTCTCTCTCTCTGCCTCTGTCTCTCTCTCTGCCTGTGTCTCTCTCTCGCTCTCTGCCTGTGTCTCTCTCTCTGCCTGTCTCTCTCTCTGCCTGCCTCTCTCTCTCTCTGCCTGCCTCTCTCTCTCTCTCTCTGCCTGCCTCTCTCTACTCTCTCTGCCTGCCTCTCTCTCTCTCTGCCTGCCTCTCTCTCTCTCTCTGCCTGCCTCTCTCTCTCTCTCTGCCTGCCTCTCTCTCTGCCTGTCTCTCTCTCTCTGCCTGTCTCTCTCTCTCTCTCTGTCTGTCTCTCTCTCTCTCTCTGCCTGTCTCTCTCTCTCTCTCTGCCTGTCTCTCTCTCTCTCTCTGCCTGTCTCTCTCTCTCTCTCTGCCTGTCTCTCTCTCTCTCTCTCTGCCTGTCTCTCTCTCTCTCTCTCTGCCTGTCTCTCTCTCTCTGCCTGTGTCTCTCTCTCTCTCTCTCTGCCTGTCTCTCTCTCTCTCTCTCTCTCTCTGCCTCTGTCTCTCTCTCTGCCTGTGTCTCTCTCTCGCTCTCTGCCTGTGTCTCTCTCTCTCTCTCTGCCTGTGTCTCTGCCTCTCTCTCTCTGCCTCTCTCTCTGCCTCTCTCTCTCTGCCTGTCTCTCTCTCTCTCTCTGCCTGTCTCTCTCTCTCTCTCTGCCTGTCTCTCTCTCTCTCTCTGCCTGTCTCTCTCTCTCTCGCCTGTCTCTCTCTCTCTCTGCCTGTCTCTCTCTCTCTCTCTCTGCCTGTCTCTCTCTCTCTCTCTGCCTCTGTCTCTCTCTCTGCCTGTCTCTCTCTCTCTCTGCCTCTGTCTCTCTCTCTGCCTGTGTCTCTCTCTCGCTCTCTGCCTGTGTCTCTCTCTCTCTCTGCCTGTGTCTCTCTCTCTGCCTGTCTCTCTCTCTGCCTGTCTCTCTCTCTCTCTCTGCCTGTGTCTCTCTCTCTCTCTCTCTGCCTGTCTCTCTCTCTCTCTGCCTCTGTCTCTCTCTCTGCCTGTGTCTCTCTCTCGCTCTCTGCCTGTGTCTCTCTCTCTCTCTCTGCCTGTGTCTCTGCCTCTCTCTCTCTCTCTGCCTGTGTCTCTGCCTCTCTCTCTCTGCTTCGCTCTCTGCCTCTCTCTCTGCCTCTCTCTCTGCCTCTCTCTCTCTCTCTCTGCCTGTCTCTCTCTCTCTGCCTGTCTCTCTCTCTCTCTCTCTGCCTGCCTCTCTGTCTATCTCTCTCTCTGCCTGCCTCTCTGTCTCTCTCTGCCTGCCTCTCTGTCTCTCTCTCTCTGCCTGTCTCTCTCTCTCTGCCTGTCTCTCTCTCTCTCTCTCTCTGCCTGTCTCTCTGTCTATCTCTCTCTCTACCTGCCTCTCTGTCTCTCTCTGCCTGCCTCTCATTCTCTCTCTCTCTGCATGTCTCTCTCTCTCTGCCTGTCTCTCTCTCTGCCTGTCTCTCTCTCTTTCTCTGCCTGCCTCTCTCTCTCTCTCTTTCTCTGCCTGCCTCTCTCTCTCTCTCTCTTTCTCTGCCTGACTCTCTCTCTCTCTCTCTCTGCCTGTCTCTCTCTCTCTCTCTGCCTGTCTCTCTCTCTCTGCCTGTCTCTCTCTCTCTCTGCCTGTCTCTCTCTCTCTCTGCCTGTCTCTCTCTCTCTCTACCTCTCTCTCTCTCTCTCTCTGCCTGTCTCTCTCTCTGCCTGTCTCTGTCTCTCTCTCTCTGCATGTCTCTCTCTCTCTCTGCCTGTCTCTCTCTCTCTCTGCCTGTCTCTCTCTCTGCCTGTCTCTCTCTCTAACTGTCTCTCTCTCTGTCTGTCTCTCTCTCTGCCTGTCTCTCTCTCGCTCTGCCTGTGTGTCTCTCTCTCTCTCTGCCTGCCTCTCTCGCTCTCTCTGCCTGCCTCTCTCTCTCTCTGCCTGTCTCTCTCTCTCTTCCTGTCTCTCTCTCTCTCTCTCTCTCTCTGCCTGGCTGTCTGCCTCTCTCTCTCTCTGCTTCGCTCTCTTCCTCTCTCTCTCTGCCTCTGTCTCTCTCTCTGCCTGTGTCTCTCTCTCGCTCTCTGCCTGTGTCTCTCTCTCTCTCTCTGCCTGTGTCTCTCTCTCTGCCTGTCTCTCTCTCTCTCTGCCTGTCTCTCTCTCTCTCTGCCTGTGTCTCTCTCTCTCTCTCTCTCTGCCTGCCTCTCTCTCTCTCTGCCTGTGTCTCTCTCTCTCTCTGCCTGTCTCTCTCTCTCTCTCTGCCTGTCTCTCTCTCTCTCTCTGCCTGTCTCGCTCTCTCTCTCTGCCTGTCTCTCTCTCTATCTGCCTGTCTCGCTCTCTCTCTCTGCCTGTCTCTCTCTCTCTCTCTGCCTGTCTCTGTCTCTCTCTCTCTCTCTGCCTGCCTCTCTCTCTGCCTGCCTCTCTCTCTCTCTCTCTCTCTGCCTGTGTCTCTCTCTGCCTGCCTCTCTCTGTGTCTCTCTCTCTCTCTCTATGCCTGTGTCTCTCTCTCTCTCTCTCTCTCTCTCTCTGCCTGTCTCTCTCTCTCTCTGCCTGTGTCTCTCTCTCTCTCTGCCTGTGTCTCTCTCTCTCTCTCTCTCTCTGCCTGTCTCTCTCTCTCTCTGCCTGTGTCTCTCTCTCTCTCTGCCTGTGTGTCTCTCTCTCTCTCTGCCTCTCTCTCTGCCTCTCTCTCTGCCTCTCTCTCTGTCTCTCTCTCTGTCTCTCTCTCTCTCTCTGCCTGTGTCTCTGCCTGTGTCTCTGCCTCTCTCTCTCTCTCTGCCTGTGTCTCTCTGCCTCTCTCTCGCTCTCTGCCTGTCTCTCTCTGCCTGTCTCTCTCTCTCTCTCTCTGCCTGTGTCTCTCTCTCTCTCTCTCTCTCTCTGCCTGTGTCTCTCTCTCTCTCTCTGCCTGTGTCTCTCTCTCTCTCTCTCTCTCTCTGCCTGTGTGTCTCTCTCTCTCTGTCTCTCTCTGCCTGTCTCTGTCTCTCTCTCTGTCTCTCTCTCTGTCTCTCTCTCTGTCTCTCTCTCTGCCTCTCTCTCTGCCTCTCTCTCTCTCTCTGCCTGTGTCTCTCTGCCTCTCTCTCTCTCTGCCTGTGTCTCTCTCTCTCTCTCTGCCTGTGTGTCTTTCTCTCTCTCTCTCTCTGTCTCTCTTTGCCTCTCTCTCTGCCTCTCTCTCTGCCTCTCTCTCTGCCTCTCTCTCTGCCTCTCTCTCTCTCTGCCTGTGTCTCTCTGCCTCTCTCTCTCTGCCTGTGTCTCTCTCTCTCTCTCTCTCTCTCTCTCTGCCTGTCTCTCTCTCTCTCTCTCTCTGCCTGTGTCTCTCTCTCTCTCTCTCTCTCTGCCTGTGTCTCTCTCTCTCTCTCTGCCTGTGTGTCTCTCTCTCTCTCTCTCTCTGCCTGTGTCTCCTCTCTCTCTCTCTCTCTGCATGTGTCTCTCTCTCTGCATGTGTCTCTCTCTCTCTCTCTCTCTCTGCCTGTCTCTCTCTCTCTCTCTCTCTGCCTGTCTCTGTCTCTCTCTCTCTCTCAGCCTGTCTCTCTGTCTCTCTCTGCCTCTCTCTCTGTCTCTCTCTCTCTCTCTCTGCCTCTCTGCCTCTCTCTCTCTCGGTCTCTCTCTCTCTCTCTCGGTCTCTCTCTCTCTCTCTCTCTCTCTCTCTCTCTCTCTCTCTCTGTGTCTCTTTGTGTTATAGGTAGTGCGCAGGAGCGAACCAAGAAATGTCAGTCTGCCTGGAACAAGTACCTCATTTCCTGTTACACACAGAATAAGAACTAATCAGGCGGATAAAGGTGTGCTGTTGTCCATTCCACCTCACCTCCCTCTCCCCTTCATGAGCCACCTGCCTCCATCACATTAACCAGCCTTGATTCAGGTCGTCACTATCTGGCCAAATTGGAAGAGCCGCCTTGTTCTGCCATTGTAATCCTTTGGGCGGGCTGCCTAAGAAGTCCAAACAGTGTAAAAAAATTTTTGGGACTATTGTCTACATTGTAGAATAATAGTGAAGACATCAAAACTATAAAGTAACACATATGTAATCATGTAGTAACCAAAAAAGTGTTAAAACAAATATAAATATATTTCAGATTCTTCGAAGTAGCCACCCTTTGCCTTGATGACAGCTTTGTACACTTGGCATGCTCTCAACCAGCTTCACCTGGAATGCTTTCCAACCGTCTTGAAGGAGTTCCCACATATGCTGAATAATTCTTGGCTGCTTTTCCTTCACTCTGCGGTCCAACTCATCCCAAACCATCTTAATTGGATTGAGGTTTGGTGATTGTGGAGGCCAGGTCATCTGATGCAGCACCTCATCACTCTCCTTCTTGGTCAAATAGCCCTTACACAGCCTGGAGGTGTGTTGGGTCATTGTCCTGTTGAAAAACAAATGATAGTCCCACTAAGCCCAAACCAGATGGGATGGCGTATCTCTGCAGAATGCTGTGGTAGCCATGCTGGTTAAGTGTGCCTTGAATTCTAAATAAATCACTGACAGTGTCACCAGCAAAGCACCATCATACCTCCTCCTCCATGCTTCACGGTGGGAACTACACATGAGGAGATCATCCGTTCACCTACTGCGTGTCTCACAAAGGCTCAGCGGTTGGAACCAAAAATCAAAAATTTGGACTCATCAGACCAAAGGACAGATTTCCACCGGTCTAATGTCCATTGCTCGTGTATCTTGGCCCAAGCAAGTATCTTCTTATTATTGTTGTCCTTTAGTAGTGGTTTCTTTGAACAGCTGAGATGTCTGTTACTTGAACTCTGTAGCATTTATTTGGGATGCAATTTCTGAGGCTGGTAACTCTAATGAACTTATCCTCTGCAGCAGAGGTAACTCTGGGTCTTCCATTCCTGTGGCGGTCCTCATGAGAGCCAGTTTCATCATAGCGCTTGATGGTTTTTGCGACTGCACTTGAAGTAACTTTCAAAATTCTTGAACTGTTCCGGGTTGACGTACCTTCATGTCTTAAAGTAATGATGGACTGTCCTTTCTCTTTGTTTATTTGAGCTGTTCTTACCATAATATGGACTTGGTCTTTTACCAAATAGGGCTTGGTCTTTTACCAAATAGGGCGATCTTCTGTATACCACCCCTACCTTGTCACAACGCAAATTAACTTTTAACAAGGCTCACCTGTTAATTGAAATGCCTGCCAGGTGACTACCTCATGAACTAGGGCTCCTGAGCGGCTCAGCGGTCTAAGACACAGCATCTCAATGCAAGATGCCTCAGTACAGTCCCAGGTTGAAATCCAGGCTGTATCACATCCGGCCGTGATTGGGAGTCCCATAGGGCGGCCACACAATAAGCACAGTGTCGTCCGGGTTTTGCCAGCAAGGTTACACAAGCTGGTTGAGAGAATGTCAAGAGTGTGCAAAAGGTGGCTATTTGAAGTGTGTGATAATATATATATATATATATATATATATATATATATATATATATATATATATATATATATATATATATATATATATATATATATATATATATATATATATATATAATTTATTTTGTTTAACACTTGTTTGGTTACTTCATGATTCCATGTGTTATTTCATAGTTTAGATGTTGTCACTATTATTCTACAATGTAGAAAATAGTCAAAATAAAGAAACCCTTGAATGAGTAGGTGTTTTGAAAACTTTTGACTGGTACTGTATATATTCATGTTTAAATACATTTTCATGATGGACAAACTAAAACCAGATGAAGTAATGGAGCTGTTTATAAAACCTTCTCTGAGAACTACCACTCACCAAAATAAAAGCTGGACATTCGGGAACAAATAAAAATTACAATAACAATTTAGCATTATTGATATTGTTTATGTTTCAGCAAAATAACACATTAGCCATGGAAAAATGCATTGCATGAAATTCCCTTTAAAACTGTAAACAATTCTCTCAGCTCCATGGAGAAATGTGTATAGAATTGCAAGGAATTGTTGTGAAAATGCATATATTTCTCTACATCGCCAAAATGAGGCTTGATTTTAATCTGATGGCAAAAGGCGGGCCTTTAAAATGTTCCTTCCCAGGGTGCACTATGGGCCCTGGTCAAAAGAAATGCACAACGTAGGTAATAGGGTGCCATTTTGGGAGGCAGTCTGTGTGGTAACATAATGACAGCTGTATTGACCAGAGCAGTTGGGAGGCAGTCTGTGTGGTAACATAATGACAGCTGTATTGACCAGAGCAGTTGCTTGAACTGTGTTTACTGCTGCTGTCTGCCCAAGCTCGCTCCTCAGAATAGCACATTCCAAATCCCCGTCTTTGTAAAGTCTATTTACCTGATGGCAAACTTTTTAAAGGGCAATTCTGCAGCGTAGCAGCGTCTACATGTCAAAACTGCATGTTTCAACCTCCTATTCATTATCCCCAGCACCGTAGCAGCGTCTACATGTCAAAACTGCACGTTTCTATGATCCGTGGTTATAAAGATGAGAAGGGTCCTAAACAATGCTTCTCTGTGACATCACAGGGTAAGATGAAAAGAAACAGATTTTTCCAAAACCTGCAACGAGTTTCTAGACTGAGCGAGGGGAGTTTCTGGACGGACGGAGGGAGGGGAGGGGAGTTTCTGGACGGAGGGAGGGGAGGGGAGTTTCTAGACGGACGGGGGAGGGAGGGGAGGGGAGTTTCTAGACGGACGAGGGGAGGGAGGGGAGTTTCTAGACGGACGGGGGAGGGAGGAGGGAGTTTCTAGACGGACGGGGGAGGGTGGGGAGGGGAGTTTCTAGACGGACGGGGGAGGGGAGTTTCTAGACGGAGGGAGGGGGGGTTCTAGATGGGGAGGGGAGTTTCTAGACGGAGGGAGGGGGGTTTCTAGACGGGGGGGTTCTAGACGGGAGGGAGGGAGGGGGGGTTCTAGACCGAGGGAGGGGAGGGGAGTTTCTCGTGCCACACATCATCGCAAATCTGTTTGAAAATCATTGTTTTTAAACTGTTAACTATTTTCTTTTTTGTTTCTATAGCATGTAGAAATGTGACGTTGTCACATATGTAGACACTGCTATTGTGCTGGAGATAATTACCATGACTTTGAAGTGGTGGAATTGCCCTTTTAACATCAATAAAAGTTTAGACTGGAACAGCATCTCGGTATGTTCTTGGCCATTGTGACAGCATGGCTGTTCTGCATCCAAAATGGCACCCTATGGACCTTGTCAAAACTAGTGCACTATATAGGGAATAGGGTGCTATTTGGGAAGCACTCTGCGACTTTCAGCTGCTGCGACTTTCAGCTGCTGCAGACTTGACTGTTTTGATGTGTGAAATTATTTTAGGCACTTTGTGACTGTCAGCTAATAGACCAGCTGTCTTTAGTCCCGTGTGGCTCAGTTGGTAGAGCATGGCGTTTGCAACGCCAGGGTTGTGGGTTCATTTCCCACGGGGGACCAGTACGGAGAAGAAGAAAAAAATGTCTGAAATGTATGCATTCACTACTGTAAGTAGCTCTGGATAAGAGCGTCTGCTAAATGACTAAAATGTAAATAATCCTGTAAATGGAGGAGGATGATCCATTCTGTGTATTTGCCAACAGTTCCTCACTGTGAACTTTCCTTTTATGACTTTAAATGATGCTGTGGCTTGTTATTTTTCCTTCACTAAGTTTGCAATGTGAAAACTTTTTTGTTTTGCCTTCTGTCATATATTATTAGCTACTTTTCTGACCATGGCATATTTGATATGTATCTGTGTGTTGAATAATAAATTATTTCTTCATTACAGGATCTCTCACTGGTCTTCATTTGTATTTGACAGAACAATTCAAATGTAGTATATTGTCCAAAACGTGTTTCTCAAGCAATCATAACTCATTACGATTTGTATTCTCTCAAGTAACTTGTATTAACCAACAACAGGATGAACCTGACAACCCCCCCCTCACCTCTATCACAACTGATGCAGGAACAGCCCTGGGCATTGAGATGTAGAATAATGGTACAGTGAACTGATTCTGGGTTGTCTGATATCACAGGACAAACAGGTGTTGTTTCTGTAGCCTGAGTGCCAGTCTGTTTCTGCCATCAGGTCAACTCCTTGGTCGGTTTCTGCCGTCAGGCCAACTCCTTGTTATGTTTATTGGCTTGACAACGACTGCAATGGAGTACTAGAGCACACACAGATCTGGGACCAGGCTAGCTTTTCCCTTAACTGTAAATATTTGTTTCCATAATGTCTATTTTGGTCAGGGGGCATCTGAGCTGAATCAACTCTGAGAATCAACTCTTTCAGACGAGCTGATGGTGCCACGATGGAGGGCGACGCAGGAGTGAGGTCAACTGTTTTCACCTTTCTGTCTCGTGAATAGGACACTCCTGACCTGTAAAACAACTAACCAAACATCCAGCTGAGTACCAGCACCTTAAATGTTCTACTGCTTCAGTTCCTGTTCCTCTTATAGACTATTATCTCAACAGTTCTGTGGAGCTCCTGCACCTAAATATAAACAGTGCTGGCATCCAAAATTTGTACCGATTTCAGTCTAAGTCAAGCCCTTACCCCTAACCTAATTTGAACCAATTCTGAAATTTACATTTTAGTCATTTAGCAGATGCTCTTATCCAGAGCGACTTACAGTAGTGAACGCATACATTTCATACATTCTTTTCTCCGTACTGGCCCCCCGTGGGAATCAAACCCACAACCCTGGCGTTGCAAACACCATGCTCTACCAACTGAGCCACACGGGACTATAGTTTAAATAATGGTTTCCAGGTCAGGATTGTCCGTATAGCCTTTTCCATCTGTCTCTGCAACCGTCATGTTGAGGATTTATGGATGAGTCTAAAATGGCGCCCTATTCCCTAATGGGCTCTGATCAAACATACTTCAATATATAGGGAACAAGCTAGCATTTTGCCTGGAGCCTTTCTGTGGTTAGATCAGGGGGACAAGACCAATCAGAATCATCTAATGGATAGATCAGGGGAACAAGACCAATCAGAATCATCTAATGGATAGATCAGGGGAACAAGCCAATCAGAACCATCTAATGGATAGATCAGGGGAGCAAGCCAATCAGAACCATCTAATGGATAGATCAGGGGAACAAGCCAATCAGAACCATCTAATGGATAGATCAGGGGAACAAGACCAATCAGAACCATCTAATCCCTAAATAAACACCCAGTATATAACACAAAGACATTGATTGTCCACTTCTGGAAATGTTTGATTCATAGTTCCTTGAATGATTTTGCAAACATCTCATTTTGCCCACTGACCGCCCTTTTTTCCGCTGCTCTCTCACTCAGTGGTTCGGGTCAGAAGCCCTCTGCCCTCCCTTTTCCCCTGCTCTCTCGCTCAGTGGTTCGGGTCAGAAGCCCTCTGCCCTCCCCTCCAAGCACAATAAATAATGTGGCATGGGACTCGGGCCTTTTGTGTCCACACAGATTCTTTCTTCTGTATGTTCTGCAGGGGGTAGGCAGAAAGCAGGGTGTTTTATCCGAATAACACAGAGTCTTGTTGGGGCTCTGATAAAGGGCAGCATTGTATGGTAATAGTTTATATAAGACCATATGACCGCTGGGCTCTGCTACGGTGCAGGGTAGTGGCTAGTGTCGCGGGAATGATTAGCATTTTACCAACGCATCGTGTTCACAAGCCAAGAGCCTTCTGGTTCGATTTATAAAATAAACACTCATTTAATTTAACCCTTCTTTGTACACATTTTGTGTACCACCACAGCTGAAGGTAAAACCCATATCTCTGATTCTCTTTATTAACCATTTGGATGATGATGATGTGTTGAGATTCATGAGGAAAAGAAAAGAGGGTCTGACTATGTGAGGTGTTCTGGACTTTTGGAGTTCTCTTCTAGAATTCCAGACTAGATTCTAGAATGGTTCTGCAGAAAGAGAGCAGTTACTGACCATGAAACATCTGTTCACTTGAATACAATAACTTCTCTTGTTTTGATCTGGGTGTATTTTATGATTGGCAAAGTTTCTTCAGTCACAGTAGAGGTCTTAGACAGTATCTGTCTGAAGTTAGTTGTAAGATTCTTCTAGTGAGATGGATGTTTGTGTCGTTGCTTGGAGAATATATCTTGGCCTGTCTGTCAGGTGCAGCCGTGTCCGTCTGTCTGAAGGTCAGGTTGCAGTCAGTCAGTATTAATACTTGTTGAACGGATCACATGTCTCCGTTAGCCAATAGCGAAACGATAACGGAGCGTTATGTGGCGTTACGTTGCGCCCATGTTAGGCCATCGCCCAAGGTTCTTAAAGCACAGGCCAGGGATAGGCTGAGTCTTGTTTGCCGTTGCTGTGACCCGACCACTCCAGCTCCATGGCCAGGCTACACCTGACGGTGGTGGTTTACGGACCCGGTGCTGCCGACACCGCCGGCGGAGACTGGTAGGACCAACAGCTCAGGCAATACTGGGGTTCCTTCCTAAAACACCCTATTTAGTGGGCCCTGGTTGAAAGTAGTGCACTTTTATAGGTGCAGACAAGGGTGTGTTAGGTTGGGGGTTGTTGACTATATAGGAGGAAAGTTCTGTTTTAGTCCACACTAGTACGTTTTGAGAATGTTTTTATGTCCGATGTGTTTTAGGATTTGAGCTCAAGCATTTCTGATGATTGTTGGTTGGATATATACAGTACACCTGTGGGGTTATTTAACAACTCTTTCTTCCTCACTACAGGTTTGATTGATTGCCTGCCCATATTAAATGATTGACTCAGAGATTGTACAGTTTCAAATGATTGTATCAATACGTTACCAACATGTTATGTACTTTTGATATTCCTTCATTACATGTTTCCTTGACATGGTCATTCTTATAAAGAATGGCCGCCCTTTCGAGTGTGATCAAACGTCAGCTTGTATCAATACATAGGGAACAACTTTGTGTTGACAAAGTCCTATATTCTTTTAAAGAACAGTTATTCTTCTGAGTGTGATCGTCAGCTTGACATTTCTCTTTTCCAGACTGGGCTTGAGAAAAGCTTTAGAGCTGAAACGTCAACATTAAACAGTCTGAACTATATCCCTTCTTGTTTCTCCTCTCCAGACCTGGAATCGAAAATGAACTGGGGGTCCTTTTACGCTGTAATCAGCGGCGTAAACAGGCATTCCACAGGCATCGGCCGCATCTGGCTGTCTGTCATCTTCATCTTCAGAATCCTGGTCCTCGTGGTGGCGGCCGAGTCGGTCTGGGGCGACGAGAAGTCTGGCTTTACCTGCAACACCCAGCAGCCCGGCTGCAACTCTGTCTGCTATGACCAGTTCTTTCCCATCTCACACATCCGCCTGTGGGCCTTGCAGCTCATCCTGGTGTCCACGCCTGCTCTCCTAGTGGCCATGCATGTAGCCCATCGCAGACACATCAACAAGAAGATCCTGAAGAAGTCCGGGCGCGGTTCCCCTAAGGAGCTGGAACAACTCAAGAACCAGAAGTTTGCGATCACAGGCTCCCTCTGGTGGACCTATATGATCAGTGTGCTGTTTAGGATCGTTCTGGAAGTCTGCTTCCTTTATATATTCTACTTGATCTACCCTGACTTCAAGATGTTCCGTCTGGTCAAGTGTGACTCGTACCCCTGCCCCAACACTGTGGACTGCTTCGTGTCACGACCCACGGAGAAAACCATCTTCACCGTGTTCATGCTCTCCGTGTCGGGGTTGTGTGTTCTCCTCAACCTGGCCGAGGTGGCCTACCTGATTGGCCGAGCCTGTCTGAGGTGTATCCATGGCAACCAGGAAGAGACTAAGGTAGCATGGATCGGTCAGAAATTGTCCTCCTACAAACAGAATGAAATCAACCAGATGATCGCTGACCAGTCTAAGTTCAAGTTCAACATGGGAGCTAGGAAAACCTCCATGGAGAAGGGAGAGAGGTGCTCTGCTTTTTGATAGGCTGCCCTGGCGGGAGAGAGGTGTTCTGATTCGCTGCCTATGGAGATGAGGTAGAGAGGTGTTCTGATTCGAGAGAGAGAGAGAGAGAGAGAGACTCTGCTTTCTGATAGGCTTCCAGGTCCTTGTTCCCACTCATTTTCACTGCTTCAAACTAAAGAACTAACCAGCTTGGAACCATACTGTATAGAAATCCTCATTAGCTCCATCTAGTCATAACGCCAATCATTTCTTCATCTATTTATTCTAGTGCTAGGTTCTGGTAGCTCAGTTGGTAGAGCATGGCGCTTGCAACGCCAGGGTTGTGGGTTCGATTCCCACGGGGAGCTAGTATTTAAAAATGTATGCACTCTACTGTAAGTCGCTCTGGATAAGAGCATCTGCTAAAATGATAAAGAAGAACAAACAAACCCAGAGAGGGGGTATTGGATGGGCCCCCCAAAAATAAAACAAACCCGGACAAACTCAATGCTGGATTGGAGGGAGAACTTTGTTTCATTGTGATCGACACAGTCACTGTTTTGTCTCACAACCTTGGGGCAGGAACTGGTGGATAAAGGAACATTTGTTTCAGCACATGACTTGACACACCCATTGTATTGGAACTCACTGGGGAGTTCCTACAGTGGGGGGACTACTCCTACAGCTTGGAGACTACTCCTACAGCACGAACGAATCACTCATTAAGACATTGGTCTTTTAAATGGTGCACAGCAAACTATGGAGCTTTACTACGTTCTTTTAGTACTATCAGTACCAAGAGGGTTAGCAGCAGCGACATGGAAAACTGAATGTCCTAAAATGGATTACTGACAACTTCCATTAACCAGTACGAAAGGATATGTTCATATCCCACATTATACTGTTATATATGGTATGTTCATATCCCACATTATACTGTTATATATCTATGGTATGTTCATATCCCACATTAGTGTTATAGGATATGTTCATATCCCACATTAGTGTTATATATGATATGTTCATATCCCACATTAGTGTTATAGGATATGTTCATATCCCACATTATACTGTTATATGTTCATATCCCACAGTGTTATATGATATGTTCATATCCCACATTATACTGTTATATGTTCATATCCCACAGTGATTTATATATGACATGTTCATATTGCACATTATAGTATTACAGTATATACTGCAGTACTGACGATTGAGGTTCTTTACACAACAACATCCTTAGCTGCAAAGGAAACCTTACTTATTGAGGTTACTGCTCACAACCAAAGATCTGATAGTGGATTGATGGATACAAATCTTTGTTATTAATAGGCGTTGGTGTTTCTAGGCTCTGATGGTACTATATAGTCTCATGGTGTTGCTAGGCTCTCAGATGGTACTATATAGTCTCATGGTGTTTCTAGGCTCTCAGATGGTACTATATAGTCTCATGGTGTTGCTAGGCTCTCAGATGGTACTATATAGTCTCATGGTGTTTCTAGGCTCTCAGATGGTACTATATAGTCTCATGGTGTTTCTAGGCTCTCAGATGGTATTATATAGTCTCATGGTGTTTCTAGGCTCTCATGGTACTATATAGTCTCATGGTGTTGCTAGGCTTTCGGATGGTACTATATAGTCTCATGGTGTTGCTAGGCTCTCAAATGGTACTATATAGTCTCATGGTGTTGCTAGGCTCTCGGATGGTACTATATAGTCTCATGGTGTTGCTAGGCTCTCAGATGGTACTATATAGTCTCATGGTGTTTCTAGGCTCTCAGATGGTACTATATAGTCTCATGGTGTTGCTAGGCTCTCAGATGATACTATATAGTCTCATGGTGTTACTAGGCTCTGATGGTATTATATAGTCTGTCATGGTGTTTCTAGGCTCTCAGGTGGTACTATATAGTCTGTCGTGGTGTTTAAAAAGCTCTGACATGTTAATCACAGGCATCTCAACACATTGTTGTGGATCTGTCCAGAAATTGTGGCATTGTTGACAAGTCACATGATGTGCAGTGGAACCTATGAAGAGGCAAGAATTAATTATTTCAGGCTTGGGCGTTGCCAGGCAAAGTAGATTAACCAATAACCTCCTGGTTTTTGATTGGTTGAAAACAGGCTGTTGTCATTTTATTCCATTAAATCATTGTATTTGCATAATAACATTTATTTTACACATTTTTCATATTTAATGTAGAAAAGTTATTGTACTGTAATATAATCCTGCTCCATCTCCTCTCTCTTCCTGTCTAGTTTCCAGTTCGCCAGTTTACAATTTAATCATACACATGGTTCTCATAGAAGGCTGAATACATTGTTGTACAGTAAAATTATAAAGATATTGAATTGAACCTGTGCTTGTCATTCAGCTGTACAGCAGCTCTTTGTTTCTGCTTTAGTTGCAGTATTAATGTTCGTCTACCGTAGGTAAACCATCCAAGTTTTTGGGTTACTTTCCTAAAATGTCCTTGTTTCCAGAACCCCTAGTTGGAGGATTATGGATTTCCTGCTTTTTGATTTGGAGAAAGTAAACAGAATTTTGCAACCCTAATCCAGTCCATGGTGTATATAAAGACAGGTTAAACAGGTTGTAACAGTGTATATATTATTGGAATAAAATCCATAATGATTTGAACAACTCAAATGTGTTGACATGCTTTATAAATGTTGACTGACATTGCAAAGTGTCTGTAGCGGTATGTTATAGTTTCAAACCTCTGGTTTCACGTCTTCGTGTACAGTAAATCCATGTTCATACCGTGTGTGTGTGTGTTTACCAGCACTCCCTATAGCAGCCTTCCTGGAGTTGGGGTTTTGTCGTTCCACTCCCGTCATTGGTGGCTTTAACATTCTTTGCCTCCCTGTCATTGGTGGCTTCAGGACCTAAACGGCTGCTCCTCTCCAAATGTAGTGCACTACTTTTGACCAGGAAGCTCATAGGGCTCTCGTCAAAAGTAGTGCACTCTGTAGGGAGTAGGGTGACATTTGGGACACATTCCTAGAATCATGCCCTTCTCCACCACAGTGATATATATGGAGATGGTGTCTCTCTATTTAGCAATTAGCTACACTTGATGCCAGACAGACCAGGAAGTCACGCTTATTGCCCAGCCAATCACCTCAACAGGCTGGGCCGGGGGCTCTCATAGTTGACGTTAGAGAGTGCCCTCAGGCCTGAGCCAAATGTAACCCTGGGGGATAGGGAGAGGGTCAGAGAGGAACTCTAGGCCCTGGTTGAAGTCTTGACTGACTGAAGACAGGAGTGTGTTGGTGTGCCCTGTAGTGTGGAATGGTCTTGTGGCCAGCGGTGGGCTGGTCTGGTGTTTCCTGTTCATTCAAGGGCATTCCTTCTGCTGGGGCCTGGACAGGAGAGAGGACAGCGGAGAGGAGCGGCCTCACTGGGTTGGAGAGAGAGAGAGGGACTGAGGGAGAGACGCAGGAGGGGCCACATGGTCTCAGTCCCACAGGGAGCTACTCTTCTGGGGACAGTTGACTGACAAGTAGGTACTTCCGTATTCGACTTCCTGTTTCAGTCTTCCACTCATTTTATGAAGCTTCCGATGACGTTGCTTCCAGTGGGAGTTTGGAATTCAGTGAGTTGCATTTGAGGACAGACAATTTTTACACGCTACGCACTTCAGCGGTCCCGTTCTGTGAGCTTGTGACCTACCACTTCACGGCTGAGCCGTTGTTGCTCCTAGACGTTTCCACTTGATAACTATAGCACTTATAGTTGACCAGGGCAGCTCTAGCAGGGCAGAAATGTTATGTACTGACTTGTTGGAAAGGTGGCATCCTATGACGGTGCCACGTTGAAAGTCACTGAGCTCTTCAGTAAGGCCATTCTGCTGCCAATGTTTGTGTATGGAGACTGCATGGCTGTGTGCTCGATTTTATACACCTGTCAGCAACAGGTGTGGATGAAATAGCTGACCGGAACATATTCCAGTCCACTTGATCAAAACAATCTTAAAGCATGGTTTCCGATTGGTCGGACCAGCGTTGAATGATTCTCGTCACTGGTATATCCTGTTTGAGTTTCTGCCTATAAAGAAGGGAGGAGCAAGATGGCGTTGTGGTCGAAGATAGGGCGGGGGAGGGCTTTGTATGCATCGTGGAAGTTAGAGTTACAGTGGTCGAGGGTATTGCGCATGCGCGTAGTGCAATCAATATGCTGATAGAATTTAGGTCGCCTTGTTCTCAAATTTTCTTTGTTAAAATCCCCAGCTGCAATAAATGCAGCCTCAGGATGTATGGTTTCCAGTTTGCCTATCAGGTATCTAGGTATCAGGATCAACCAATAGGAAGCTCTACGCAAATAACCTGTTTATTTTAACTTGGGAGGTCCCGGGTTTCTGACGTGACGGGCAGCTGGACGGGCATTTGATTTCCAGAGGGGGGGGGTGTATTTTTCCACAGAACCTCCCATGTGTGCACTTGCACAATATAAAGGGTTTTATAGTAAAGATTTATTGTAACTGTAAAAATGTATTACCTTTTAAAATGGCATGAACACATTAAACAGGGGCACTGTTTAGTTTCATTTGTTTACACCAAAGAAAACTGATAAACACCAATACAGATCAAAAAATACAAATCTGTGTGCTGGTTGGAAGCCCAAGGGCTGATTATAAAAACCTATACACAATACACAAGTACAAAAATAAGGTTTGTTAAAACACAAGACGCACTAATTATAAAATGTACAAATGATCTGATCAGCATGTGAGTGTGTGAGTTAGCTATATCGTTACCCCCACAGTGGATCATTGATCCTCCTTGAGAAGGTCACCCCGTTATATACTACTGATATTGGGCGTTCCAAGTCATCCCAAAGGTGTTCGATGGGGTTGACGTCAGGGCTCTGTGCCGCTCTTCCACACCGATCGACAAACCATTTCTGTATGGACCTCGCTTTGTGCACAGGGTCATTGTCATGCTGAAACAGGAAAGGGCCTTCCCCAAACTGTTGGAAGCACAGAATCGTCTAGAATGTCATTGTATGCTGTAGCGTTAAGATTTCCCTTCACTGGAACTAAGGGGCCCGAACCATGGAAAACAGCCCCAGACTATTATTCCTCCTCCACTACAGTTGGCACGATGCATTGGGGCAGGTAGCATTCTCCTGGCATCCACCAAACCCAGATTCGTCCGTCAGACTGCCAGATGGTGAAGTGTGATTCATCACTCCAGAGAACCCGTTTCGACTGCTCCAGAGTCCAATGGCGGTGAGCTTTAGACCACTCCAGTCGACGCTTGGCATTGCGCATGGTGATCTTAGGCTTGTGTGCGACTGATTGGCCATGGAAACCCATTTCATGAAGCTCCCGACAAACAGTTATTGTGCTGAAGTTGCTTCCAGAGGCAGTTTGGAACTCGTTAGTGTTGCAACCGAAATTGGCATAGAAAAAAAAGAAATCTCTACACTGCCAAGATGGAGGCCTCTAAAATTCACCCATGTCGACTGCTACCGCCCCACACAAGCCCCTCGCAGTAATAATCTCAGTCGTCCTCATTTTCAAAGATCTCTGAAAGCAGGAAGAGCTCTCGTCGATCGTCTCTGGACTCGGTCTCCCCTGACTCAGCCTGACTGTGGCAGAGCAGCTCTTCAAACTGGGGCAGAACACTACTGTGCAGGAAATCAATGATCTCTGAAAGTAAAACACATATACATTAAATCTGTAAATGTGTCCAGCAAACATGACTTTTCCTCAAATTGTCATTATATTTAAAAGGGATTACATTTTTGGGGGGGAAATCACTGTTTTTACATGTGAAGACGAGGCACTTTCCTTTAGAACGTAGAAAAAAGCAATTTTCACATACTGAGCCTTCGGAAAGTATTAAGACCCCTTTAATATTTCCACATTGTTACGTTACAGCCTTATTCTAAAATGGATACAAAATGTAAATCCTCAGCAATCTACACACAATACCCCATAATGACAAAGAGAAAACAGGTTAAGAAATTTTGCAAATGTATTCAAAATTAAAACATACCTTATTTACATAAGTATTCAGACCGTTTGTAATGAGACTCGAAATTGAGCTCAGGTGCATCCTGTTTCCATTGATCATCCTTGACATGTTTCTACAACTTGGAGTCCAGCTGTGGGAAATTCAATTGATTGGACATGATTTGGAAAGGCACACACCTGTCTATGTAAGGTCCCACAGTTGACAGTGCATGTCAGAGCAAAAACCAAGCCATGAGGTCGAAGGAATTGTCCGTTGAGCTCCGAGACACAGATCTGGGAAGGGTACCAAAACATTTCTGCAGCATTGAAGGTCCCCAAGAACACAGTGGTCTTCATCATTCTTAAATGGAAGAAATTTGGAACCACCAAGACTCTTCCTGAGCTGGCCACCCAGCCAAACTGAGCAATCGGGGGACTTGGTCAGGGAGGTGACCAAGAACACAATGATCACTCTGACAGCTCGAGTTCCTCTGTGGAGATGAGAGAACCTTCCAGAAGGACAACCATCTTTGCAGCACTCCCCCAAACAGGCCTTTATGGTAGGGACGGAAGCCACTCCTCAGTAAAAGGCACATGACAGCCCGCTTGGAGTTAGCCAAAAGGACTCTGACCATGAAAAAGAGGATTCTCTGGTCTGTTGAAACAAAGATTGAACTCTTTCCAAGCGTCTAGAGGAAACCTGGCACCATCCCTACTTTGAAGCATGATGGTGGCAGCATCATGCTGTGGGGATGTTTTTCAGTGGCAGGGACTGGGAGACTAGTCAGGATCGAGGGAAAGATGAACGGAGCAAAGAACAGAGAGATCCTTGATGAAAATCTTCTCCAGAGCGCTCAGGACATCAGACTGGGGTGAAGGTTCACCAACCAACAGGACATTGACCCTAAGCACACAGCCAAGACAACGCAGGAGTTTCTTCGGGACAAGTCTCTGAATGTCCTTGAGTGGCCCAGCCAGAGCCCAGACTTGAACCCGATCTAACATCTCTGGAGAGACCTGAAAATAGCTGTGCAGCAACGCTCCCCATCCAACCTGACAGAGCTTGAGAGGATCTACAGAGAATAATGGGAGAAACTCCCCAAATACAGGTGTGCCAAGCTTGTAGCGTCATACCCAAGAAGACTCGAGGCTGTAATCACTGCCAAAGGTGCTTCAACAAAGTACTGAGTAAAGCATCTGAACACTTTTTATTTTTAACAAACATTTAGAGAAACCTGTTTTTGCTATGTCATTATGGGGTATTGTGTGTAGATTGAGGAGGGGAAAAAAAGATTTAATCCATTTTAGAATAAGGCTGTAACGTAACAAAACATGGAAAAAGTCCAGGGGTCTGAATACTTTCCGAAGTTGCTGGAGATGAATAGGAGGTTAAAAACATGCAGTCAAGGGGGAGTTAACTTTCTGTCCTTCGGAAGTGATGTTACTGATCACAGTGACTCGCATTCAACTATTCTACTAGATACCTCAACCGTAGCCTAAAAACCTAGTGATGTGTATGGAAGTAAAATGTGTATTTGACAGCAGCTTATACCTACCACAGAAAGACATGCTCTGCTGCAATGGGACTTTGGCTACTTTTAGCTTGTGGTAGTGCATCTGCACGTAGCAGATAGGAGTAACACCCCTTCGAACATGAGAGAAATGTTAGCACATAACACTGCATTCCCACACACATAAACCACAATGACCCTGCCATGTGCTGTTGTACTTCTCACTCCTAGAAGATAGGAAACAAAGGCTATGCAGATCCCCTTTCCTTGATGGTTATCGACCGAGTTTGTAGACAAAACATCTGTGTTAAGAGATTTGAGAATCTAAACGTAATAACCTGTCAGTGAAAATGTCATGAAAAATGCAACATTGTCCAAAACAAAGTAATCGGTGTATAATAACAACCTCTTACCCAACTGTGTGAGCAATTTCTTCCCAGTCAATATCTGCAGAATCTTCCACCTGCATTGCGTTCAACCTGAAAGGTCAAAATGACATTGAATCAACATTCCCAAAATACAAATTGTGGAAGACGGCAATTTCAAAAGCATTCAGAACAAGAACAAAAGACTACATTTGGCCCTGTAAAAATCAGAAAAAAAAATGTATATTATTATTATACACTATTAAGTTACTGGACTGGACTAATAAATCATATTATACCACATTAGTAAGTCACTGGGCTAATAAATCATATTATACCACATTAGTAAGTCACTGGGCTAATAAATCATATTATACCACATTAGTAAGTCACTGGGCTAATAAACCATATTAGTAAGTCACTGGGCTAATAAATCATATTACACCACATTAGTAAGTCACTGGGCTAATAAATCATATTATACCACATTAGTAAGTCACTAGACTGGGCTAATAAATCATATTATACCACATTAGTAAGTCAGTAGACTGGACTAATAAATCATATTACACCACATTAGTAAGTCACTGGGCTAATAAATCATATTATACCACATTAGTAAGTCACTAGACTGGACTAATAAATCATATTACACCACATTAGTAAGTCACTAGACTGGGCTAATAAATCATATTATACCACATTAGTAAGTCACTGGGCTAATAAATCATATTATACCACATTAGTAAGTCACTGGGCTAATAAATCATATTATACCACATTAGTAAGTCACTGGGATAATAAATCAAATTACACCACATTAGTAAGTCACTGGACTGGGCTAATAAATCATATTATACCACATTAAGTAAGTCACTAGACTGGGCTAATAAATCAAATTGTACCACATTAGTAAGTCACTGGGCTAATAAATCATATTATACCACATTAGTAAGTCACTGGGCTAATAAATCATATTATACCACATTAGTAAGTCACTGGGCTAATAAATCATATTATACCACATTAGTAAGTCACTGGACTAATAAATCATATTATACCACATTAGTAAGTCACTAGACTAATAAATCATATTATACCACATTAAGTCACTAGGCTAATAAATCATATTACACCACATTAGTAAGTCACTGGACTAATACATCATATTACACCACATTAGTAAGTCAGTAGACTGGGCTAATAAATCATATTACACCACATTAGTAAGTCACTGGACTAATAAATCATATTATACCACATTAGTAAGTCACTGGGCTAATAAATCATATAATACCACATTAGTAAGTCACTGGGATAACAAATATTCAAACGAAATCAACTAAACACAGATCTACATTAGCATTTATGTTATGAAAATCAGCACAAAACTTTGATCAAATCCACTTTGGCCTTTAAGGTTTTCACACCTCTACTGAATGCTGGTTGTCCATGTGCCAGTTTGTGTGCCAGAATACCCATCCTGGAACAGTAGGAGAGAAGATACAGCCTCAAAAGGTGGACAATGTTCTGAATCTGAACGCTTGTGGAAACAAAACAAGGGCAATATTTTCATAGTGCAAAAAACAGTCCACCTCATTATTATCTTGCAAAGTTTTCTTATACAAGGTGAGTTATAAAGGAGGCGACTATTTCACTAGAGTTTAGTGAGCAATTCATCTGGGTCGACCCAGAACTAACATCTTCTGAGATGTGTTAGATATGAATCATTTCTGAATTTCCCCGTTTAACATCCGTAACATAGAATCTTAGCAGTGCCCATTCCATCCCTTCGTTAAAGCCACTGGCTTAAATGGAAAAGGAGCCAATTTAGCATGCTTGTCAACTGGCTATGGCAGAAGTTTGATATATCAGACGTGGTCAGGTTTGCTGTCTGAGGTACCGTCTTTGCTCGGGAGACCGGTACACATTGTTCTCCCGTTACTGAAAGCTATACCGCAGTACTCCATATAATATTTATATAGGGAATATACAGGTAACACCAACATACAGTCCCGTGTGGCTCAGTTGGTAGAGAATGGTGTTTGCAATGCCAGGGTTGTGGGTTCGATTCCCACGGGGGACCAGTACGGAAGAAAAGAAATGTATGCATTCACTACTGTAAGTCAATCTGGATAAGAGCGTCTGCTAAATGACTAAAATGTAAATGTAAAAATGTCTTAATCAATGATGTGTATAAACCATGAATGACTGACAGGGTGGGGTATTGAAGCCACCGTGCCTCCATCTTGGCTCACCCCCACCATTGTATTGAAGCCTCCATCTTGGCTCTCCCCCACCATTGTATTGAAGCCACCGTGCCTCCATCTTGGCTCTCCTCCACCATTGTGTTGAAGTCACCATGCCTCCATCTTGGCTCTCCCCCACCATTGTACATTTTTTGTGGGGGGGAAACTATAGAAATGCATTTATTAAATGTCTACATTCGTTTTGCCACGTTTATTCTATTACAGACACTTTAATGCATACTTAAATTATATTTTGTGAAAAATATATAAAACAAGTATTTCTGAGAGTACTAATGTTACGGCCCCCACTACAACAACAAAATACTTACATGTAATTTTGTCACTGAAACATGTAATGGCAAAACTGTAGAATTCCATTCATTCCTATGGTGGACTGCTCCTACTGGGGAGAGCCAATATGGCTGAACGGTGGCTTCAAAGCCTCTCAATGGCCAATACATAGTATCAGCTATCCTGGGTTTATTATTGCACTGTTGCTACCTCAATTACCTCGTAACCCCTCAACTCGGTCCTGGTACTCCCTGTACATAAATCAAATCAAAGTTTGTCACGTGCGCCGAATACAACAGGTGTAGACCTTACAGTGAAATGCTTACTTACAAGCTCAAACCAACAGTGCAAAAAAGGTATTAGGTGAACAATAGGTAAGTAAAGAAATAAAAACAACAGTAAAAAGACAGTGAAAAATAGCAGTAGCGAGGCTATATACAGACACCGGTTAGTCGGGCTGATTAAGGTAGTACATAGCCACGTTATTACCCGGTACTCCCTGTACATAGCCACGTTATTACCCGGTACTCCCTGTACATAGCCACGTTATTTTTAATCATTATTGTTATTCGTTACATCACTGTGTATTTATTCCTCACTATTTCAATGCTTTATTTTAACTTTAAATCTGCATCGTTGGAAAAGGACCCGTAAGTAAGGATTTCACGGTTAGCCTACAAGCATGTGAAAATATTTTATTTTATTTGCTTGTTATCTGACGAATGCAATAGTACAGTAGAATCTGTCAAGAGACTGTTTAGTCTGGTGAGCAATACATATTTCTTTAGAAACGCACATTGTTGAAGAAAGGTTTCAAATCATATCTCCCCGCCAAATCATAGTTAATTTTATAGTAATTTCTGCACTATGAAAACGACGCCCAGAGTTTTTCCGTGGCAAAAGTTAACCCTGGAACCCGTACTACCCACCATTTCATTCTACACTGGTCCCGGTGACATGTCTTAACCCTCGGCACACATCTGTCCAGGGGATGTTGTTGTACAGCTTGTCTTTCCTGATGGTGGCAGGTCCTCTGCCAGGATCCACCTGTCCCAGCAGGTGGTCTCGCACGGCTTCCATTAGTCTCTTCAGTTCTTCCTCGCTCCAAGGACCTAAGTTTGTGACTGAAAAAACCCACCAAACAAGCAGGAGCATTGTTCAGACAACGCTGATAATAAATGTCCAAAAAATATGAGTGGAACAGGATGTCAGGTAAAGGATTAAGAGTCATTATATTTAATTCCCAAGTTCCTGAAGACTTAAAAATCTGAGAAAAACGTTTCATAAGGGTAATTTCGCTTCGGCCAGTCAACTGCGAGATCTTCACCCATTTGTTGCCGTACAACATCTGCAGTTTTTTCAAAGAGGCAAGTTCATCTTGGCTGAACCATCGTCTAAGAATTCAAAGGAAGTGGTGCTATACAGGAAGTGGCCCTTCGTACATCAGCTGATATCTCAAAGTGCTGTACAGAAACCCAGCCTAAAACCCCAAACAGCAAGCAATGCATGTGAAAGAAGCACGGTGGCTAGGAAAAACTCCCTAGGAAAAACTCCCTAGAAAGGCCAAAAACCTAGGAAGAAACCTAGAGAGGAACCAGGCTATGAGGGGTGGCCAGTCCTCTTCTGGCTGTGAAGGGTGGATATTATAACAGAACATGGTCAAGATGTTAAAATGTTCATAAATGACCAGCATGGTCAAATAATAATAATCATAGTAGTTGTCGAGGGTGCAACAAGCACGTCCGGTGAACAGGTCAGGGTTCCATAGCGGCAGGCAGAACAGTTGAAACTGGAGCAGCAACACAGCCAGGTGGACTGGGGACAGCAAGGAGTCATCATACCAGGTAGTCCTGAGGCATGGTCCTAGGGCTCAGGTCCTCCGAGAGAAAGACAGAAAGAGAGAAAGAGAATTAGAGAGAGCATATTTAAATTCACACAGGACACCGGATAAGACAAGAGAAATACTCCAGATGTAACAGACTGACCCTAGCCCCCCGACACATAACTACTGCAGCATAAATACTGGAGGCTGAGACAGGAGGGATCAGAAGACACTGTGGCCCCATCCGATGATACCCCCGGACAAGGCCAAACAGGCAGGATATAACCCCACCCACTTTGCCAAAGCACAGCCCCCACACCACTAGAGGGATGTCTCCAACCACCAACTTACCATCCTAAGACAAGGCCGAGTATAGCCCACAACGATCTCCGCCATGGCACAACCCAAGGGGGGGCACCAACCCAGACAGGAAGACCACGTCAGTGACTCAACCCACTCAAGTGACGCACCCCTCCCATGGACGGCATGGAAGAACACCAGTAAGCCAGTGACTCAGCCCCTGTAAAGGGGTTAGAGGCAGAGAATCCCAGTGGAAAGAGGGGAACCGGCAAGGCAGAGACAGCAAGGGCGGTTCGTTGCTCCAGCCTTTCCGTTCACCTTCACACTCCTGGGCCAGACTATACTTAATCATAGGACCTACTGAAGAGATAAGTCTTCAGTAAAGACTTAAAGGTTGAGACTGAGTCTGCGTCTCTCACATTGGTAGGCAGACCATTCCATAAAAATGGAGCTCTATAGGAGAAAGCCCTACCTCCAGCCGTTTGCTTAGAAATTCTAGGGACAATTAGGAGGCCTGCGTTCATAGCCCTCCATTCTTTTTCACTGTAACATAGAGAGGGGAGAAATATCTAAATAACATCTAAAACATCTGTTTTGACAGGGCAGGACAGAAATGCCTCCTCTCTGCACAGGAAGAGGTTTCAGATGAAACTCTGGTACACAGAACAATGAATCACAAAGGTCTGGTTTTCACCAGCAAATCCTACTGTCAATGGTTATGTACACTACCACCAACAAGGGAAATCACTCTTCAAAATATGCAAGATTCACACTTCAAATGAGTGTACGAGGTTCCTTTCTACTGACCTTAGAGGTTTGTGTTTTACGCAGCGTCTGCGGTGTTGGGCGCTTGTCTCAACCATGGTTGTGCGGAGACCATCTTTCTCAGGTTCTGGTCCAGAATCATGAGTCCCGTTATCATTTGAAGCTGTTAAATCTGTTATTTCAGACTTAGAGGGGACACTGTCCATTCCCGTGTCGGACTCTCTGCAGCGTTTTCTCCTTTTTCTCCTGCTGCCCTCTACAGCCCCTTCATCCGGTTGTTGTTTTCCATTTTCTCTCAGTTTGTTCTAGAATACCTGGAAGCTCTGTTTCATCTGGACAAACGTTCAGTTGAATCTCTACAACTTTTTCCTTCTTTTGTTTCCTCTTCTCCTTTACATTCTTCTGTAGCTCCGTTACCACACTTCCCCCTCCCTCAACCGCTTCAGTGTATAGTTCTATGATTTCAGGATCATCTGCTAATCTTAAAACTGTCTGACGGCTTTCCGCTCCCTCTTTAAGCTTCGTTTGTCTTTTCTTGTGCTTCTTCTTACTCTTTCTGGCCACCTCTGGCACCCTTACAGCTGAGAAATCTACTGCAGACGCTGAGAGGCCACTGTCCATCCCCTCTTTGGTCTCTCTGTCATTATGGTTTTTCTTTTTCTTCAAGCTACTCATCGCCTCGTCTCCCACACGTCGTGTTTGAAGCTTGTTTGACTTTTACTTAGTTCTCTCTTCAGTTGTTTGTTCCTCAGGATCTGGTACCTCCATTTCAGCTTGAATCATTAATTTGCTTCTCTTTCTTCTTTTGCTTTTTACGTTTCTTCCTCCCTTTCGCCACCATTTGTCACGTTTGCTTTTTATGTTCAGTTAGTTCTTTATTCCTCTTCTCTCCCGTCAATTGGTGACCATCCATTTGATCCTCCTTAACGCCAGGTTCTTCCTGTTCAGAGGCTGTAGTCTTTTTCCTCTTCTTGGGGACGTTTTGCATCCCTCGACTGTGTCAGGTACCACTGATGAGAATAATTCAGGAAGGTCTTTAAATAAAAAGTGATGTTAACATCTCAAGCAATAAGGGAATCTCAGTCTCCCCGTGTTGTTGTCCCCAGCATGGTGGCTGCTGTTTAACCAATGTGTTCCATCTATAACGAAAAGACAATATTAAACTCCACCATTTACCTTGGAGTTGATTGGGGTCTGGTGTGGGAAGACTGGAGCTCCGATGTAAAATACAATGAAGTGATCAAAAACCACTGATTTCAGCACCAAAAGACTAACCCGCGATTACACACATTGTTCTAATGGAAATATGTGCAATTATCATGATCCATTCAGTAATTTGAACATTTCAATGATTAGTAATGTTTTGAGCTAGTCTATTTTAAACTAGATAGTCAATTTTTATATATAATAATTAACAGATTGCATTTTGCCCCGTCTCCTCTAGATGAATGGTTATTCCCACTATAGTTTTGCGTCCCTCCCTCCGTCTCCTCTAGATGAATGGTTATTCCCACTATAGTTTTGCTTCCCTCCCTCCGTCTCCTCTAGATGAAAGGTCATTCCCATTATAGTTTTGCGTCCCTCCCACCACTGTGTTGGTTCAGTTAGAAAGCACTAGTTGACCCACTGGTGTTTAAAATATAAAAGGCACCTGATAAAGACAATGTTTATCTATTGTGTTTTTACATGTGTATCATTGTTCCGTGTCCGATGCACGCAGTGTTGCTACATATCATTGTTCCGTGTCCGATGCACGCAGTGTGTTGCTACATATCATTGTTCCGTGTCCGATGCACGCAGTGTGTTGCTACATATCATTGTTCCGTGTCCGATGCATGCAGTGTGTTGCTACATATCATTTGTATCATTGTTTCTGTTTGCTCTGTTCTGTGAAGGGCGTTGTACGAGATCTTCAGTTTCTTGGCAATTTCTCGCATGGAATAGCCTTCATTTCTCAGAACAAGTATAGACTGACGAGTTTCAGGAGAAAGTTATTTGTTTCTGGCCATTTTGAGCCCGTAATCGAACCCATAAATGCTGATGCTCCAGATACTCAACTAGTCTAAAGAAGGCCAGTTTAATTGCTTCTTCATTCAGAACAACAGTTTTCAGCTGTGCTAACATAATTGCAAAAGGCTTTTCTGATGATCAATTAGACTTTTAAAATCATACACTTGGATTAGCTCACACAACGTGCCACTGGAACACAGGAGTGATGGTTGCTGATAATGGGCCTCTGTACGCCTATGTAGATATTCCATAAAAAATCGTCGGTTTCCAGCTAATAGTCATTTACAATATTAACAATGTCTACACTGTATTTCTGATCAATTTGATGTTATTTTAATGTTTTTTTTTTTTTTCTTAATAAAACAAGGACATTTTTAAGTGACCCCAAACTGTTGAACGGTAGTGTCCGTGGTGCCAGTAAGCAGCCGAACGGAAGGACTTTGAACTCATAAGCCTTAGAAGGCAAACCAGAGGTACTTCTAGTGATCTCGATGAACAGGAACGCGGAAGAACGCAACCTTCAGGTCGAGTGTGGCTGCTCAAGACTGCCTGTGACACCCGCGCTGGCGAGCATCTTGAATTATTTTAAACATTTGTTGAGGCCACGCAGTTCCAGGATCGGCCGAAAACTGCCATCCTTTTTGGAACTATGAAATAGGTGGAGTAGAACCCACTTAGCGGCTCTACCTCCTGATTGCATCCTTGCTAGCTAGCGGCTCCAAGCTATTGAATAGCTGTGGGGATACTTATGAGAAACTAGCTAGCTAGCTGCTCCAAGCTATTGAATAGCTGTGGGGATACTTCTGAGAAACTAGCTAGCCAGCTAGCTGCTCCAAGCTATTGAATAGCTGTGGGGACACTTCTGAGAAACTAGCTAGCTAGCTAGCTGCTCCAAGCTATTGAATAGCTGTGGGGATACTTCTGAGAAACTTGCTAGCTAGCTGCTCCAAGCTATTGAATAGCTGTGGGTATACTTCTGATAGAGAGGCTAGCTAGCTGCTCCAAGCTGTTGAATAGCTGTGGCTATACTTCTGATAGAGAGGCTAGCTAGCTGCTCCAAGCTATTGAATAGCTGTGGGTATACTTCTGTGCTTATACACTCTAACATAGAGCTCTTATCAAGCAAATCCTCTCTGGAAAGGAAGAGGTGGGAGTAGTGTGGCTGCAGCTATTTAAGGGGGTCAGGCGCAGCACTGATCTGAAATTCGTACTCGGAATGTATCCTGCAGAGTGGAAGGATACCATTTTGGAGTGATCCAATATAGTGAGAAAATCCAATATGGCTACCAACGCAATGCCATATATGGACATGTCTGTGTGACATTCCGAACTCAGTAGCTCTACTGTCATTGGTCCATTTGTTCCATATTTCTACTAGCGTACATTGAGTTCCACTGTTTATACACACCACATATTTATTATATACTGGAATCCTGACATAGCTCACTATGCTTTTGAAGAAGATGGTGCCGACATACAAAAAATAAAAAATGATCTAAAATCCAAGATGGCGTAGCAGTTCAGACGTCCTTTACCCTCCTCTTGTTGTGTCTCGTGTATATATATATTTACATATTGTTCTTCGCATATCTTTTTAAATTTTTTCTTCTAAAAACTCAACCTCAAAGCACTCTCCTGCAACCCGCCTCACCAATTTAAAAAATAAAGTATTATTTACCTCAAATCTGAAATCCACAACAGAAGCTAGCCAGAGGTTAGCCATTTTCACTGGCTAACGTTGGAGTTCAGCTAGCCACGGTTAGCGGTCCTCAGATATCCATTAGCTCGAAAAGCTATCGCCAGTCTTTGTACAGCGCAACTCAGACCAGAGCATACCGGACCTTTTCTCTCTCCTTTCCCCGGATTTCTACCGCAGGCTCTGGACATTTACACCTGGATCTTGTAGCTAACTAGCTGCTACCTGAGTGACTATTGGCAACGTCGGTCCTGGAATTAGCACACATTATTCCGGAGCTAGCCAGCTGAAGAGTTCCGTCAGCCACTCCTGGGCTATTCCTTACCTAGCCAGCTGAAGTGTCTCCTGGGCTACAATCACCTACTCGGACCCGTTTTACTGCCGATGCGGAGCCCCATCGGGCCTTCACGACTGGACCACCGACGTTATCTGCCCGAGGGAGTTATCCAACTGGCCCCTCCGTCGCGACGTAACCTGATCGCCCATCTGCGGCCCGCTAATCGTTAGACCTATTCAGATCGCAGTCGATAAAACAGCTATCGGACACTTTTCTTGGGCCACTATAACTAACTATTTTGCCAACTTGGACTGGTCCCCCCTTCCACACGGAACCCCACTAATCCACAGACGGAAACGCACGAGGTAGCTAAAAACAGACCTCCCTCCATCTTCCACCAGCTTGCTACCTATGGCCCGGCTAGCTGTCTGAATCTCACTGGACCCTTTGATCACTCGGCTAAGCATGCCTCTCCTTAATGTCAATATGTCCATTGCTGTTCTGGTTAGTGTTTATTGGCTTATTTCACTGTAGAGCCTCTAGCCCTGCTCATTATACCTTAACCAACCTCTCAGTTCCTCCACCCACACATGCTATGACATCTTCTGGTTTCAATGATGTTTCTAGAGACAATATCTCTCTCATCATCACTAAATGCCTAGGTTTACCTCTGTATTCACATCCCACCATACCTTTGTCTGTACATTATACCTTGAAGCTATTTTATCGCCCCCAGAAACCTGCTCCTTTTTCTCTCTATTCTGGACGTCACAGACGACCAATTCTTATAGCTTTTAGCCGTACCCTCACACTCATTCTTCTCTGCTCCTCTGGGGATGTAGAGGTGAATCCAGGCCCTGCAGTGCCTGGCTCCACTCCTACTCCCCAGGCGCTCTCTTTTGATGACTTCTGTAACCGTAATAGCCTTGGTTTCATGCATGTTAACATTAGAAGCCTCCTCCCTAAGTTTGTTTTATTCACTGCTTTAGCACACTCTGCCAACCTGGATGTCCTAGCTGTGTCTGAATCTTGGCTTAGGAAGTCCACCAAAAACTCTGAAATCTTCATCCCTAACTACAACGTTTTCAGACAAGATAGAACGACCAAAGGGGGCGGTGTTGCAATCTACTGCAGAGAGAGCCTGCAGAGTTCTGTCCTGCTATCCAGGTCTGTACCCAAACAATTTGAACTTCTACTTTTAAAAATCCACCTCTCTAAAAACAAGTCTCTCACCATTGCCGCCTGCTATAGACCCCCCTCGGCCCCTAGCTGTGCTCTGGAACCATATGTGAACTGATTGCCCCCCATCTATCTTCAGAGCTCGTGCTACTAGGTGACCTAAACTGGGACATGCTTAACACCCCAGCCATCCTACAATCCAAGCTTGCCCTCAATCTCACACAAATTATTAATGAACCCACCACGTACAACCCCAAAGCCGCAAACACTGGCACCCTCATAGATATCATCCTAACCAACGTGCCCTCTAAATACACCTCTGCTGTTTTCAACCAAGATCTCAGCGATCACTGCCTCATTGCCTGCACCCATAATGGGTCAGCGGTCAAACGACCTCCACTCATCACTGTCAAACGCTCCCTGAAACATTTCAACGAGCAAGCCTTTCTAATCGACCTGGCCCTGGTATCCTGGAAGGATATTGACCTCATCCCGTCAGTAGAGGATGCCTGGTTATTTTTTTTAAATGCCTTCCTCACCATCTTAAATAAGCATGTCCCTTTCAAGAAATTTAGAACCAGGAACAGATATAGCCCTTGGTTCTCCCCAGACCTGACTGCCCTTAACCAACACAAAAATATCCTGTGGCGTTCTGCATTAGCATCGAACTGCCCCCGCGATATGCAACTTTTCAGGGAAGTTAGAAACCAATACACACAGGCAGTTAGAAACGCCAAGGCTAGCTTTTTCAAACAGAAATTTGCTTCCTGCAACTCTAACTCTAAAAAGTTCTGGGACCTTGTAAAGTCCATGGAGAATAAGAACACCTCCTCCCAACTGCCCACTGCACTGAGGATAGGAAACTCTGTCACCACCGATAAGCCCACTATAATTGAGAATTTCAATAAGCATTTTTCTACGGCTGGCCATGCTTTCCACCTAACTACCCCTACTGCATTCAACAGCACTGCACCCCCCACAGCTACTCGCCCAAGCCTCCCCCATTTCTCCTTCTCCCAAATCCATCCAGCTGATGTTCTGAAAGAGCTGCAAAATCTGGACCCCTACAAATCAGCTGGGCTTGACAATCTGGACCCTTTCTTTCTAAAATTATCTGCCGAAATTATTGCAACCCCTATTACTAGCCTGTTCAACCTCTCTTTCGTGTCGTCTGAGATTCCCATAGATTGGAAAGCAGCTGCTGTCATCCCCCTCTTCAAAGGAGGTGACACTCTTGACCCAAATTGCTACAGACCTAAATCCATCCTTCCCTGCCTTTCTAAGGTCTTCAAAAGCCAAGTCAACAAACAGATTACCGACCATTTCGAATCCCACCGCACCCTCTCCGCTATGCAATCTGGTTTCAGAGCTGGTCATGGGTGCACCTCAGCCACGCTCAAGGTCCTAAACGACATCGTAACCGCCATCGATAAGAAACAATACTGTGCTGCCGTATTCATTGACCTGGCCAAAGCTTTTGACTCTGTTAATCACCACATCCTCATCGGCAGACTCAGTAGCCTTGGTTTCTCAAACGATTGCGTCGCCTGGTTCACCAACTACTTCTCTGATAGAGTTCAGTGTGTCAAATCGGAGGGCCTGCTGTCCGGACCTCTGGCAGTCTCTATGGGGGTACCACAGGGTTCAATTCTTGGGCCAACTCTTTTCTCTGTATACATCAATGATGTCGCTCTTGCTGCTGGTGAATCTCTGATCCACCTCTACGCAGACGACACCATTCTGTATACTTCTGTCCCTTCTTTGGACACTGTGTTATACTTCACGTTCCATTAGCCTGATGTTGGTAGCGCGTCCTATGGCTCTCTCCAAGCGCAGCTCTGAAGTTCAGAATAAATGCAATGCTCGCGCATGTAGGTTCGTTCAAACATGTCAAACGTTGTATAAAATAAATCTTCAGGGCCTCTAACACCAAGAGAGCCAATAAGATTCGAGGGGGATGATGTCATGGCCTTTAAAACCGTATCCAAAGGTGGGGGCAGACATGGCCGCCGGCGTCATAATGGTGATGGCCCATCCCCTGTGACCAATTTCAAACTCGTGTCATTCACTGAGTTTTGACTCTATAAGGCTCAAACCACTGTGAAAGGACTGGCGACATCTAGTGGAAGCAATAGGAAGTGCTCACTGAACCATGGTTAACGGTGTGATTAATAACGAAAGATGAGAAGTCGAGTCCACAATTCAGAATTCCACTTCCTGTTTCAATCGGTCTCGGGGTTTTGACTGCCATTTGAGTTCTGTTATACTCACAGACACCATTCAAACAGTTTTAGAAACTTTAGAGTGTTTTCTATCCATATACAATAAGTATATGCATGCCCTATCTTCTGAGTTTGATTAGTAGGCCGTTGAAAATGGGAACGATTTTTTTTCAAAATGCGCTGTGGCGCCCCCTATCCTACGGTATCCTCAAGAGGTTAACTACCCTCCAGACGAGCTTCAATGCCATACAACTCTCCTTCCGTGGTCTCCAACTGCTCCTAAATACAAGTAAAACTAAATGCATGCTCTTCAACCGATCGCTGCCTGCACCTGCCCGCCTGTCCAGCATCACTTCTCTGGACGGTTCTGACTTAGAATTTGTGGACAACTACAAATACCTAGGTGTCTGGTTAGACTGTAAACTCTCCTTCTAGACTCACATCAATCATCTCCAATCCAAAGTTAAATCTAGAATTGGCTTCCTATTTCGCAAAAAAAGCATCCTTCACTCATGCTGCCAAACGTACCCTCGTAAAACTGACCATCCTACCAATCCTCGACTTCGGCGATGTCATTTACAAAATAGCCTCCAATACCCTACTCAACAAGCTGGATGCAGTCTATCACAGTGCCATCCGTTTTGTCACCAAAGCCCCATATACTACCCACCACTGCGACCTGTACACTCTCGTTGGCTGGCCTTCGCTTCATAATCGTCGCCAAACACATTGGCTCCAGGTCATCTACAAGACCCTGCTAGGTAAAGTCCCCCCTTATCTCCGCTCACTGGTCACCATAGCAGCACCCACCTGTGGCACGCGCTCCAGCAGGTATATCTCTCTGGTCACCCCTAAAGCCAACTCCTCCTTTGGTCGTCTCTCCTTCCAGTTCTCTGCTGCCAATGACTGGAACGAACTACAAAAATCTCTGAAACTGGAAACACTTATCTCCCTCACTAGCTTTAAGCACCAGCTATCAGAGAAGCTCCCAGATCACTGCACCTGTACATAGCCCATCTATAATTTAGCCCAAACTACTACCTCTTCCCCTACTTTATTTATTTATTTAATTTATTTTGCTCCTTTGCACCATATTATTTATATTTTAACTTTGAACTTTCTTCAAATAACAAATCTACCATTCCAGTGTTTACTTGCTATACTTTATTTACTCGGCCACCATGGCCTTTTTTTGCCTTTACCTCCCTTATCTCACATCATTTGCTCACATTGTATATAGTCTTATATTTTCTACTGTATCATTGATTGTATGTTGTTTTACTCCATGTGTAACTCTGTGTTTGTGTATGTTGTCGAACTGCTTTGCTTTATCTTGGCCAGGTCACAATTGTAAATGAGAACTTGTTCTCAACTTGCCTACCTGGTTAAATAAAGGTGAAATAAAATAAATAAATAAATAAAATACATTGCAGCTCTGCTTCTAGCTCCTAAGCAACTTGGCAGTATTGTTTTTTTGTGTTATTTTTTACATAAAAAAAATGACAAGCCTTTCGCTACACCCACAATAACATTTGCTACATATGTGACCGACAACATTTGCTACATGTGTATGTGACCAATAACATCTGATACTGATCTACTTGTCATTCCTAGTACACCTACTGCTCGACATAGAGTTGAAGTCGAAAGTTTACATACACCTTAGCCAAATACATTTAAATTCAGTTTTTCACAATTCCTGACATTTAATCCTAGTAAAGATTCCCTGTCTAAGGTCAGTTAGGATCACCACTTTATTTTAAGAATGTGAAATATCAGAATAATAGTAGAAAGAATGATTTATTTCAGCTTTTATTTATTTCATCACATTCACAGTGGGTCAGAAGTTTACATACACTCAATTAGTATTTGGTAGCATTGCCTTTAAATTGTTTAACTTGGGTCAAACATTTCAGGTAGCCTTCCACAAGCTTCCCACAATAATTTGGGTGAATTTTGCGCCATTCCTCCAGACAGAGCTGGAGTAACTGAGTCAGGTTTGTAGGCCTCCTTGCTCGCACATGCTTTTTCAGTTCTGCCCACAAATGTTCTATAAAATTGAGGTAATGGCTTTGTGATGGCCTCTCCAATACCTTGACTTTGTTGTCCTTAAGCCATTTTGCCACAACTTTGGAAGTATGCTTGGGGTCATTGTCCATTTGCGACCAAGCTTTAACTTCCTGACTGATGTCTTGAGATGTTGCTTCAATATATCCACATCATTTTCGTTCATGATGCCATCTATTTTGTGAAGTTCACCAGTCCCTCCTGCAGCAAAGCACCCCCACGACATGATGCTGCCACCCCCGTGCTTCACGGTTGGGATGGTGTTCTTCGGCTTGCAAGCCTCCCCCTTTTTCCTCTAAACATAACGATGGTCATTATGGCCAAACAGTTCTATTTTTATTTCATCAGACCAGAGGACATTTCTCCAAAAAGTACCATCTTTGTCCCCATGTGCAGTTGCAAACCATAGTCTGGCTTTTTTATGGCGGTTTGGAGCAGTGGCTCCATCCTTTCAGGTTATGTCGATATAGGATTCATTTTTACTGTGGATATAGATACTTTTGTACCTGTTTCCTCCAGCATCTTCACAAGGTCCTTTGCTATTGTTCTGGGATTGATTTGCACTTTTTGCACCAAAGTATGTTCATCTCTAGGAGACAGAACGCGTCTCCTTCCTGAGCGGTATGACGGCTGCGTGGTCCCATGGTGTTTATACTTGCGTACTATTGTTTGTACAGATGAACATGGTACCTTCAGGCGTTTGGAAATTGCTCCCAAGGATGAACCAGACTTGTGGAGGTCTACACTGTTTGTTTTCTGAGGTTTTGTCTGATTTCTTTTGAATTTCCCATGATGTCAAGCAAAGAGGCACTGAGTTTGAAGGCAGGCCTTGAAATACATCCACAGGTACACCTCCAATTGACTCAAATGATGTCAATTAGCCTATCAGAAGTTTCTAAAGCCATGACATCATTTTCTGGAATTTTCCAAGCTGTTTTAAGGCACAGTCAACTTAGTGTATGTACACTTCTGACCCACTGGAGTTGTGGGTCAGAAATCATTCGCAAGGAGATTCCTGCAAAAATATTATTTGAAGATGGTCCCTGAAAAATATTATTTGAAGACAATCTTCAAATAATATTTTTCAGGAACCTCCTTGCAAATGATTGCATATCTAAACAGGCTTCAAATAATATTTTTCTGGGATCTCCTTGCGAATGATTGCATATCTAAACAGGCTTCAAATAATATTTTTCAGGGATCTCCTTGCGAATGATTGCATATCTAAACAGGCTACAGTAGTCATCATGGCATTATATATATATATATATATATATATATATATATATATATATATAAAATGGTGTGACAGACTGAAGTCACTTTACATAAGACAAGGCAACAGACGGGTAAGATGGCATTTGTTTGGTAAAAGCAGTATGATAAATACACATGTAGGTAGAGTCCTTTCTCGTTTTCCTCCATTTCTTTTAAGTGAAATAATCTCTGTAAACAATTGTTGGGAAAAATACTTGTGTCATGTACAAAGTAGATGTCCTAACCGACTTGCCAAAACTATAGTTTGTTAATTAACAAGACATTTTTGGAGTGGTTGAGAAACAAGATTTAATGACTCCAACCTAAGTGTATGTAAACCTCTGACTTCAACATTCCTAGTACACCTACTGCTCTACATATCATTCTAGTATATCTATATCTACTGCTCTACATATCATTCTAGTATATATACACACTGCTCTACATATCATTCTAGTATATATACACACTGCTCTACATATCATTCTAGTATATATACACACTGCTCTACATATCATTCTAGTATATACACACACTGCTCTACATATCATTCCAGTATATCTACACACTGCTCTACATATCATTCCAGTATATCTTGTGTAAATTAATCCAGTATAGATTGCATTTGGATTACTGTTACAGTGTTGTTAATTAGATTACTGTTAGTGTTATTTCATTATTAGTATATCTACTGTACATATCATTCTAGTATATATACTGCTCTACATATCATTCTAGTATATATACACTGCTAAACATATCATTCATAGTATATCTTGTGTAAATTAATCCAGTATAGATAGGTATAGATTGCATTTGGATTACTGTTACAGTGTTGTTAATTAGATTACTGTTAGTGTTATTTGGGTTGTTAATTAGATTCGTTATGACACTTCTTGTCATTTGTTTTTTTAAATGATTGTGTGCCAGTTTGACTTTTTAATACATTGTTAGGCACTAGTACCATAAGCATTTCACGGCCCCGCTATAACATCTGCTAAACTGTGTAGGCGACCAATAAACTTTGATTTGACCTTGGGACACAACCTCAATATAACCTCAATACAACCACACAAACCTTGGCCGCTCCGTCAGCCTACACCCGGACACACAACACCAACACAACCCTCATCTGACTGCACCTGGGGACACAACCTCAATATAACCTCAATACAACCACACAGCCCTTGGCTGTTCCGTCAGCCTACACCCAGACACACAACCTTCATCTGACTGCACCTGGGGACACAGACAACAAACTTGTAATGGACTATGAATTAAATATAGACAACACTGACCCCCAGTGGACTGCTATCTACATGACAGCTTGTTGTACAGTCAACCTCTGTTGTACAGTCAACCTCTGTTGTACAGTCAACCTCTGTTGTACAGTCAACCTCTGTTGTACAGTCAACCTCTGTTGTACAGTCAACCTCGGTGCTGGTTGGTCAGCGACTCGTCAATCCCTAGACACTTACCATCTCCAAACAACGGTTTATTTTCTCCATCTATCCCCGCCACGCTTGAAAAAAGCCACTGGACTGCGAGATAAAACGTGTTTCTACCAGATAGAAAAACAACATGGCTTCTTCTTCTATGAGGTTTAACGGCGGTTGGCATCCAATTTGTCCATTACCGCCACCTACTAGGCTGGAGTACAACTACCTTATACTTTGCTTGAAAAATAAAATATTACCCTACCATCTAACACTACACTCAGTCATTTCAAAATTATATCAAATAAAAAGACCACCCCCCCTACTCCACTAATTAAATGTATTTATTCCTACCTCATGCCATCACCCTGAAAGGATGGGACATCACCACTTAACACATCCTGTTACTCTTTCTATTGTCAAGTCACACACACCTCTCTGCAGCTGCCACCACAACCTCAATTTCCTGAGACTTCAGATCCATCCCTGCAGTACAGTTGATAACCATTGCTATAAATTCTAAAAATCCAATCTTACTGAAACGTACATCACATTTTGGCCTATACCTCTGTACTGGTATATCTCTACTACTCTCACCCCTCCTCCCCCTTGACCTATCTTCCTCTACTTTCTTCACTGCCTCAGCATATGACAACTTCTGCACTACTTTAACCCTGGAAACCTCAACCTGCCTCTCTCGCACTGGACATATCTGATCCCCAGCCCCATGGGCACCCATACAATTAACACATTCCACTACTTTTATCCGGCTCAAGCTCAGCCTCTTCTTCCCTCTCTCACTTAGACCTCCTCTCCCTCTCTTTTTCCCTCCATTCCTCCTCCGTTTTCCAAGTATACATCTCCTTATGATAATACTGCACTACTCCTGCCAACCATCTTGTTCTTGCTTTCTCTAGGGACTCCATTTCCCCCAAAAATGAAATCAATCCAATATGGCTGCCAATGCAATGCCATATATGGACATGTCTGTGTGAGGTCCAAACTCAGTAGCTCTACTCTCATTGGTCCTAAGACATCATGGATGAGATCAATGGGTCATCAGAAATAGGTATCATATCTATAGCTACTTAGTTTGCAACAAATAATATCTAATGTTTACATTATTTTATTTATATAAAAAAAGCAAATCTGAATGCGATGCTCACGATCAGCTAGATAGCTAGCTAGCTAACTTTAGCTAGCTACAACTAGATCGATGGTAATGGTGCATATTTAACTTGTTATGGATAGGGGGCAGTATTTTCACGGCCGGATAAAAAAACGTACCCGATTTAATCTGGTTATTACTCCTGCCCAGAAACTAGAATATGCATATAATTAGTGGCTTTGGATAGAAAACACTCCGAAGTTTCTAAAACTGTTTGAATGGTGTCTGTGAGTATAACAGAACTCAAATGGCAGGCCAAAACCTGAGAAGATTCTGTACAGGAAGTACCCTGTCTGACCATTTCTTGGCCTTCTTTATCATCTCTATCCAAAACAAAGGATATCTGCTGTAACATGACACTTTCTAAGGCTCCCATAGGCTCTCAGAAGGCGCCAGAACGTTGAATGATGAATTTGCAGCCCATGGCTGAAAAACAGTAGCGCATTTGGATAGTGATCGATCTGAGAACAATGAGACGGGCGTGCGCATGCACGTGAAGAGTCCATTTTAGATGATCAGTCTTTGAACGAAAACAACGACTCCCGGTCGGAATATTATCGCTATTTTACGAGAAAAATCGCATAAAAATAGATTTTAAACAGTGTTTGACATGCTTCGAAGTACGGTAATGGAATATTTGGAAATTTTTTGTCACGACACGCGTCCGCGCATCACCCTTCGTTACCCTTCGGATAGTGTCTTGAACACACGAACAAAACACCGCTATTTGGATATAACTATGGATTATTTGGAACCAAACCAACATTTGTTGTTGAAGTAGAAGTCCTGGGAGTGCATTCTGACGAAGAACAGCAAAGGTAATCCAATTTTTCTTATAGTAAATCTGAGTTTGGTGAGTACCAAACTTGGTGGGTGTCAAAATAGCTAGCCCGTGATGGCGAGCTATCTACTCAGAATATTGCAAAATGTGCTTTCACCGAAAAGCTATTTTAAAATCGGACACCGCGATTGCATAAAGGAGTTCTGTATCTATAATTCTTAAAATAATTGTTATGTTTTTTGTGAACGTTTATCGTGAGTAATTTAGTAAATTCCCCGGAAGTGTTCGGTGGAAATGCTAGTTCTGAACGTCACATGCTAATGTAAAAAGCTGGTTTTTGATATAAATATGAACTTGATTGAACAAAACATGCATGTATTGTATAACATAATGTCCTAGGAGTGTCATCTGATGAAGATCATCAAAGGTTAGTGCTACATTTAGCTGTGGTTTTGTTTTTTGTGACATTATATGCTAGCTTGAAAAATGGGTGTCTGATTATTTCTGGCAGGGTACTCTCCTGACATAATCTAATGTTTTGCTTTCGTTGTAAAGCCTTTTTGAAATCGGACAGTGTGGTTAGATAAAGGAGAGTCTTGTCTTTAAAATGCTGTAAAATAGTCATATGTTTGAAAAATTGAAGTTTTTGGATTTTCGAGGAGTTTGTATTTCGCGCCATGCCCAATCATTGGATATTGGAGCGGTGTTCCGCTAGCGGAACGTCTAGATGTAAGAGGTTTAAGTTATTAAACTTCTTCGGGATCAGTGTCCCTTCCACGGGACGGTTGAGCTAACGTAGGCTAATGCGATTAGCATGAGGTTATAAGTAACAACAAAATTTCCCAGGACGTAGAGATATCTGATATTGGCAGAAAGCTTAAATTCTTGTTAATTTAACTGCACTGTGCAATTTACAGTAGCTATTACTGTGAAAGAATATCATGCTATTGTTTGAGGAGAGTGCACAGCTTTGAACATGAAAAGTTATTAATAAACAAATTAGGCACATTTGGGAAGTCTTGATACAATATTTTGAACACAAATGCAATGGTTCATTGGATCAGCATAAAACTTTGCACATACACTGCTGCCAACTAGTGGTCAAAATCTAAATTGCAGCAGGGCTGGAATAATACATTATGGCCTTTCTCTTGCATTTCAAAGATGATGATACAAAGAAAATATAAAAGAAAGGTTGCTTTTTTCTTTGTATTATCTTTTACCAGATCTATTGTTTTATATTCTCCTACATTCAATTCACATTTCCACAAACTTCAAATAGTTTCCTTTCAAATGGTACCAAGAATATGCATATCCTTGCTTCAGGGCCTGAGTTACAGGCAGTTAGATTTGGGTATGTCATTTTAGGTGAAAATTGAAAAAAAGGGGCTGATCCTTATTAAACAGGTGAGAGTCCTAGAAGTGGTTTTATATTACATACACCTCCTCCCTTATTCACACACTAAAGGATTGGGATAACCTGGTTTGGTTATCTTGTTCTATCTAGGTGTAGTCGCTCACCTCTCTCTCTGTCATTGTAAAGCGTGTCTGACCCAGGTTGTGTTCAGTAAAGAACAACATTGTCGAAAGTTCAGATAGAAATGATTATAATCATATCATCTCTATTATTAGGCCTACAAACTATCTTCGACGTGTGTGTATAGTCATCCATCTGAACTCAACCCTGTTGATGCTGCTCTTTATTGAAGATGGGTTGTGTTCATTAGAGCACACACCATAACAAAACGTGTTCCAAATGAAAAAAAACTAAACAAGCGTTTTGATATTGAACAAGTTCAGATAGTATTCTACTTCCTGTTTCATTGTGTTTTCTGACATGTTTTGCCTTCTGAACATTACCCTGTCCTTTACTGACTTCTCTGTCCGTCTGCGTTGAGCCGGGCTATGAGGTACTAGTGGACTTGTCTAGATGGAGAGACAGAGGCAGGAGGAGCCTACAGGGGAGGAGTGGCTGTGGGTGTTGAGGTGGTGCACGTGCCAGTCCATGCCTGGGGGCCAGAGAGGGCCGAGTAGATAGCAGCTGAGCCGCTTTGCTCTGCCCTCCCTACAGACACTGGTGGGAGGCAGCCTCAGTAAATGACGCAGGAACATGTGAAGAATGGATGAAGAGAGAGAGAGAGAGAGAGAGAGAGAGAGAGAGAGAGAGAGAGAGAGAGAGAGACGTGTACTGTAGTACAACAAGCAGGCTTAACATCCAGACGTGGTACAGTACTGTAGTACAACAAGCAGGCTTAACATCCATACATTCACATACTTTACTTATTTACACAAGGCTCCATGGGAAATTAAATACCTATTTGATCCGACCACCTTTTGCGAAAATGTTTTGAAGTTGACTATCAGTCTGCAACTGCCACAAGACAGTCCTATCTTCATCCTTCCCTTCCTGACATTTACATTTTTTGTAATTTAGCAGACGCTCTTATCCAGAGCGATTTCCATGAACAATTAGTGTTTAAAAGTGCCTTGCTCAAGGGCACATCGGCATATTTTTCACCTTTTGCTCTGGGATTCGAACTAGTGACCTTTCGGTTACTGGTCCAGTGTTCTAACCGGTGATGTAAGATACCTGCATTTTAATATTCTCTTTCATCTTCCCTAACATACAGTGGCATTTTTCCTATTTTGTTGCGTTACAACCTGGAATTAAAATTGATTTTTGGGGGGGTTGTATCATTTGATTTACACAACATGCCTACCACTTTGAAGATGCAAAATATTTTTTATTGTGACACAAGCAAGAAATAAGACAAAAAAACAGAACTTGAGCGTGCATAATTATTCACCCCCCTATTTCTGACTTTTGTGACTCCTCTACTTGGCTGGAAAATGTTTGTATGCTTTTGTAAGTGGGGCGCTGTCCTCAGATAATCGCATGGTATGCTTTTGCCGTAAAGCCTTTTTGAAATCTGACACAGCGACTGGATTAACAAGAAATTAATCTTTAAGCCGATGTATAACACTTGTATATTTTATGAATGTTTATTATGAGTATTTCTGTATTTTGAATTTGGCGCTCTGCAATTTCACCGGATGTTGGCCAGGTGGGACATTACCGTCCCACCTGCCCATAAGAAGTTTTTAAGAACAGCCCTTAACTGTGGTATATTGGCCATAACCAGTGTTTTCGGAAAGTATTCAGACCCCTTGACTTTTTCCACATTTTGTTATGTTACCCCATAATGACTAAGTGGAAATAGTTTTTTAGAAATTTTTGCTAATTTATTAAAAATAAAAAACAAAAGTTTGGACACACCTACTCATTCCAGGGTTTTTCTTTATTTTTACTATTTTCTACATTGTAGAATTATAGTGAAGACAATCGAACTATGAAATAACACATATGGAATCATGTAGTAACCAAAAAAGTGTTAAACAAATCAAAATATATTGGATATTTTAGATTCTTCAAAGCAGCCACCCTTTGCCTTGATGACACCCAGTAAAATACTACTTGAGTAAAAGTCTAAAAGTATTTGGTTTTAAATATACTTAACTATCAAAAGTAAAAGTATATATAATTTCACATTTGGACCCTATTTTAAAAATGTTCACCGACAATGACATACCCAAATCTAACTCCCTGTAGCCCAGGCCCTAAAATGACAGACCCAAATCTAACTGCCTGTAGCCCAGGCCCTAAAATGACAGACCCAAATCTAACTGCCTGTAGCCCAGGCCCTAAAATGACAGACCCAAATCTAACTGCCTGTAGCCCAGTATCTGAAGCAAGGATATGCATACACATCAAATTTTATCAGTCACATGCGCCGAATACAACAGGTGTAGACCTTACCTTGAAATGCTGAACTACTTACTTACAAGCCCTTATCCAACAATGCAGTTTTAAGAAAAATAAGAGTTAAGTAAAAACATAGATAAGTAAAAAATAACAAATAATTAAAGAGCAGCAGTAAAATAACAGTAACAAGGCTATATACAGGGGGTACCGGTACAGAGTCAATGTGCTGTTAGTCAAGGTAATTGAGGTAATATGTACATGTAGGTAGAGTTATTAAAGTAACTATGCACAGATAACCAGAGAGTAGCAGCAGCGTAAAAGAGGGGGTGGGGTGGGGGGGGGGGGGATGCAAATAGTCCGGGTAGCCATTTCATTAGATGTTCCTGGGGGTAGAAGCTGTTAAGAAACCTTTTGGACCTAGACTTGGTGCTCCAGGTACTGCTTGCCGTGCGGTAGCAGAGAGAACAGTCTGTGACTAGGGTGGCTGGAGTCATTGACAATTTATAGGACCTTCCTCTGACATCGTCTGGTATAGAGGTCCTGGATGGCAGGAAGCTTAGCCCCAGTGATGTACTGGGCCGTACGCACTATCCTCTGTAGTGCCTTGCGGTCGGAGGCCGAGCAGTTGCCATACCAGGCTGTGATGCAACCAGTCAGGATGCTCTCAATGGTGCAGCTGTAGAACTTTTTGAGGATCTGAGTACCCATACCAAATCTTTTCAGTCTCCTGAGGGGGAATAGGTTTTGTCGTGCCCTCTTCTCGACTGTCTTGGTGTGCTTGGACCATGATAATTTGTTGGTGATGTGGACACCAAGGGACTTGAAGCTCTCAATCAGCTCAACTACAGCCCTGTCGATGAGAATGGGGACATGCTCCATCCTTCTTTTCCTGTAGTGTATAAACTATTTGCATGTTTCCATCAAATTAACTTGTTCCGGATTTAAGACTGCCCGTGATGACATTGTGCACAAAATAATAACTTTTGCGGTTAAATTCCAAATAAATGTACCAAATTAAAAAATACAACGTGATGAGATGATTATGGACAGAAGAGCAAGATTCTCGCTCTTATCCATAATGTCATCATGTAGACTAGCCTACCAGCACTGTATCTGGGAGCTGTTGGCTGGAGAGCACATGCCAAGACCAGAGGAGGCACATTGACTACACAACACTATCGGTACAGTTGAAAATGGGATAGAAACACATTGGACATTTAATACATTGAACATTTAGATTTGATTCGAACAAACTTCCGTGAAAAAGTACATTTTGCGTCATCACGCACTGGTTTTGGAAAACACACCACTGCTGGGAAAAATTGGTTTCTACTGACAATTGAGATGTATAAACTATGCCATAAGGAGACAACGAGCAGATAAGAGGCAAACCATAATTTCAATTAAGACATTAATGAGCGAGCCCGGATGGACATAGTCAATATAACTATTTCTTCAGCACTTCTGAAATGTACAGGGACAGAATTCAGAACATGGGCCATTATTACCTGTACACCAAGTCAGAACCGTAGGATAAATAAAGGGGGCATATAAGCAGACAATGAAAGCTCTTACAATATTCAATGATTACATGTATCTAAAATTAGCTATAGGCAGATTGCCATGTCTCATTTTCGATTAATTGAAAATTATCCATTTTTTCAAAGTATCTCTCTTTTTCAAACAAGCATTGCAGAGTTGGCTACAATTTCATCCCCCTGAAAAGATAGAACAAATATTATGGCTGAACTCAAACATGCTGGTTGATAAAATACCTGTATTTATGGGAAAGATGTTTGAAAAGGGTATTTTATTCTTAAATTATATTGTAAATTGGAATGGTAGAGTTATGTCCTTTGTGGAGTTATCAGAATTGTATGGGAAGGTCTGCTCAATCCAAGAGTACAACCAATTGATTACAGCATTACCCCAAAAATGGAGGAGGCAGGTGGCAGCGGGAGGAGGTAGGGAACTGGTCTTTCTGCCCAATATAAAGGATCAAAACTGGCGGAGGAATAAAAATAGCATAAATAGGAAAGTATACCAGTTTCATTTGAGGACCAGGATGTTGACAACTGTGCCATACAGATTGCAAAATAGTTGGGAAGAGATTTTTGATGTACCGATTCCATGGTACATGGTGTATGAGTTGATATACACTGCTCAAAAAAATAAAGGGAACACTTAAACAACACAATGTAACTCCAAGTCAATCATACTTCTGTGAAATCAAACTGTCCACTTAGGAAGCAACACTGATTGACAATAAATTTCACATGCTGTTGTGCAAATGGAGTAGACAACAGGTGGAAATTATAGGCAATTAGCAAGACACCCCCAATAAAGGAGTGGTTCTGCAGGTGGTAACCACAGACCACTTCTCAGTTCCTATGCTTCCTGGCTGATGTTTTGGTCACTTTTGAATGCTGGCAGTGCTTTCACTCTAGTGGTAGCATGAGACGGAGTCTACAACCCACACAAGTGGCTCAGGTAGTGCAGCTCATCCAGGATGGCACATCAATGCGAGCTGTGGCAAGAAAGTTTGCTGTGTCTGTCAGCGTAGTGTCCAGAGCATGGAGGCGCTACCAGGAGACAGGCCAGTACATCAGGAGACGTGGAGGAGGCCGTAGGAGGGCAACAACCCAGCAGCAGGACCGCTACCTCCGCCTTTGTGCAAGGAGGAGCAGGAGAAGCACTGCCAGAGCCCTGCAAAATGACCTCCAGCAGGCCACAAATGTGCATGTGTCTGCTCAAATGGTCAGAAACAGACTCCATGAAGGTGGTATGAGGGCCCAACGTCCACAGGTGGCGGTTGTGCTTACAGCCCAACACCGTGCAGGACGTTTGGCATTTGCCAGAGAACACCAAGATTGGCAAATTCGCCATTGGCGCCCTGTGCTCTTCACAGATGAAAGCAGGTTCACACTGAGCACGTGACAGACGTGACAGAGTCTGGAGACACCGTGGAGAACGTTCTGCTGCCTGCAACATCCTCCAGCATGACCGGTTTGGCGGTGGGTCAGTCATGGTGTGGGGTGGCATTTCTTTGGGGGGCCGCACAGCCCTCCATGTGCTCGCCAGAGGTAGCCTGACTGCCATTAGGTACCGAGATGAGATCCTCAGACCCCTTGTGAGACCATATGCTGGTGCGGTTGGCCCTGGGTTCCTCCTAATGCAAGACAATGCTAGACCTCATGTGGCTGGAGTGTGTCAGCAGTTCCTGCAAGAGGAAGGCATTGATGCTATGGACTGGCCCGCCCGTTCCCCAGACCTGAATCCAATTGAGCACATCTGGGACATCATGTCTCAATAAAAATTCAAAAATAAAACATAATAAAAAGTACATTTGAATGACACTGAGGGACAGTGTTTTTACAACTAATGCCGGTTTGCCTGAGGCTGATGCGGGCAGTTGTTTGTACACATGCATATACACACGCTCTCATTCAAATAAACACATACAAGAACACACACATACATGTAATAGTGCCAGACATGCACACAAACATACAGTTGGCATTGCTGTTATGATTTCACTTGTCCTTGATGTCCTTTGTTTTAAATGTATTATTTTGTTGTATTTTTTTTTGCATTGTTGTTTGATGTTTTCTTCTGTCTTTTCCTTTTTTCTCTTTAGTTCATTCTCTTGGTTGTTGGTGCATTGGGGGGTTCTTGGGGGTGGGGAATGGAATGGAATGAATTGTATTTTTTTATTTTTCTTCCTGGGGGGGGTTGTAGGAGGGGTCTCGAATGGTGGAGGGACAGCTACTGGGGAACTATGGGGGGGATCTTGGAGGGTTCGGGTTCACGTTTTTTGGCCTGGTGGTAGATCTGTCAACGTGCCCTTGAGCAGGGCATTGACCCTGGATGCTTCTGTGTGTCGCTCTGAATGGGAGTCTGTTGGATGACTGGTATGATGTAGTTGTTGGGCGGCTTCCCTGCAAGTATATTGTATATTCAATAAATTAAAAAAAATATAATTATAAAAAATAAAAAATGTTAAAAAGCAGACAATGAAAGTTCTTACAATATTCAATGATTACTTTTATCTAAAACAGGCTATAGGCTACATGCGCCACCAAGTCAGAACAGTAGGCTAAGTTATGAGGGGGAAAGGGACCAAATTATTAGGGTGAGGCACATGGGCTACTAACAGCTTACTACACAACATACACTTAGTATTACTTTCTTAGCTACAGTATACATATCTCCCTGGTATATTACATAATTTATGCAGCATCATAAAATACATTTTTGGACTCACCTCATTGTGCTGTGCTCACTCGAACAGGAAGGTGGCGCAGGGGTCCCTATTGTGGGCAAATTCTGTCATCAACCTTTGTCATCAATCTGGCATTCTGTGGATTTATGGTGCTTTCAAGACAACTGGAAACTCAGGAAAAAAAAATAGTTTGAATCATGTCGTCAGTGATCTTCAGGTCGGCGCTCTATGTAACAGGTAGGAAATAGCTGTTTTTATAAGGTTTTTTCTCAGATCAGTCTTGGGAAGTTGAACAATAAACAGAGCTGTGTCTCTGTTGCCCAACTCATGTAACCTCACCACAGTACTTAGTAGTAGTGGCACCTTTCCTAATAGTATAGGGTGAAATGTTACAAATAACTCACTGTATGCAGCCCCTCAGATTATGTGGGTTAATACCATGGAGAATCCACCTGTAATACATCCCAATACCTAAGGCAGGTTAGGTCCCCTACTCCAAGGCAGTAGTAATGAAAAGAAAGTTCTGCTTTAAAATAATGAAAATATATTGTCAGTTTTAGGCAACAACACTATCAGGCACAATTTCACAGTTCACAGAATAACCTACCTCACGTGCAGCCTAGCTTGAAGACAACCAATGAAAACATAGCAATACAACCTAGCAGTCTTACAGCATTTATCTCAGATATCACAATAACGAAACAAAACTGAAATAAAGAATGACAGCCGTTACGGTGTTCATGGAGTCTGTATGAGGTCCAGCAGGGACTCAAATAATAGAGGAAGTCTGCAACGTTGTCACGGAAATATTATTCTCCTTTGAATGGCTAATTAGGCCTACATGTTTGTTATTGACAGTGTCCCTTCTTATCCTTGCACTACTATGTAAAGTCAAACAACTGAAAAGTCCACAACTTCAGATGTCCTCTTCTTTCAGGACATAAACAGGAAGTTCAATTACTTCCACGGGAATCTTTTATAACTAAATCACTTCAACTCATAGCTCTCCTCTGGTGTTGGTAACAATTATTTGATGTCTATCATTCTGGTGGGTAGCTAGCAAGCATCACTCTGGCTGGTAGCTAGCTCCATCGAATGAACTCACGTTAATCCCAAAGGTGAAAATGACAGTAATTCGGTAGTATGGAACAATCCTCTTCCAGAACCAGCACGTCCTCTTTCTCCAACGATACTAATCGTTATCGTTCTCTCTCTCCTCCTTTTGCAACACACTTGCCTGTGCACTCCCTCGCACCACCTCCCCCCAGGACCTTTTTAGAGCCGGCCGTGAAGTTACCTGACTCATAGTAGTCTTGGAAAGTCCCTGAACAGAACAGCAATAGCCATATCCCATATCCGCCACATCCGCCATATCTAGAAAGAGGCTTGAGTTCCCGACTTGGAATTCCGAGTTTTCCTAGTCGGAGCTCTTTTTTTCAGAGTTCCCAGTTGTCTTGAACTCATTGAAGTCTGAGATTTCCCAGTTCCGAGTTTCCAGTTGTTTTTAACAAGGCAGTAGTCATGCTGGATTGACAGCGTGGTCAATGTATTCAACTTTTTCTGGCCCATGGTGTGCTGCGAGGGAATGTTTATCCTTTTAAGCTTGGAAAAGAGATCCTTAAACCAAGACTTGGACCTCACACCCTCTCCACTGAATAGCAGGCTAGTGATTGCTTTGCAACGTATGCAGTTAACCGCTGATTCCTTCCAAACCACTCATTGTTGAATTTACAATGTCCAACTTGTTGTGTAATGTTTATGGCCAATGAGCACCCATACGTTTTATCTATAATTTCTCTTTATATGTCAAGGATTGAAAAGATAGAAAAGGATTTGCCAGAAGATTGTCTACTTGTTTCATAATGATATCTGCTAGCTAAGATTTTGAAAGTATGATGCTGACATTATCAGTCCAATCAAAGGTACGGTAGATATAACTGGATTAGATGTAGTTTTATCTGTGGCCAATGACCTTGAGCATTCTTGGATGGGCACTTCTAATATAACTCTATGGCAGTACCCAAGGGGGCTTGAATTTTTTAGTTCTCCCCGTAGATTTGGCAGTGACGTAGTGTCCCCATGAGTGACAGAACACTGAGCCAATCACGGCGTAACTGGAGAGATTATCAACCAGTACGCTCTGTATTTTCTGCTGGCTTGCCCCACCACCACAGACAGCACTGAGCTAGGCTGAAACACCTGCCTTTTGGAGTTGCCCCACCACCACAGAAAGCACTGAGCTGGGCTGAAACACCTGCATTTTGGAGCTGCCCCACCACCACAGAAAGCACTGAGATGGGCTGAAACACCTGCATTTTGGAGCTGCCCCACCACCACAGAAAGCACTGAGCTAGGCTGAAACACCTACATTTTGGAGCTGCCCCACCACCACAGAAAGCACTGAGCTAGGCTGAAACACCTGCATTATGGAGCTGCCCCACCACCACAGAAAGCACTGAGATGGGCTGAAACACCTGCATTTTGGAGCTGCCCCACCACCACAGAAAGCACTGAGCTAGGCTGAAACACCTGCATTATGGAGCTGCGCTACCACCACAGAAAGCACTGAGCTAGGCTGAAACACCTGCATTTTGGAGCTGCCCTACCACCACAGAAAGCACTGAGCTACTCTGAAACACCTGCATTTTGGAGCTGCCTTACTCAAGAAAACCAGAAAGAGACCATGTTTTGTATGCAGCTTTATTAACTGTTTTTTCCTCTTTTTTTTTACATTGTTTGCAAACTGATATGTGACACGTATTAATGCCAAAATGACATGCAAAACAGGCAACAACAAAACAAACAAACAAAAAGAAAGCTAAACAGCTCTGTCCCACGTGCCCTGAAGGACAGGTCGCCACTGAACTCAACTCAACCAAAGATGTTATGAGAACTAAACCAGAGGTGGTTTGCCGTGCCCCAAATTCAGAGAATGCTTTATGAAAAAATATATACATTTCTCTGTGTATTTATGGTGTTTTGCTCCTTCTTCAGCTTCTATGTTGCATTTTATGATGGTTTCCCATGCATGCATGTGCTGCATTTACCACAAGGAGCTCATCTTATTGCTTGAAAACATCCACATTTTTCAGAACCCACCAGTCCTTGAGCATATCAATGGACGTTTTTGTGACATACTTGGCTAAACACCAACAGACAGGAGAGGAGAAATGCACAGTGAAAAGGTCCCTGCATCTCTCTCTCTATCTATCTCTCTAATTCAAGGGGTTTTATTGGCATGTGTTAACATTGAAAAAGCAAATTAAGTAGATAATAAACAAAAGTGAAATAAACAATAAAAATGACCAGTAAACATTACACTCACAGAAGTTCCAAAATAATAAAGACAATTCAAATGTCATATTATGTATATATACAGTCTCTCTTCTCTCTCTGTCTCTCTCTTTCGCTGTCTCTCTCTGTCTCTCTCTCTCTCTCTCTCTGTGTGTGTGTGTGTCTCTCCCTCTGTGTGTGTGTCTCTCTCTCTCTCTGTGTGTCTCTCTCTCTCTCTGTGTGTGTCTCTCTCTCTCTCTGTGTGTGTCTCTCTCTCTCAGCCTGGAGACGAGCTTGTTACTATCAGAGTGACATGACTTGACGTGTGGTTGAAAGACTGACATTAAGGAAGTATGGTGTCTATGGATCAGAATGTATCCCTAGGCTATCAGTGGACACATGTTAGCGTGGCATATTTAGTCACAACAACCTCTGAAATGTGGGCATTAGTCTAATGCATTGATGTTATAACCTGGAGTAAACCTAATATAATGCATTGGTGTTATAACCTGGAGTAAACCTATTAGTCTAACGCATTGATGTTATAACCTGGAGTAAACCTAATATAATGCATTGATGTTATAACCTGGAGTAAACCTAATATAATGCATTGGTGTTATAACCTGGAGTAAACCTAATATAATGCATTGGTGTTATAACCTGGAGTAAACCTAATATAATGCATTGGTGTTATAACCTGGAGTAAACCTAATAGCTGCAGATAACTTCCAACAACAACAAAACAGCTGTGTTCGAATACTCATACAAACGCACTAACCATGCTATTTGTGACGTACTTTGAGTATGTAGTATGCTTATTGGTCATAGTATACAAGCAGTGGACACTATTTCTGTGCTTTTAGGTCCCATAATGTAATTCTTTAGAAAATGGGGGTGGAAAATATGCAGCCGGAGTCATAGGAGAGCGGAAAATGTTGATAATAAAGTAATGACTTTTCAAATAAGTTACGTTACATGTTATTTTGGCTGGCAATTTGTTAATTTTAGAACAGACAATCTGACAACACTCTGGTACACCAGAGTGAATTTACGAACATATCCATAGTGTGTCAGAGCGCAGAATAACTGATAAACGTCGGCCCCAAAAAAAAGGCATAATTAAATTGTTGCTGGCAGCACAGTTACAGTCACCAACGCTCTGGATAACATGAAAACAGCTCTGCTAGGGGGAGTAAAATGGTCAGAGTGAGGTGCTCTCTCATTTGTTTCTGGAAGTAGCTAGCCAACGTTAGCCAGCAAGCCTACCCCACGGCCAGAGCATCCAGTGTGCGCTCTGAATTTACGCCCAGAGCGCACTCTCCGGTAGTCACTCTCCTGTAGTCACTCTTCCGTAGTCACTCTCCGGTAGTCACTCTCCGGTAGTCACTCTTCCGTAGTCACTCTTCCGTAGGTCGAGCTAGTAATATGTTACAGGTAGCAAGAGGTTGCATAGCAACAGCATCAACTTCCGGTAGACAGGCGAAGCGCTAGTACGCTCGGTATACTAAAATGAACTAATAGTATGTAATAAATACACATTAAGTATGTAGTATACAGTATGTTAGTATGGGTATTGGAACACAGCTCTTGGTTTTACATGCACAATCATTATACAATGAATGACCCTGTGTTGCAACAAACCTTCTTCACAAATACAAGTAATATCAATACTGTAGACACAAACAAAATTATTATTATTATTTGCCCAAGGTTTGGTTCTGTTATTTTTGGGCTAAGTTCCAATGAACAGTGCAGTGAATGGTTACGCAGAAGGCCAGTCAACAGAGTACCGTTGACACTGAGGCACACAGCATGGTCAAGGTCCGGAATCTTCACTTTCTCTTTGTTTAGGGCTTTTAGCCATTTGGTGTCACAGCAGTTGAAAGAGTTGCCACTGACATACAACACATCAAGACATTGAGACAAACGATCAACCAAAGATTCATTCATAGACGTTAGACTGTTATTTCTCACGTCAAGTTCCATCAAAGGAGAACAGCCGATGATGCTCGGGAAGACATCTACATTGTTGTTGGACATGTTGAGTCGTCTCAATGCTTTCAGACAAGGCAGAGACAAGGCTGAGGTTGCCATGTTGTTCCCACTGATACTCAGAGACTGGAGACTACTCTGCAACCCTTCTAGAGCGCCAATATCCAAGATTATATCTACATTGCTGGCCAGGTTGAGAGAAACCAAAGGGGTTCTTTCAAATGTGTTCCGATGGAGTGTTTTGATCCCGTTGTCTTGGAGATCTAGACTTCTCAGAGTTTTGATATTCCAGAAGGAAACACAGGAGGACATATTATTAGGACTAACTCTCGTTGTCTGAGATGGTCCCAGTTGGTCCTTTGGATCACAAGGCCTCACAGAGTTCTCCTTCAGGTTTAATGTCTCTATGTTTGGTAGGGCTTCCAGGAAGAAGGTGGAGAGTTGTCGAAGGCCGTTGTTCTGCAGGTCGAGGTAGCGTAGGGACGGAAAGGTCAAGGAAGGTTGGTGGTAGCCTCCAACATGGTCGCTGCAGCACTTCGTTGTGTTATAGCTGATGTCCTGTAGACAGTTCTGGCTGAGGTTCAGCGTCACCAAAGACGTCAGATGGCTCAGAGTCTCCACAGGTAGAGACCTGAAGTGGTTACTACTGAGGTCCATGTAAACTAACGGCATCAGTTTCCAGTTAGAGTATATGTTGTTGTCTGCAGGATAATTTACCTCATCTTCACTTGTTAGTTCTCTGTACAGAGAGTCTGCCTCTGATATTAGGGTGTCTGTCTCTAAGGTCCCCACCATGTTGTTCTGTAGGTGGAGGTATCTCAACCTGTTGGTCTTGGGAACCATGGGGAAATAGATGAGGTTGTTGAAGCTCAGATCTAAGATCTCCAACTCGTATGGGTGACCGTCCTCACGGGTGACAAAGAACTCTATGGAATTCCTGCTAAGATTCAAGAGTTTCACCTGATGGAGTTTAAAATCACAGATGTAGACTAGATTATTTCTGGCTAAATTTAAGATCTTGAGTTTCTTCAACGGTTCAAACGTTCCCTCCTCTATTGCCGTGATCAGATTGTTCTCGATGCGAATGCTTCTCACGCTCAGGCTCTCTGCAAACAGCTTGGTCGTGAGTCGCGTCAAAACGTTGCCCATGAGATCTAGGTGTTCTAGAATTGATTTGTCACGAAGGTAAAGTTCCGCCGCGTCATCATCCAGACCGTTCATAGAGATATCCAACCTCCTCAGTCTGTGGAGAGACCCAAGAGCTTGGCTGTTACTGTCCACATTGTGGTTCAATGCATTCCTGGCCAAGTTCAGCTCTTGAAGCTGGGCCACGTCTCTGAAAGCCCCTTCAGATATGATCTCCAGCTGGTTGTAGCTGAGGTCCAGTCTCAGTAGGGATGGAAGACCCAGACTCTGGCTGTTTATATGTCTTATAACGTTGTTGGACACGTCCAGCTTCCTCAGCCTCACGTCCAGCCCCTCAGGAACAGATGATAGGTTCCTGAACCGCCAGGAAGTTGTCTCCTTGAAACGAGAAAGATGAGAGAAACTACAAAGCTTTCAACACCGTCTATAAAGTGTTTTGATGTATGAAATAAAATTAAGCAGAAATATAAAGGGTTTTGATGTATGAAATAAAATGAAGCAGAAAAGTACTCTCCATCGTCAAAATAGCAATGTCTGTTTGACATGCTATTTCAGCAAACCAAAAGCCTTCCAGTGACCAAAACCTGTCACTCAATAGTCTAATTCCATATATGTAAAATCAACCTAAGAAGCCGTGACAGTACAGTGTTACTGAGCTCTGTATTCAGATGTGTCAAAGGTGACACCAACTGGGTTTAAACACTGGTCTCCTGCCTGCCACAAGAACATGCTTTTCCTCTGAGTTAAACCCTTCAAATTAACTCAGAAAGCTAACGCACGTGTTCAGGTCTCAGGCAAGGTTACTCATCAAGTGAGAATGTTTCATTGAATCAGATCCATTAAATCTACATTACTTCTCTGACTTTTATATTGAAAAGATTTCGCCAGCCTACCTGTTGGTCATCATGTAGCCTTCCAGTCACAGTGTTGAACTGCATGAGACTGTGAGACAGAGAGCAGTACAGCAGTAGGACTAGCAGTAGCACTAAGCTGAATGTGGTAGCTGTGGGTCTGATCATTCTCCTGTCTCTGTCCTAACAACGCGACACTGAGCTACATCAGTCCTCAACACCCATCTCAGCCATTTATAGCTGACGGTCATTAAAAAAAAAAAAAAAAAAGAGATGAAAAAAAGGCTGTGGACACCAGATACGCTTTGTGGACCTTCTGTTTACTCAACAAACTCATTACACATTGTTACACTACAGAGATACATATCTACAAGTCGGAGACGGACAGAAATTACACGTATTATTATTGACACGTTTGTTATTAGTGTATCAAAATAAGCTCTTTTATAGAATAGAAATAAAAATAAAAATACAATAAAATGGGCTGTGGCATTGAAAATAACCATAAAACATGTCCTTATTTAGACATGTGACATGTTTGATAATCACAATTATTGTGTCATTTAGAATAGATTTTATGTCAACCGGTCTGGAAAATCTGTCCCTCCTAGCCAGGTATATTGATCCTCTGTTTGTTCCTGCTATAGTCCTGGGGAAACGGAACCTATCCAGGTATATTTATCCTCTGTTTGTTCCTGCTATAGTCCTGGGAAAACAGAAACCTTTCCGAAATAGAAAGGAAGAATAAATAAACGAGGAGAGTGGGAGGAAGGAAATCCTGAAAGGTATCAACAAACACACAGAAATACTCTGTGATGACAGAACACACACACACACACACACACACACACACACACACACACACACACACACACACACACACACACACACACACACACACACACACACACACACACACACACACACACACACACACACACACACACACACAGACACACACACAGAGAAAACCCTGTTGATAGAGTTATGCATAGCACACAACCAACCAGGTGGACCAGGACTACCAGAAAACTTTATTACACTTGAACTATTGACACATATGGAAACAAAACATTTAACGTACGCTGGACATCACCCATACTCAGCACAACAGCATTCAAGGTCTATTTCATACTGGCAGATTATTCACATGAAAATAGTTTAGAAAAATAACACTTCTGCTCCCACCCATCTTCCACTCCACATCATCCTGTCAGAGGAGGACATCCACAAAAAAAAAAGCATAATCCTGCTCATGGCATCAAGTCCCACACCTCCCGCTGGTGACTTCTGTCTCCTGGTAGTCAGTTCAGCCGTATGATGCCAAAGAAGGTTGAGTCTGCGTCCATGGAGACCTGGGCTTGGGGACGATCTGGGATCACCAGCTCCAGCTCGTCTTCTCTCTCCAGCTTCACCATGCCTGAGACAGAACAGACAATCATACACAAGAAGACCTCATAGAGACGATGAAGTAACTCTGTAGGACAGCTCAGCCCCAGAAGTGACTCTTCGTACCAACTGAATTCAAGAATTTGCTACGTGTTGCCTGGAATTCAACACTCTCCGTGTTGGTCTCTCCAACCCCCATTGGCTCACGTCTGAGAAGTAGAGGTTACATCCTGTAAGTCTGATATCTGATTGGAGGTTAACTTTACAGTAATACTATTGGTCAACAACTCTGGTTTTGAATCCAAACAACTCAGATGCTTATAAAAGGGTCTAAGATTCATTGTTCTTTCTGTTATGTGTTCCTGACCTGCTGTGGTGAGATTCTCTCTCTCTCTCTCTCACTCTCTCTCTCTCTCTCTGACCATCTTGTAATGCTTGATAATGTCTTGTATGTGAATCCATTCATTTGACAAAGTCATTAAATATACTTGAATTTAGAATACATTCTGACACATTTCTTCATTGCCTATTACTGAAACTCAACTATAGTGTTACATTACTGTAACTATAGTGTTCTATTACTGTAACTATAGTGTTATATTACAGTAACTGGTGTTAAATTACTGTAACTATAGTGTTCTATTACTGTGTTCTATTATAGTGTTCTATTACTGTAACTATAGTGTTCTGTTACTGTAACTATAGTGTTCTATTACTGTAACTATAGTGTTATATTACTGTAACTATAGTGTTATATTACAGTAACTATAGTGTTAAATTACTGTAACTATAGTGTTCTATTACTGTAACTATAGTGTTAAATTACTGTAACTATAGTGTTCTATTACAGTAACTATAGTGGTCTATTACTGTAACTATAGTGTTTTATTACTGTAACTATAGTGTTTTATTACTGTAACTATTGTGTTCTATTACTGTAACTGTTGTGTTCTGTTACTGTAACTATAGTGTTCTGTTACTGTAACTATAGTGTTCTGTTACTGTAACTATAGTGTTATGTTACTGAAACTCAACTATAGTGTTGTATTACAGTAACGATAGTGTTCCATTACTGTAACTATAGTGTTCTGTTACTGCAACTATAGTGTTCTGTTACTGTAACTATAGTGTTCTGTTACTGTAACTATAGCGTTCTGTTACTGTAACTATAGCGTTCTATTACTGTAACTATAGTGTTATATTACAGTAACTAGAGTGTTCTATTCCTGTAACTCAACTATAGTGTTCTATTACTGTAACTATAGTGTTCTATTACTGTAACTATAGTGTTCTATTACTGTAACTATAGTGTTCTATTACTGTAACTACAGTTTTCTATTACTGTAACTAGAGTGATATTACTGTAACTAGAGTGTTTCATTACTGTAACTCAACTATAGTGTTATATTACAGTAACTATAATGTTCTATTACTGTAACTATAGTGTTCTATTACTGTAACTATAGTGTTATATTACAGTAACTAGTGTTAATGGAGGAAAACTCGCCTCCCTGCGGACCTGGCATCCTTTCACTCCCTCCTCTCTACATTTTCCTCTTCTGTCTCTGCTGCTAAAGCCACTTTCTACCACTCTAAACTCCAAGCATCTGCCTCTAACCCTAGGAAGCTCTTTGCTACCTTCTCCTCCCTCCTGAATCCTCCTCCCCCTCCCCCCCCTCCTCCCTCTCTGCGGATGACTTCGTCAACCATTTTGAAAAGAAGGTTGACGACATCCGATCCTCGTTTGCTAAGTCAAACGACACTGCTGGTCCTGCTCACACTGCCCTACCCTGTGCTTTGACCTCTTTCTCCCCTCTCTCTCCAGATGAAATCTCGCGTCTTGTGACGACCGGCCGCCCAACAACCTGCCCACTTGACCCTATCCCCTCCTCTCTTCTCCAGACCATTTCCGGAGACCTTCTCCCCTACCTCACCTCGCTCATCAACTCATCCTTGACCGCTGGCTACGTCCCTTCCGTCTTCAAGAGAGCGAGAGTTGCACCCCCTTCTGAAAAAAACCTACACTCGATCCCTCCGATGTCAACAACTACAGACCAGTATCCCTTCTTTCCTTTCTCTCCAAAACTCTTGAACGCGCCGTCCTTGGCCAGCTCTCTTGCTATCTCTCTCAGAATGACCTTCTTGATCCTAAACAGTCAGGTTTCAAGACTGGGCATTCAACTGAGAATGCTCTTCTCTGTGTCACGGAGGCTCTCCGCACTGCTAAAGCTAACTCTCTCTCCTCTGCTCTCATCCTTCTAGACCTATCTGCTGCCTTTGATACCGTGAACCATCAGATCCTCCTCTCCACCCTCTCCGAGCTGGGCATCTCCGGCACCGCGCACGCTTGGATTGCGTCCTACCTGACAGGTCGCTCCTACCAGGTGGCGTGGCGAGAATCTGTCTCCGCACCACGTGCTCTCACCACTGGTGTCCCCCAGGGCTCTGTTCTTGGCCCACTCCTATTCTCGCTATACACCAAGTCACTTGGCTCTGTCATATCCTCACATGGTCTCTCATATCATTGCTATGCAGATGACACACAATTAATCTTCTCCTTTCCCCCTTCTGACAACCAGGTGGCGAATCGCATCTCTGCATGTCTGGCAGACATATCAGTGTGGATGATGGATCACCACCTCAAGCTGAACCTCGGCAAGACGGAGCTGCTCTTCCTCCCGGGGAAGGACTGCCCGTTCCATGATCTCGCCATCACGGTTGACAACTCCATTGTGTCCTCCTCCCAGAGTGCTAAGAGCCTTGGCGTGACCCTGGACAACACCCTGTCGTTCTTCACCAACATCAAGGCGGTGACCCGATCCTGTAGGTTCATGCTCTACAACATTCGCAGAGTACGACCCTGCCTCACACAGGAAGCGGCGCAGGTCCTAATCCAGGCACTTGTCATCTCCCGTCTGGATTATTGCAACTCGCTGTTGGCTGGGCTCCCTGCCTGTGCCATTAAACCCCTACAACTCATCCAGAACGCCGCAGCCCGTCTGGTGTTCAACCTTCCCAAGTTCTCTCACGTCACCCCGCTCCTCCGCTCTCTCCACTGGCTTCCAGTCGAAGCTCGCATCCGCTACAAGACCATGGTGCTTGCCTACGGAGCTGTGAGGGGAACGGCACCTCCGTACCTTCAGGCTCTGATCAGGCCCTACACCCAAACGAGGGCACTCCGTTCATCCACCTCTGGCCTGCTCGCCTCCCTACCTCTGAGGAAGCACAGTTCCCGCTCAGCCCAGTCAAAACTGTTCGCTGCTCTGGCACCCCAATGGTGGAACAAGCTCCCTCACGACGCCAGGACAGCGGAGTCAATCACCACCTTCCGGAGACACCTGAAACCCCACCTCTTCAAGGAATACCTGGGATAGGATAAAGTAATCCTTCTAACCCCCCCCTTAAAAGATTTAGATGCACTATTGTAAAGTGGTTGTTCCACTGGATATTATAAGGTGAATGCACCAATTTGTAAGTCGCTCTGGATAAGAGCGTCTGCTAAATGACTAAAATGTAAATGTAAATGTTAAATTACTGTAACTATAGTGTTCTATTACTGTGTTCTATTATAGTGTTCTATTACTGTAACTATAGTGTTCTGTTACTGTAACTATAGTGTTCTGTTACTGTAACTATAGTGTTCTGTTACTGTAACTATAGTGTTCTGTTACTGTAACTATAGTGTTATATTACTGTAACTATAGTGTTATATTACTGTAACTATAGTGTTATATTACAGTAACTATAGTGTTAAATTACTGTAACTATAGTGTTCTATTACTGTAACTATAGTGTTAAATTACTGTAACTATAGTGTTATATTACTGTAACTATAGAGTTAAATTACTGTAACTCAACTATAGTGTTCTATTACTGTATCTATAGTGTTATGTTACTGTATCTATAGTGTTCTATTACTGTATCAATAGTGTTCTATTACTGTAACTCAACTATAGTGTTCTATTACTGTAACTATAGTGTTCTATTAATGTAATTATAGTGATCTATTACTGTATCTCTACTATAGTGTTCTATTACTGTAACTATAATGTTCTATTACTGTAACTATAGTGTTATATTACTGTAACTATAGTGTTCTTTTACGGTAACTCAACTATAGTGTTATATTACTGTAACTCAACTATAGTGTTCTATTACTGGTCTTCCATTCATTTGACAAAGTCAATAAATATACTTTAATTTAGAATACATTCTGACACATTTCTTCATTGCCTATTACTGAAACTCAACTATAGTGTTCTATTACTGTAACTATAGTGTTATATTACAGTAACTATAGTGTTATATTACAGAAACTAGTGTTAAATTACTGTAACTATAGTGTTCTATTACTGTGTTCTATTATAGTGTTCTATTACTGTAACTATAGTGTTTTATTACTGTAACTATATTGTTCTGTTACTGTAACTATAGTGTTCTGTTACTGTAACTATAGTGTTATATTACTGTAACTATAGTGTTATATTACAGTAACTATAGTGTTATATTACAGTAACTAGTGTTAAATTACTGTAACTATAGTGTTCTATTACTGTGTTCTATTATAGTGTTCTATTACTGTAAATATAGTGTTCTGTTACTGTAACTATAGTGTTCTGCTACTGTAACTATAGTGTTATATTACAGTAACTATAGTGTTAAATTATTGTAACTATAGTGTTCTATTACTGTAACTATAGTGTTATATTACTGTAACTATAGTGTTATATTACAGTAACTATAGTGTTAAATTACTGTAACTATAGTGTTCTATTACTGTAATTATAGTGTTCTATTACTGTATCTCTACTATAGTGTTCTATTACAGTAACTATAGTGTTATATTACAGTAACTATAGTGTTAAATTACTGTAACTATAGTGTTCTATTACTGTAATTATAGTGTTCTATTACTGTATCTCTACTATAATGTTCTATTACTGTAACTATAATGTTATATTACTGTAACTATAGTGTTATTTTACTGTAACTCAACTATAGTGTTATATTACTGTAACTCACTATAGTATTCTATTACTGGTCTTCCATTCATTTGACAAAGTCAATAAATATACTTTAATTTAGAATACATTCTGACACATTTCTTCATTGCCTATTACTGAAACTCAACTATAGTGTTCTATTACTGTAACTATAGTGTAATATTACAGTAACTATAGTGTTATATTACAGTAACTAGTGTTAAATTACTGTAACTATAGTGTTCTATTACTGTGTTCTATTATAGTGTTCTATTACTCTAACTATAGGGTTTTATTACTGTAACTATAGTGTTCTGTTACTGTAACTATAGTGTTCTGTTACTGTAACTATAGTGTTATATTACTGTAACTATAGTGTTATATTACAGTAACTATAGTGTTATATTACAGTAACTAGTGTTAAATTACTGTAACTATAGTGTTCTATTACTGTGTTCTATTATAGTGTTCTATAACTGTAAATATAGTGTTCTGTTACTGTAACTATAGTGTTCTGTTACTGTAACTATAGTGTTATATTACATTAACTATAGTGTTAAATTATTGTAACTATAGTGTTCTATTACTGTAACTATAGTGTTCTATTACTGTAACTATAGGTTTCTATTACAGTAACTATTGTGGTCTATTACTGTAACTATAGTGTTTTATTACTGTAACTATAGTGTTTTATTACTGTAACTATTGTGTTCTATTACTGTAACTGTTGTCTTCTGTTACTGTAACTATAGTGTTCTGTTACTGTAACTATAGTGTTCTGTTACTGTAACTATAGTGTTATATTACTGAAACTCAACTATAGTGTTATATTACAGTAACTATAGTGTTCTATTACTGTAACTATAGTGTTCTGTTACTGCAACTATAGTGTTCTGCTACTGTAACTATAGTGTTCTGTTACTGTAACTATAGTGTTCTATTACTGTAACTATAGAGTTCTATTACTGTAACTATAGTGTTATATTACAGTAACTATAGTGTTCTATTACTGTAACTCAACTATAGTGTTCTATTCCTGTAACTCAACTATAGTGTTCTATTACTGTAACTATAGTGGTCTATTACAGTAACTATAGTGGTCTATTACTGTAACTATAGTGTTTTATTACTGTAACTATAGTGTTCTATTACTGTAACTATTGTGTTCTGTTACTGTAACTATAGTGTTCTGTTACTGTAACTATAGCGTTCTGTTACTGTAACTATAGCGTTCTATTACTGTAACTATAGCGTTATATTACTGTAACTATAGTGTTATATTCCAGTAACTCAATAGTGTTCTATTACTGTAACTCATAGTGTTCTATTACTGTAACTATAGTGTTCTATTACTGTAACTATAGTGTTCTATTACTGTAACTATAGTGTTCTATTACTGTAACTACAGTTTTCTATTACTGTAACTAGAGTGATATTACTGTAACTACAGTGTTTCATTACTGTAACTCAACTATAGTGTTATATTACAGTAACTATAATGTTCTATTACTGTAACTATAGTGTTCTATTACTGTAACTATAGTGTTATATTACAGTAACTAGTGTTAATGGAGGAAAACTCGCCTCCCTGCGGACCTGGCATCCTTTCACTCCCTCCTCTCTACATTTTCCTCTTCTGTCTCTGCTGCTAAAGCCACTTTCTACCACTCTAAACTCCAAGCATCTGCCTCTAACCCTAGGAAGCTCTTTGCTACCTTCTCCTCCCTCCTGAATCCTCCTCCCCCTCCCCCCCCTCCTCCCTCTCTGCGGATGACTTCGTCAACCATTTTGAAAAGAAGGTTGACGACATCCGATCCTCGTTTGCTTAGTCAAATGACACTGCTGGTCCTGCTCACACTGCCCTACCCTGTGCTTTGACCTCTTTCTCCCCTCTCTCTCCAGATTAAATCTCGCGTCTTGTGACGGCCAGCCGCCCAACAACCTGCCCACTTGACCCTATCCCCTCCTCTCTTCTCCAGACCATTTCCGGAGACCTTCTCCCCTACCTCACCTCGCTCATCAACTCATCCTTGACCGCTGGCTACGTCCCTTCCGTCTTCAAGAGAGCGAGAGTTGCACCCCTTCTGAAAAAACCTACACTCGATCCCTCCGATGTCAACAACTACAGACCAGTATCCCTTCTTTCCTTTCTCTCCAAAACTCTTGAACGCGCCGTCCTTGGCCAGCTCTCTTGCTATCTCTCTCAGAATGACCTTCTTGATCCTAATCAGTCAGGTTTCAAGACTGGGCATTCAACTGAGACTGCTCTTCTCTGTATCACGGAGGCTCTCCGCACTGCTAAAGCTAACTCTCTCTCCTCTGCTCTCATCCTTCTAGACCTATCTGCTGCCTTTGATACCGTGAACCATCAGATCCTCCTCTCCACCCTCTCCGAGCTGGGCATCTCCGGCACCGCGCACGCTTGGATTGCGTCCTACCTGACAGGTTGCTCCTACCAGTTGGCGTGGCGAGAATCTGTCTCCGCACCACGTGCTCTCACAACTGGTGTCCCCCAGGGCTCTGTTCTTGGCCCACTCCTATTCTCGCTATACACCAAGTCACTTGGCTCTGTCATATCCTCACATGGTCTCTCATATCATTGCTATGCAGATGACACACAATTAATCTTCTCCTTTCCCCCTTCTGACAACCAGGTGGCGAATCGCATCTCTGCATGTCTGGCAGACATATCAGTGTGGATGACGGATCACCACCTCAAGCTGAACCTCGGCAAGACGGAGCTGCTCTTCCTCCCGGGGAAGGACTGCCCGTTCCATGATCTCGCCATCACGGTTGACAACTCCATTGTGTCCTCCTCCCAGAGTGCTAAGAGCCTTGGCGTGACCCTGGACAACACCCTGTCGTTCTCCACCAACATCAAGGCGGTGACCCGATCCTGTAGGTTCATGCTCTACAACATTCGCAGTGTACGACCCTGCCTCACACAGGAAGCGGCGCAGGTCCTAATCCAGGCACTTGTCATCTCCCGTCTGGATTATTGCAACTCGCTGTTGGCTGGGCTCCCTGCCTGTGCCATTAAACCCCTACAACTCATCCAGAACGCCGCAGCCCGTCTGGTGTTCAACCTTCCCAAGTTCTCTCACGTCACCCCGCTCCTCCGCTCTCTCCACTGGCTTCCAGTCGAAGCTCGCATCCGCTTCAAGACCATGGTGCTTGCCTACGGAGCTGTGAGGGGAACGGCACCTCCGTACCTTCAGGCTCTGATCAGGCCCTACACCCAAACGAGGGCACTCCGTTCATCCACCTCTGGCCTGCTCGCCTCCCTACCTCTGAGGAAGCACAGTTCCCGCTCAGCCCAGTCAAAACTGTTCGCTGCTCTGGCACCCCAATGGTGGAACAAGCTCCCTCACGACGCCAGGACAGCGGAGTCAATCACCACCTTCCGGAGACACCTGAAACCCCACCTCTTCAAGGAATACCTGGGATAGGATAAAGTAATCCTTCTAACCCCCCCCTTAAAAGATTTAGATGCACTATTGTAAAGTGGTTGTTCAACTGGATATTATAAGGTGAATGCACCAATTTGTAAGTCGCTCTGGATAAGAGCGTCTGCTAAATGACTAAAATGTAAATGTAAATGTTAAATTACTGTAACTATAGTGTTCTATTACTGTGTTCTATTATAGTGTTCTATTACTGTAACTATAGTGTTCTGTTACTGTAACTATAGTGTTCTGTTACTGTAACTATAGTGTTCTCTTACTGTAAATATAGTGTTCTGTTACTGTAACTATAGAGTTATATTACTGTAACTATAGTGTTATATTACTGTAACTATAGTGTTATATTACAGTAACTATAGTGTTAAATTACTGTAACTATAGTGTTCTATTACTGTAACTATAGTGTTAAATTACTGTAACTATAGTGTTATCTTACTGTAACTATAGAGTTAAATTACTGTAACTCAACTATAGTGTTCTATTACTGTAACTATAATGTTCTATTACTGTAACTATAGTGTTATATTACTGTAACTATAGTGTTCTTTTACTGTAACTCAACTATAGTGTTATATTACTGTAACTCAACTATAGTGTTCTATTACTGGTCTTCCATTCATTTGACAAAGTCAATAAATATACTTTAATTTAGAATACATTCTGACACATTTCTTCATTGCCTATTACTGAAACTCAACTATAGTGTTCTATTACTGTAACTATAGTGTTATATTACAGTAACTATAGTGTTATATTACAGTAACTAGTGTTAAATTACTGTAACTATAGTGTTCTATTACTGTGTTCTATTATAGTGTTCTATTACTGTAAATATAGTGTTCTGTTACTGTAACTATAGTGTTCTGCTACTGTAACTATAGTGTTATATTACAGTAACTATAGTGTTAAATTATTGTAACTATAGTGTTCTATTACTGTAACTATAGTGTTATATTACTGTAACTATAGTGTTATATTACAGTAACTATCGTGTTCTATTACTGTAACTCAACTATAGTGTTCTATTCCTGTAACTATAGTGTTCTATAGTTACAGTAACTTTTGAGTTCTATTACTGTAACTATAGTGCTATATTAAAGTAACTATAGTGTCCTATTACTGTAACTACAGTGTTAAATTACTGTAACTATAGTGTTATATTACTGTAACTATAGTGTTCTATTACTGTAACTCAACTATAGTGTTCTATTACTGTAACTATAGTGTTCTATTACTGTAACTCAACTATAGAGTTCTATTACTGTAACTATAGTGTTATATTACAGTAACTATAGTGTTCTATTACTGTAACTCAACTATAGTGTTCTATTCCTGTAACTCAACTATAGTGTTCTATTACTGTAACTATAGTGTTCTATTACTGTAACTATAGTGTTCTATTACTGTAACTATAGTGTTCTATTACTGTAACTACAGTTTTCTATTACTGTAACTATAGTGTTAAATTACTGTAACTATAGTGTTCTATTACTGTAACTATAGTGTTAAATTACTGTAACTATAGTGTTCTGTTACTGTAACTATAGTGTTATATTACTGAAACTCAACTATAGTGTTATATTACAGTAACTATAGTGTTCTATTACTGTAACTATAGTGTTCTGTTACTGCAACTATAGTGTTCTGCTACTGTAACTATAGTGTTCTGTTACTGTAACTATAGTGTTCTATTACTGTAACTATAGAGTTCTATTACTGTAACTATAGTGTTATATTACAGTAACTATAGTGTTCTATTACTGTAACTCAACTATAGTGTTCTATTCCTGTAACTCAACTATAGTGTTCTATTACTGTAACTATAGTGGTCTATTACAGTAACTATAGTGGTCTATTACTGTAACTATAGTGTTTTATTACTGTAACTATAGTGTTCTATTACTGTAACTATTGTGTTCTGTTACTGTAACTATAGTGTTCTGTTACTGTAACTATAGTGTTCTGTTACTGTAACTATAGCGTTCTGTTACTGTAACTATAGCGTTCTATTACTGTAACTATAGTGTTATATTACAGTAACTATAGTGTTCTATTCCTGTAACTCAACTATAGTGTTCTATTACTGTAACTATAGTGTTCTATTACTGTAACTATAGTGTTCTATTACTGTAACTATAGTGTTCTATTACTGTAACTACAGTTTTCTATTACTGTAACTCAACTATAGTCTTATATTACAGTAACTATAATGTTCTATTACTGTAACTATAGTGTTCTATTACTGTAACTATAGTGTTATATTACAGTAACTAGTGTTAATGGAGGAAAACTCGCCTCCCTGCGGACCTGGCATCCTTTCACTCCCTCCTCTCTACATTTTCCTCTTCTGTCTCTGCTGCTAAAGCCACTTTCTACCACTCTAAACTCCAAGCATCTGCCTCTAACCCTAGGAAGCTCTTTGCTACCTTCTCCTCCCTCCTGAATCCTCCTCCCCCTCCCCCCCTCCTCCCTCTCTGCGGATGACTTCGTCAACCATTTTGAAAAGAAGGTTGACGACATCCGATCCTCGTTTGCTAAGTCAAATGACACTGCTGGTCCTGCTCACACTGCCCTACCCTGTGCTTTGACCTCTTTCTCCCCTCTCTCTCCAGATGAAATCTCGCGTCTTGTGACGGCCAGCCGCCCAACAACCTGCCCACTTGACCCTATCCCCTCCTCTCTTCTCCAGACCATTTCCGGAGACCTTCTCCCCTACCTCACCTCGCTCATCAACTCATCCTTGACCGCTGGCTACGTCCCTTCCGTCTTCAAGAGAGCGAGAGTTGCACCCCTTCTGAAAAAAACCTACACTCGATCCCTCCGATGTCAACAACTACAGACCAGTATCCCTTCTTTCCTTTCTCTCCAAAACTCTTGAACGCGCCGTCCTTGGCCAGCTCTCTTGCTATCTCTCTCAGAATGACCTTCTTGATCCTAATCAGTCAGGTTTCAAGACTGGGCATTCAACTGAGACTGCTCTTCTCTGTGTCACGGAGGCTCTCCGCACTGCTAAAGCTAACTCTCTCTCCTCTGCTCTCATCCTTCTAGACCTATCTGCTGCCTTTGATACCGTGAACCATCAGATCCTCCTCTCCACCCTCTCCGAGCTGGGCATCTCCGGCACCGCGCACGCTTGGATTGCGTCCTACCTGACAGGTTGCTCCTACCAGGTGGCGTGGCGAGAATCTGTCTCCGCACCACGTGCTCTCACAACTGGTGTCCCCCAGGGCTCTGTTCTTGGCCCACTCCTATTCTCGCTATACACCAAGTCACTTGGCTCTGTCATATCCTCACATGGTCTCTCATATCATTGCTATGCAGATGACACACAATTAATCTTCTCCTTTCCCCCTTCTGACAACCAGGTGGCGAATCGCATCTCTGCATGTCTGGCAGACATATCAGTGTGGATGACGGATCACCACCTCAAGCTGAACCTCGGCAAGACGGAGCTGCTCTTCCTCCCGGGGAAGGACTGCCCGTTCCATGATCTCGCCATCACGGTTGACAACTCCATTGTGTCCTCCTCCCAGAGTGCTAAGAGCCTTGGCGTGACCCTGGACAACACCCTGTCGTTCTCCACCAACATCAAGGCGGTGACCCGATCCTGTAGGTTCATGCTCTACAACATTCGCAGAGTACGACCCTGCCTCACACAGGAAGCGGCGCAGGTCCTAATCCAGGCACTTGTCATCTCCCGTCTGGATTATTGCAACTCGCTGTTGGCTGGGCTCCCTGCCTGTGCCATTAAACCCCTACAACTCATCCAGAACGCCGCAGCCCGTCTGGTGTTCAACCTTCCCAAGTTCTCTCACGTCACCCCGCTCCTCCGCTCTCTCCACTGGCTTCCAGTCGAAGCTCGCATCCGCTTCAAGACCATGGTGCTTGCCTACGGAGCTGTGAGGGGAACGGCACCTCCGTACCTTCAGGCTCTGATCAGGCCCTACACCCAAACGAGGGCACTCCGTTCATCCACCTCTGGCCTGCTCGCCTCCCTACCTCTGAGGAAGCACAGTTCCCGCTCAGCCCAGTCAAAACTGTTCGCTGCTCTGGCACCCCAATGGTGGAACAAGCTCCCTCACGACGCCAGGACAGCGGAGTCAATCACCACCTTCCGGAGACACCTGAAACCCCACCTCTTCAAGGAATACCTGGGATAGGATAAAGTAATCCTTCTAACCCCCCCTTAAAAGATTTAGATGCACTATTGTAAAGTGGTTGTTCAACTGGATATTATAAGGTGAATGCACCAATTTGTAAGTCGCTCTGGATAAGAGCGTCTGCTAAATGACTAAAATGTAAATGTAAATGTTAAATTACTGTAACTATAGTGTTCTATTACTGTGTTCTATTATAGTGTTCTATTACTGTAACTATAGTGTTCTGTTACTGTAACTATAGTGTTCTGTTACTGTAACTATAGTGTTCTGTTACTGTAACTATAGTGTTCTGTTACTGTAACTATAGAGTTATATTACTGTAACTATAGTGTTATATTACTGTAACTATAGTGTTCTATTACAGTAACTATAGTGTTAAATTACTGTAACTATAGTGTTCTATTACTGTAACTATAGTGTTAAATTACTGTAACTATAGTGTTATATTACTGTAACTATAGTGTTAAATTACTGTAACTCAACTATAGTGTTCTATTACTGTAACTATAATGTTCTATTACTGTAACTATAGTGTTCTATTACTGTAACTATAGTGTTCTTTTACTGTAACTCAACTATAGTGTTATATTACTGTAACTCAACTATAGTGTTCTATTACTGGTCTTCCATTCATTTGACAAAGTCAATAAATATACTTTAATTTAGAATACATTCTGACACATTTCTTCATTGCCTATTACTGAAACTCAACTATAGTGTTCTATTACTGTAACTATAGTGTTATATTACAGTAACTATAGTGTTATATTACAGTAACTAGTGTTAAATTACTGTAACTATAGTGTTCTATTACTGTGTTCTATTATAGTGTTCTATTACTGTAAATATAGTGTTCTGTTACTGTAACTATAGTGTTCTGCTACTGTAACTATAGTGTTATATTACAGTAACTATAGTGTTAAATTACTGTAACTATAGTGTTCTATTACTGTAACTATAGTGTTATATTACTGTAACTATAGTGTTATATTACAGTAACTATCGTGTTCTATTACTGTAACTCAACTATAGTGTTCTATTCCTGTAACTATAGTGTTCTATAGTTACAGTAACTTTTGAGTTCTATTACTGTAACTATAGTGCTATATTAAAGTAACTATAGTGTTCTATTACTGTAACTACAGTGTTAAATTACTGTAACTATAGTGTTATATTACTGTAACTATAGTGTTCTATTACTGTAACTCAACTATAGTGTTCTATTACTGTAACTATAGTGTTCTATTACTGTAACTCAACTATAGAGTTCTATTACTGTAACTATAGTGTTATATTACAGTAACTATAGTGTTCTATTACTGTAACTCAACTATAGTGTTCTATTCCTGTAACTCAACTATAGTGTTCTATTACTGTAACTATAGTGTTCTATTACTGTAACTATAGTGTTCTATTACTGTAACTATAGTGTTCTATTACTGTAACTACAGTTTTCTATTACTGTAACTATAGTGTTAAATTACTGTAACTATAGTGTTCTATTACTGTAACTATAGTGTTAAATTACTGTAACTATAGTGTTCTATTACTGTAACTATAGTGGTCTATTACAGTAACTATAGTGGTCTATTACTGTAACTATAGTGTTTTATTACTGTAACTATAGTGTTCTATTACTGTAACTATTGTGTTCTGTTACTGTAACTATAGTGTTCTGTTACTGTAACTATAGTGTTATATTACTGAAACTCAACTATAGTGTTATATTACAGTAACTATAGTGTTCTAATACTGTAACTATAGTGTTCTGTTACTTCAACTATAGTGTTCTGTAACTATAGTGTTCTGTTACTGTAACTATAGTGTTCTATTACTGTAACTATAGAGTTCTATTACTGTAACTATAGTGTTATATTACTGTAACTATCGTGTTCTATTACTGTAACTCAACTATAGTGTTCTATTCCTGTAACTATAGTGTTCTATAGTTACAGTAACTATTGAGTTCTATTACTGTAACTATAGTGCTATATTAAAGTAACTATAGTGTTCTATTACTGTAACTACAGTGTTAAATTACTGTAACTATAGTGTTATATTACTGTAACTATAGTGTTCTATTACTGTAACTCAACTATAGTGTTCTATTACTGTAACTATAGTGTTCTATTACTGTAACTCAACTATAGTGTTCTATTACTGTAGCTATAGTATTCTATTACTGTTACTATAGTGTTCTATTACTGTAACTATAGTGTTCTGTTACTGTAACTATAGAGTTCTATTACTGTAACTATAGTGTTATATTACAGTAACTATAGTGTTCTATTACTGTAACTCAACTATAGTGTTCTATTCCTGTAACTCAACTATAGTGTTCTATTACTGTAACTATAGTGTTCTATTACTGTAACTATAGTGTTCTATTACTGTAACTATAGTGTTCTATTACTGTAACTATAGTGTTAAATTACTGTAACTATAGTGTTCTATTACTGTAACTATAGTGTTAAATTACTGTAACTATAGTGTTCTATTACTGTAACTAATAGTGGTCTATTACAGTAACTATAGTGGTCTATTACTGTAACTATAGTGTTCTATTACTGTAACTATTGTGTTCTGTTACTGTAACTATAGTGTTCTGTTACTGTAACTATAGTGTTATATTACTGAAACTCAACTATAGTGTTATATTACAGTAACTATAGTGTTCTAATACTGTAACTATAGTGTTCTGTTACTTCAACTATAGTGTTCTGTAACTATAGTGTTCTGTTACTGTAACTATAGTGTTCTATTACTGTAACTATAGAGTTATATTACTGTAACTATAGTGTTATATTACAGTAACTATCGTGTTCTATTACTGTAACTCAACTATAGTGTTATATTACAGTAACTATCGTGTTCTATTACTGTAACTCAACTATAGTGTTCTATTCCTGTAACTCAACTATAGTGTTCTATTACTGTAACTATAGTGTTCTATTACTGTAACTACAGTTTTCTATTACTGTAACTAGAGTGATATTACTATAACTAGAGTGTTCCATTACTGTAACTCAACTATAGTGTTATATTACAGTAACTATAATGTTCTATTACTGTAACTATAGCGTTCTATTACTGTAACTACAGTGTTCTATTACTGTAACTACAGTGTTCTATTACCGTAACTCAACTATAGTGTTATATTACAGTAACTATAGTGTTCTATTACTGTAACTCAACTATAGTGTTCTATTACTGTAACTATAGTGTTCTATTAATGTAATTATAGTGTTCTATTACTGTATCGCTACTATAGTGTTCTATTACTGTAACTATAATGTTCTATTACTGTAACTATAGTGTTCTTTTACTGTAACTCAACTATAGTGTTATATTACTGTAACTCAACTATAGTGTTCTATTACTGGTCTTCCATTCATTTGACAAAGTCAATAAATATACTTTAATTTAGAATACATTCTGACACATTTCTTCATTGCCTATTACTGAAACTCAACTATAGTGTTCTATTACTGTAACTATAGTGTTATATTACTGTAACTATAGTGTTATATTACTGTAACTATGTGTTAAATTACTGTAACTATAGTGTTCTATTACTGTGTTCTATTATAGTGTTCTATTACTGTAAATATAGTGTTCTGTTACTGTAACTATAGTGTTCTGCTACTGTAACTATAGTGTTATATTACTGTAACTATAGTGTTATATTACTGTAACTATAGTGTTCTATTACTGTAACTATAGTGTTATATTACTGTAACTATAGTGTTATATTACAGTAACTATCGTGTTCTATTACTGTAACTCAACTATAGTGTTCTATTACTGTAACTATAGTGTTCTATAGTTACTGTAACTTTTGAGTTCTATTACTGTAACTATAGTGCTATATTAAAGTAACTATAGTGTCCTATTACTGTAACTACAGTGTTAAATTACTGTAACTATAGTGTTATATTACTGTAACTATAGTGTTCTATTACTGTAACTCAACTATAGTGTTCTATTACTGTAACTATAGTGTTCTATTACTGTAACTCAACTATAGAGTTCTATTACTGTAACTATAGTGTTATATTACAGTAACTATAGTGTTCTATTACTGTAACTCAACTATAGTGTTCTATTCCTGTAACTCAACTATAGTGTTCTATTACTGTAACTATAGTGTTCTATTACTGTAACTATAGTGTTCTATTACTGTAACTATAGTGTTCTATTACTGTAACTACAGTTTTCTATTACTGTAACTATAGTGTTAAATTACTGTAACTATAGTGTTCTATTACTGTAACTATAGTGTTAAATTACTGTAACTATAGTGTTCTATTACTGTAACTATAGTGTTCTATTACAGTAACTATAGTGTTCTATTACTGTAACTATAGTGTTTTATTACTGTAACTATAGTGTTCTATTACTGTAACTATTGTGTTCTGTTACTGTAACTATAGTGTTCTGTTACTGTAACTATAGTGTTATATTACTGAAACTCAACTATAGTGTTATATTACTGTAACTATAGTGTTCTATTACTGTAACTATAGTGTTCTGTTACTTCAACTATAGTGTTCTGTAACTATAGTGTTCTGTTACTGTAACTATAGTGTTTTATTACTGTAACTATAGTGTTCTATTACTGTAACTATAGTGTTATATTACTGTAACTATAGTGTTCTATTACTGTAACTCAACTATAGTGTTCTATTCCTGTAACTATAGTGTTCTATAGTTACAGTAACTATTGAGTTCTATTACTGTAACTATAGTGCTATATTAAAGTAACTATAGTGTTCTATTACTGTAACTACAGTGTTAAATTACTGTAACTATAGTGTTATATTACTGTAACTATAGTGTTCTATTACTGTAACTCAACTATAGTGTTCTATTACTGTAACTATAGTGTTCTATTACTGTAACTCAACTATAGTGTTCTATTACTGTAGCTATAGTATTCTATTACTGTTACTATAGTGTTCTATTACTGTAACTATAGTGTTCTGTTACTGTAACTATAGAGTTCTATTACTGTAACTATAGTGTTATATTACAGTAACTATAGTGTTCTATTACTGTAACTCAACTATAGTGTTCTATTCCTGTAACTCAACTATAGTGTTCTATTACTGTAACTATAGTGTTCTATTACTGTAACTATAGTGTTCTATTACTGTAACTATAGTGTTCTATTACTGTAACTATAGTGTTAAATTACTGTAACTATAGTGTTCTATTACTGTAACTATAGTGTTAAATTACTGTAACTATAGTGTTCTATTACTGTAACTATAGTGTTCTATTACTGTAACTATAGTGTTCTATTACTGTAACTATAGTGTTCTATTACTGTAACTATTGTGTTCTGTTACTGTAACTATAGTGTTCTGTTACTGTAACTATAGTGTTATATTACTGAAACTCAACTATAGTGTTATATTACAGTAACTATAGTGTTCTAATACTGTAACTATAGTGTTCTGTTACTTCAACTATAGTGTTCTGTAACTATAGTGTTCTGTTACTGTAACTATAGTGTTCTATTACTGTAACTATAGAGTTCTATTACTGTAACTATAGTGTTATATTACAGTAACTATCGTGTTCTATTACTGTAACTCAACTATAGTGTTCTATTACTGTAACTATCGTGTTCTATTACTGTAACTCACTATAGTGTTCTATTCCTGTAACTCAACTATAGTGTTCTATTACTGTAACTATAGTGTTCTATTACTGTAACTACAGTTTTCTATTACTGTAACTAGAGTGATATTACTGTAACTAGAGTGTTCCATTACTGTAACTCAACTATAGTGTTATATTACAGTAACTATAATGTTCTATTACTGTAACTATAGCGTTCTATTACTGTAACTATAGTGTTCTATTACTGTAACTACAGTGTTCTATTACCGTAACTCAACTATAGTGTTATATTACAGTAACTATAGTGTTCTATTACTGTAACTCAACTATAGTGTTCTATTACTGTAACTATAGTGTTCTATTAATGTAATTATAGTGTTCTATTACTGTATCGCTACTATAGTGTTCTATTACTGTAACTATAATGTTCTATTACTGTAACTATAGTGTTCTTTTACTGTAACTCAACTATAGTGTTATATTACTGTAACTCAACTATAGTGTTCTATTACTGGTCTTCCATTCATTTGACAAAGTCATTAAATATACTTGAATTTAGAATACATTCTGACACATTTCTTCATTGCCTATTACTGAAACTCAACTATAGTGTTCTATTACTGTAACTATAGTGTTATATTACAGTAACTATAGTGTTATATTACAGTAACTAGTGTTAAATTACTGTAACTATAGTGTTCTATTACTGTGTTCTATTATAGTGTTCTATTACTGTAAATATAGTGTTCTGTTACTGTAACTATAGTGTTCTGCTACTGTAACTATAGTGTTATATTACTGTAACTATAGTGTTATATTATTGTAACTATAGTGTTCTATTACTGTAACTATAGTGTTATATTACTGTAACTATAGTGTTATATTACTGTAACTATAGTGTTCTATTACTGTAACTCCATAGTGTTCTATTCCTGTAACTATAGTGTTCTATAGTTACTGTAACTTTTGAGTTCTATTACTGTAACTATAGTGCTATATTAAAGTAACTATAGTGTTCTATTACTGTAACTACAGTGTTATATTACTGTAACTATAGTGTTATATTACTGTAACTATAGTGTTCTATTACTGTAACTCAACTATAGTGTTCTATTACTGTAACTATAGTGTTCTATTACTGTAACTCAACTATAGTGTTCTATTACTGTAACTATAGTGTTATATTACTGTAACTATAGTGTTCTATTACTGTAACTCAACTATAGTGTTCTATTCCTGTAACTCAACTATAGTGTTCTATTACTGTAACTATAGTGTTATATTACTGTAACTATAGTGTTCTATTACTGTAACTATAGTGTTCTATTACTGTAACTATAGTGTTCTATTACTGTAACTATAGTGTTAAATTACTGTAACTATAGTGTTCTATTACTGTAACTATAGTGTTAAATTACTGTAACTATAGTGTTCTATTACTGTAACTATAGTGTTCTATTACTGTAACTATAGTGTTCTATTACTGTAACTATAGTGTTTTATTACTGTAACTATAGTGTTCTATTACTGTAACTATTGTGTTCTATTACTGTAACTATAGTGTTCTGTTACTGTAACTATAGTGTTATATTACTGACTCAACTATAGTGTTATATTACAGTAACTATAGTGTTCTATTACTGTAACTATAGTGTTCTGTTACTTCAACTATAGTGTTCTGTAACTATAGTGTTCTGTTACTGTAACTATAGTGTTCTATTACTGTAACTATAGTGTTCTATTACTGTAACTATAGTGTTATATTACTGTAACTATCGTGTTCTATTACTGTAACTCAACTATAGTGTTCTATTCCTGTAACTATAGTGTTCTATAGTTACTGTAACTATTGTGTTCTATTACTGTAACTATAGTGCTATATTAAAGTAACTATAGTGTTCTATTACTGTAACTACAGTGTTAAATTACTGTAACTATAGTGTTCTATTACTGTAACTATAGTGTTCTATTACTGTAACTCAACTATAGTGTTCTATTACTGTAACTATAGTGTTCTATTACTGTAACTCAACTATAGTGTTCTATTACTGTAGCTATAGTATTCTATTACTGTTACTATAGTGTTCTATTACTGTAACTATAGCGTTCTGTTACTGTAACTATAGTGTTCTATTACTGTAACTATAGTGTTCTATTACTGTAACTATAGTGTTCTATTACTGTAACTCAACTATAGTGTTCTATTACTGTAACTATAGTGTTCTATTACTGTAACTATAGTGTTCTATTACTGTAACTATAGTGTTCTATTACTGTAACTATAGTGTTCTATTACTGTAACTATAGTGTTAAATTACTATAACTATAGTGTTCTATTACTGTAACTATAGTGTTAAATTACTGTAACTATAGTGTTCTATTACTGTAACTAATAGTGTTCTATTACTGTAACTATAGTGTTCTATTACTGTAACTATTGTGTTCTATTACTGTAACTATTGTGTTCTGTTACTGTAACTATAGTGTTCTGTTACTGTAACTATAGTGTTATATTACTGAAACTCAACTATAGTGTTATATTACAGTAACTATAGTGTTCTATTACTGTAACTATAGTGTTCTGTTACTTCAACTATAGTGTTCTGTAACTATAGTGTTCTGTTACTGTAACTATAGTGTTCTATTACTGTAACTATAGAGTTCTATTACTGTAACTATAGTGTTATATTACTGTAACTATCGTGTTCTATTACTGTAACTCAACTATAGTGTTATATTACTGTAACTATAGTGTTCTATTACTGTAACTCAACTATAGTGTTCTATTACTGTAACTCAATAGTGTTCTATTACTGTAACTATAGTGTTCTATTACTGTAACTACAGTTTTCTATTACTGTAACTAGAGTGATATTACTATAACTAGAGTGTTCCATTACTGTAACTCAACTATAGTGTTATATTACTGTAACTATAATGTTCTATTACTGTAACTATAGTGTTCTATTACTGTAACTACAGTGTTCTATTACTGTAACTATAGTGTTCTATTACCGTAACTCAACTATAGTGTTATATTACTGTAACTATAGTGTTCTATTACTGTAACTCACTATAGTGTTCTATTACTGTAACTATAGTGTTCTATTACTGTAATTATAGTGTTCTATTACTGTACGCTACTATAGTGTTCTATTACTGTAACTATAGTGTTCTATTACTGTAACTATAGTGTTATTTTACTGTAACTCAACTATAGTGTTCTATTACTGTAACTCAACTATAGTGTTCTATTACTGGTCTTCCATTCATTTGACAAAGTCATTAAATATACTTGAATTTAGAATACATTCTGACACATTTCTTATTGCCTATTACTGAAACTCAACTATAGTGTTACATTACTGTAACTATAGTGTTCTATTACTGTAACTATAGTGTTATATTACTGTAACTATAGTGTTATATTACAGTAACTAGTATTAAATTACTGTAACTACAGTGTTCTATTACTGTGTTCTATTATAGTGTTCTATTACTGTAACTATAGTGTTCTATTACTGTAACTATAGTGTTCTGTTACTGTAACTATAGTGTTCTGTTACTGTAACTATAGTGTTCTGTTACTGTAACTATAGTGTTATATTACTGTAACTATAGTGTTATATTACAGTAACTATAGTTTTCTATTCCTGTAACTATAGTGTTCTATAGTTACAGTAACTATTGAGTTCTATTACTGTAACTATAGTGCTATATTAAAGTAACTATAGTGTTCTATTACTGTAACTACAGTGTTAAATTACTGTAACTATAGTGTTATATTACTGTAACTATAGTGTTCATTTACTGTAACTCAACTATAGTGTTCTATTACTGTAACTATAGTGTTCTATTACTGTAACTCAACTATAGTGTTCTATTACTGTAGCTATAGTATTCTATTACTGTTACTATAGTGTTCTATTACTGTAACTATAGTGTTCTGTTACTGTAACTATAGTGTTCTATTACTGTAACTATAGTGTTATATTACTGTAACTATAGTGTTCTATTACTGTAACTCAACTATAGTGTTCTATTCCTGTAACTCAACTATAGTGTTCTATTACTGTAACTATAGTGTTCTATTACTGTAACTAAAGTGTTCTATTACTGTAACTATAGTGTTCTATTACTGTAACTACAGTTTTCTATTACTGTAACTATAGTGTTAAATTACTGTAACTATAGTGTTCTATTACTGTAACTATAGTGTTCTATTACTGTAACTATAGTGGTCTATTACAGTAACTATAGTGGTCTATTACTGTAACTATAGTGTTCTATTACTGTAACTATTGTGTTCTGTTACTGTAACTATAGTGTTCTGTTACTGTAACTATAGTGTTCTGTTACTGTAACTATAGTGTTATATTACTGAAACTCAACTATAGTGTTATATTACAGTAACTATAGTGTTCTAATACTGTAACTATAGTGTTCTGTTACTTCAACTATAGTGTTCTGTAACTATAGTGTTCTGTTACTGTAACTATAGTGTTCTATTACTGTAACTATAGAGTTCTATTACTGTAACTATAGTGTTATATTACAGTAACTATCGTGTTCTATTACTGTAACTCAACTATAGTGTTATATTACAGTAACTATCGTGTTCTATTACTGTAACTCAACTATAGTGTTCTATTCCTGTAACTCAAATATAGTGTTCTATTACTGTAACTATAGTGTTCTATTACTGTAACTAGAGTGATATTACTGTAACTAGAGTGTTCCATTACTGTAACTCAACTATAGTGTTATATTACAGTAACTATAATGTTCTATTACTGTAACTATAGCGTTCTATTACTGTAAATATAGTGTTCTATTACTGTAACTACAGTGTTCTATTACTGTAACTACAGTGTTCTATTACCGTAACTCAACTATAGTGTTATATTACAGTAACTATAGTGTTCTATTACTGTAACTCAACTATAGTGTTCTATTACTGTAACTATAGTGTTCTATTAATGTAATTATAGTGTTCTATTACTGTATCGCTACTATAGTGTTCTATTACTGTAACTATAATGTTCTATTACTGTAACTATAGTGTTATTTTACTGTAACTCACTATAGTGTTATATTACTGTAACTCAACTATAGTGTTCTATTACTGTCTTCCATTATTTACAAAGTCATTAAATATACTTGAATTTAGAATAATTCTGACACATTTCTTCATTGCCTATTACTGAAACTCAACTATAGTGTTACATTACTGTAACTATAGTGTTCTATTACTGTAACTATAGTGTTATATTACAGTAACTATAGTGTTATATTACAGTAACTAGTATTAAATTACTGTAACTACAGTGTTCTATTACTGTGTTCTATTATAGTGTTCTATTACTGTAACTATAGTGTTCTATTACTGTAACTATAGTGTTCTGTTACTGTAACTATAGTGTTCTGTTACTGTAACTATAGTGTTCTGTTACTGTAACTATAGTGTTATATTACAGTAACTATAGTGTTAAATTACTGTAACTATAGTGTTCTATTACTGTAACTATAGTGTTAAATTACTGTAACTATAGTGTTCTATTACTGTAACTATAGTGTTTTATTACTGTAACTAGTGTTCTATTACTGTAACTATAGTGTTATATTACAGTAACTATCGTGTTCTATTACTGTAACTCAACTATAGTGTTCTATTCCTGTAACTATAGTGTTCTATTACTGTAACTCAACTATAGTGTTCTATTACTGTAACTATAGTGTTCTATTACTGTAACTCAACTATAGTGTTCTATTACTGTAACTATAGTGTTCTATTACTGTAACTATAGTGTTCTATTACTGTAACTATAGTGTTATATTACAGTAACTATAGTGTTCTATTACTGTAACTCAACTATAGTGTTCTATTCCTGTAACTCAACTATAGTGTTCTATTACTGTAACTATAGTGTTCTATTACTGTAACTATAGTGTTCTATTACTGTAACTATAGTGTTCTATTACTGTAACTACAGTTTTCTATTACTGTAACTATAGTGTTAAATTACTGTAACTATAGTGTTCTATTACTGTAACTATAGTGTTAAATTACTGTAACTATAGTGTTCTATTACTGTAACTATAGTGGTCTATTACAGTAACTATAGTGGTCTATTACTGTAACTCAACTATAGTGTTCTATTACTGTAACTATAGTGTTCTATTACTGTAACTATAGTGTTCTGTTACTGTAACTATAGTGTTATATTACTGTAACTATAGTGTTATATTACAGTAACTATAGTGTTAAATTACTGTAACTATAGTGTTCTATTACTGTAACTATAGTGTTAAATTACTGTAACTATAGTGTTCTATTACTGTAACTATAGTGTTTTATTACTGTAACTAGTGTTTTATTACTGTAACTATAGTGTTATATTACAGTAACTATAGTGTTATATTACAGTAACTAGTATTAAATTACTGTAACTACAGTGTTCTATTACTGTGTTCTATTATAGTGTTCTATTACTGTAACTATAGTGTTCTGTTACTGTAACTACAGTGTTAAATTACTGTAACTATAGTGTTCTATTACTGTAACTATAGTGGTCTATTACAGTAACAATAGTGTTATATTACAGTAACTAGTATTACATTACTGTAACTACAGTGTTCTATTACTGTGTTCTATTATAGTGTTCTATTACTGTAACTATAGTGTTCTGTTACTGTAACTATAGTGTTAAATTACTGTAACTATAGTGTTCTATTACTGTAACTTTAGTGGTCTATTACAGTAACTATAGTGTTCTTTTACTGTAACTATAGTTTTATATTACTGAAACTCAACTATAGTGTTATATTACAGGAACTATAGTGTTCTAATACTGTAACTATAGTGTTCTGTTACTGTAACTATAGTGTTCTGTTACTGTAACTATAGTGTTCTTTTACTGAAACTCAATATAGTGTTCTATTACTGTAACTATAGTGTTGTATTACTGTAACTACAGTTTTCTATTACTGTAACTAGAGTGATATTACTGTAACTAGAGTGTTCCATTACAGTAACTATAGAGTTCTATTACTGTAACTATAGTGTTCTATTACTGTAACTATAGTGTTCTATTACTGTATCTATAGTGTTGTATTACTGAAACTCAACTATAGTGTTATATTACAGTAACTATAGTGTTCTAATACTGTAACTATAGTGTTCTGTTACTGCAACTATAGTGTTCTGTTACTGTAACTATAGTGTTCTGTTACTGTAACTATAGTGTTCTATTACTGTAACTATAGAGTTCTATTACTGTAATTATAGTGTTCTATTACTGTAACTACAGTTTTCTATTACTGTAACTAGAGTGATATTACTGTAACTAGAGTGTTCTATTACTGTAAATATAGTGTTCTATTACTGTAACTATAGTGTTCTATTACTGTAACTATAGTGTTCTATTACTGTAACTCAACTATAGTGTTCTATTCCTGTAACTCAACTATAGTGTTCTATTACTGTAACTATAGTGTTCTATTACTGTAACTATAGTGTTCTATTACTGTAACTATAGTGTTCTATTACTGTAACTACAGTTTTCTATTACTGTAACTAGAGTGATATTACTGTAACTAGAGTGTTCCATTACAGTAACTTTAATGTTCTATTACTGTAACTATAGTGTTCTATTACTGTAACTATAGTGTTAATTACTGTATCTATAGTGTTCTATTACTGTAACTATAGTGGTCTATTACAGTAACTATAGTGTTCTATTACTGTAACTATAGTGTTTTATTACTGTAACTATAGTGTTCTATTACTGTAACTATTGTGTTCTGTTACTGTAACTATAGTGTTCTGTTACTGTAACTATAGTGTTCTATTACTGTAACTATAGTGTTCTATTACTGTAACTATAGTGTTGTATTACTGTAACTACAGTTTTCTATTACTGTAACTAGAGTGATATTACTGTAACTAGAGTGTTCCATTACAGTAACTATAGAGTTCTATTACTGTAACTATAGTGTTCTATTACTGTAACTATAGTGTTCTATTACTGTATCTATAGTGTTGTATTACTGTATCTATAGTGTTATATTACTGTAACTATAGTGTTATATTACTGTAACTCAACTATAGTGTTCTATTACTGTAACTATAGTGTTCTATAGTTACAGTAACTATTGAGTTCTATTACTGTAACTATAGTGCTATATTACAGTAACTATAGTGTTCTATTACTGTAACTACAGTGTTAAATTACTGTAACAATAGTGTTATATTACTGTAACTATAGTGTTCTATTACTGTAACTCAACTATAGTGTTCTATTACTGTAACTATAGTGTTCTATTACTGTAACTCAACTATAGTGTTCTATTACTGTAGCTATAGTATTCTATTACTGTTACTATAGTGTTCTATTACTGTAACTATAGTGGTCTATTACAGTAACTATAGTGGTCTATTACTGTAACTATAGTGTTTTATTACTGTAACTATAGTGTTCTATTACTGTAACTATTGTGTTCTGTTACTGTAACTATAGTGTTCTGTTACTGTAACTATAGTGTTCTGTTACTGTAACTATAGTGTTATATTACTGAAACTCAACTATAGTGTTATATTACAGTAACTATAGTGTTCTAATACTGTAACTATAGTGTTCTGTTACTTCAACTATAGTGTTCTGTAACTATAGTGTTCTGTTACTGTAACTATAGTGTTCTATTACTGTAACTATAGAGTTCTATTACTGTAACTATAGTGTTATATTACAGTAACTATCGTGTTCTATTACTGTAACTCAACTATAGTGTTCTATTCCTGTAACTATAGTGTTCTACGTTACTGTAACTATTGTGTTCTATTACTGTAACTATAGTGCTATATTAAAGTAACTATAGTGTTCTATTACTGTAACTACAGTGTTAAATTACTGTAACTATAGTGTTATATTACTGTAACTATAGTGTTCTATTACTGTAACTCAACTATAGTGTTCTATTACTGTAACTATAGTGTTCTATTACTGTAACTCAACTATAGTGTTCTATTACTGTAGCTATAGTATTCTATTACTGTTACTATAGTGTTCTATTACTGTAACTATAGTGTTCTGTTACTGTAACTATAGAGTTCTATTACTGTAACTATAGTGTTATATTACAGTAACTATAGTGTTCTATTACTGTAACTCAACTATAGTGTTCTATTCCTGTAACTCAACTATAGTGTTCTATTACTGTAACTATAGTGTTCTATTACTGTAACTATAGTGTTCTATTACTGTAACTATAGTGTTAAATTACTGTAACTATAGTGTTCTATTACTGTAACTATAGTGGTCTATTACAGTAACTATAGTGGTCTATTACTGTAACTATAGTGTTTTATTACTGTAACTATAGTGTTCTATTACTGTAACTATTGTGTTCTGTTACTGTAACTATAGTGTTCTGTTACTGTAACTATAGTGTTCTGTTACTGTACCTATAGTGTTATATTACTGAAACTCAACTATAGTGTTATATTACAGTAACTATAGTGTTCTAATACTGTAACTATAGTGTTCTGTTACTTCAACTATTGTGTTCTGTAACTATAGTGTTCTGTTACTGTAACTATAGTGTTCTATTACTGTAACTATAGAGTTCTATTACTGTAACTATAGTGTTATATTACAGTAACTATCGTGTTCTATTACTGTAACTCAACTATAGAGTTATATTACAGTAACTATCGTGTTCTATTACTGTAACTCAACTATAGTGTTCTATTCCTGTAACTCAACTATAGTGTTCTATTACTGTAACTATAGTGTTCTATTACTGTAACTACAGTTTTCTATTACTGTAACTAGAGTGATATTACTGTAACTAGAGTGTTCCATTACTGTAACTCAACTATAGTGTTATATTACAGTAACTATAATGTTCTATTACTGTAACTATAGCGTTCTATTACTGTAAATATAGTGTTCTATTACTGTAACTACAGTGTTCTATTACTGTAACTACAGTGTTCTATTACCGTAACTCAACTATAGTGTTCTATTACTGTAACTCAACTATAGTGTTCTATTACTGTAACTATAGTGTTCTATTAATGTAATTATAGTGTTCTATTACTGTATCGCTACTATAGTGTTCTATTACTGTAACTATAATGTTCTATTACTGTAACTATAGTGTTATTTTACTGTAACTCAACTATAGTGTTATATTACTGTAACTCAACTATAGTGTTCTATTACTGGTCTTCCATTCATTTGACAAAGTCATTAAATATACTTGAATTTAGAATACATTCTGACACATTTCTTCATTGCCTATTACTGAAACTCAACTATAGTGTTACATTACTGTAACTATAGTGTTCTATTACTGTAACTATAGTGTTATATTACAGTAACTATAGTGTTATATTACAGTAACTAGTATTAAATTACTGTAACTACAGTGTTCTATTACTGTGTTCTATTATAGTGTTCTATTACTGTAACTATAGTGTTCTATTACTGTAACTATAGTGTTCTGTTACTGTAACTATAGTGTTCTGTTACTGTAACTATAGTGTTCTGTTACTGTAACTATAGTGTTATATTACTGTAACTATAGTGTTATATTACAGTAACTATAGTGTTAAATTACTGTAACTATAGTGTTCTATTACTGTAACTATAGTGTTAAATTACTGTAACTATAGTGTTCTATTACTGTAACTATAGTGTTTTATTACTGTAACTAGTGTTTTATTACTGTAACTATTGTGTTCTATTACTGTAACTATTGTGTTCTGTTACTGTAACTATAGTGTTCTGTTACTGAAACTATAGTGTTCTGTTACTGTAACTATAGTGTTATATTACTGAAACTCAACTATAGTGTTATATTACAGTAACTATAGTGTTCTATTACTGTAACTATAGTGTTCTGTTACTGCAACTATAGTGTTCTGCTACTGTAACTATAGTGTTCTATTACTGTAACTATAGTGTTCTATTACTGTAACTATAGTGTTATATTACAGTAACTATAGTGTTCTATTACTGTAACTCAACTATAGTGTTCTATTCCTGTAACTCAACTATAGTGTTCTATTTCTTTAACTATAGTGTTCTATTACTGTAACTATAGTGTTTTATTACTGTAACTAGTGTTCTATTACTGTAACTATAGTGTTATATTACAGTAACTATCGTGTTCTATTACTGTAACTCTATAGTGTTCTATTACTGTAACTATAGTGTTCTATTACTGTAACTCTATAGTGTTCTATTACTGTAACTATAGTGTTCTATTACTGTAACTCAACTATAGTGTTCTATTACTGTAACTATAGTGTTCTGTTACTGTAACTATAGTGTTCTATTACTGTAACTATAGTGTTATATTACAGTAACTATAGTGTTCTATTACTGTAACTCAACTATAGTGTTCTATTACTGTAACTATAGTGTTCTATTACTGTAACTATAGTGTTCTATTACTGTAACTATAGTGTTCTATTACTGTAACTATAGTGTTCTATTACTGTAACTACAGTATTTCTATTACTGTAACTATAGTGTTATATTACTGTAACTATAGTGTTCTATTACTGTAACTATAGTGTTATATTACTGTAACTATAGTGTTCTATTACTGTAACTATAGTGTTCTATTACTGTAACTATAGTGTTCTATTACTGTAACTATAGTGTTCTATTACTGTAACTATAGTGTTCTATTACTGTAACTATAGTGTTCTATTACTGTAACTATAGTGTTCTATTACTGTAACTATAGTGTTAATTACTGTAACTATAGTGTTAAATTACTGTAACTATAGTGTTCTATTACTGTAACTATAGTGTTAAATTACTGTAACTATAGTGTTCTATTACTGTAACTATAGTGTTTTATTACTGTAACTAGTGTTTTATTACTGTAACTATTGTGTTCTATTACTGTAACTATAGTGTTCTGTTACTGTAACTATAGTGTTATATTACTGTAACTATAGTGTTCTATTACTGTATCACTATAGTGTTCTATTACTGTAACTATAGTGTTCTATTACTGTAACTATAGTGTTATATTACTGTAACTATAGTGTTCTATTACTGTAACTATAGTGTTCTATTACTGTAACTATAGTGTTCTATTACTGTAACTATAGTATTACATTACTGTAACTATAGTGTTCTATTACTGTAACTATAGTGTTCTATTACTGTAACTATAGTGTTCTATTACTGTAACTATAGTGTTATATTACTGTAACTATAGTGTTCTATTACTGTAACTATAGTGTTCTATTACTGTAACTATAGTGTTCTATTACTGTAACTATAGTGTTTATATTACTGCTCAACTATAGTGTTATATTACTGTAACTATAGTGTTCTATTACTGTAACTATAGTGTTCTGTTACTGTAACTATAGTGTTCTGTTACTGTAACTATAGTGTTCTGTTACTGTAACTATAGTGTTCTATTACTGTAACTCATATAGTGTTCTATTACTGTAACTATAGTGTTCTATTACTGTAACTACAGTTTTCTATTACTGTAACTATAGTGATATTACTGTAACTATAGTGTTCCATTACTGTAACTATAGTGTTCTATTACTGTAACTATAGTGTTCTATTACTGTAACTATAGTGTTCTATTACTGTATCTATAGTGTTGTATTACTGTAACTCACATAGTGTTATATTACTGTAACTATAGTGTTCTATTACTGTAACTATAGTGTTCTGTTACTGCAACTATAGTGTTCTGTTACTGTAACTATAGTGTTCTGTTACTGTAACTATAGTGTTCTATTACTGTAACTATAGTGTTCTATTACTGTAATTATAGTGTTCTATTACTGTAACTATAGTTTTCTATTACTGTAACTATAGTGTTCTATTACTGTAACTATAGTGTTCTATTACTGTAACTATAGTGTTCTATTACTGTAACTATAGTGTTCTATTACTGTAACTATAGTGTTCTATTACTGTAACTCAACTATAGTGTTCTATTACTGTAACTCAACTATAGTGTTCTATTACTGTAACTATAGTGTTCTATTACTGTAACTATAGTGTTCTATTACTGTAACTATAGTGTTCTATTACTGTAACTACAGTTTTCTATTACTGTAACTAGAGTGATATTACTGTAACTAGAGTGTTCCATTACAGTAACTATAATGTTCTATTACTGTAACTATAGTGTTCTATTACTGTAACTATAGTGTTAAATTACTGTAACTATAGTGTTAAATTACTGTAACTATAGTGTTCTATTACTGTAACTATAGTGGTCTATTACAGTAACTATAGTGTTTTATTACTGTAACTATAGTGTTCTATTACTGTAACTATAGTGTTCTGTTACTGTAACTATAGTGTTCTATTACTGTAACTATAGTGTTATATTACTGTAACTATAGTGTTCTATTACTGTAACTATAGTGTTGTATTACTGTAACTACAGTTTTCTATTACTGTAACTAGAGTGATATTACTGTAACTATAGTGTTCCATTACTGTAACTATAGTGTTCTATTACTGTAACTATAGTGTTCTATTACTGTAACTATAGTGTTCTATTACTGTATCTATAGTGTTGTATTACTGTATCTATAGTGTTATATTACTGTAACTATAGTGTTCTATTACTGTAACTCAATATAGTGTTCTATTACTGTAACTATAGTGTTCTATTTACTGTAACTATTGTGTTCTATTACTGTAACTATAGTGTTCTATTACTGTAACTATAGTGTTCTATTACTGTAACTATAGTGTTATATTACTGTAACTATAGTGTTATATTACTGTAACTATAGTGTTCTATTACTGTAACTATAGTGTTCTATTACTGTAACTATAGTGTTCTATTACTGTAACTATATAGTGTTCTATTACTGTAGCTATAGTGTTCTATTACTGTTACTATAGTGTTCTATTACTGTAACTATAGTGTTCTATTACTGTAACTATAGTGGTCTATTACTGTAACTATAGTGTTTTATTACTGTAACTATAGTGTTCTATTACTGTAACTATTGTGTTCTGTTACTGTAACTATAGTGTTCTGTTACTGTAACTATAGTGTTCTGTTACTGTAACTATAGTGTTATATTACTGAAACTCAACTATAGTGTTATATTACAGTAACTATAGTGTTCTAATACTGTAACTATAGTGTTCTGTTACTTCAACTATAGTGTTCTGTAACTATAGTGTTCTGTTACTGTAACTATAGTGTTCTATTACTGTAACTATAGTGTTCTATTACTGTAACTATAGTGTTCTGTTACTGTAACTATAGTGTTCTATTACTGTAACTCAACTATAGTGTTCTATTACTGTAACTATAGTGTTCTATGTTACTGTAACTATTGTGTTCTATTACTGTAACTATAGTGCTATATTACTGTAACTATAGTGTTCTATTACTGTAACTATAGTGTTATATTACTGTAACTATAGTGTTCTATTACTGTAACTATAGTGTTCTATTACTGTAACTCCTATAGTGTTCTATTACTGTAACTATAGTGTTCTATTACTGTAACTCACTATAGTGTTCTATTACTGTAGCTATAGTATTCTATTACTGTTACTATAGTGTTCTATTACTGTAACTATAGTGTTCTATTACTGTAACTATAGTGTTCTATTACTGTAACTATAGTGTTCTATTACTGTAACTATAGTGTTCTATTACTGTAACTATAGTGTTCTATTACTGTAACTTATAGTGTTCTATTACTGTAACTATAGTGTTCTATTACTGTAACTATAGTGTTCTATTACTGTAACTATAGTGTTAAATTACTATAACTATAGTGTTCTATTACTGTAACTATAGTGGTCTATTACAGTAACTATAGTGGTCTATTACTGTAACTATAGTGTTTTATTACTGTAACTATAGTGTTCTATTACTGTAACTATTGTGTTCTGTTACTGTAACTATAGTGTTCTGTTACTGTAACTATAGTGTTCTGTTACTGTAACTATAGTGTTATATTACTGAAACTCAACTATAGTGTTATATTACAGTAACTATAGTGTTCTAATACTGTAACTATAGTGTTCTGTTACTTCAACTATTGTGTTCTGTAACTATAGTGTTCTGTTACTGTAACTATAGTGTTCTATTACTGTAACTATAGAGTTCTATTACTGTAACTATAGTGTTATATTACAGTAACTATCGTGTTCTATTACTGTAACTCAATACTATGTGTTCTATTACTGTAACTACAGTTTTCTTACTGTAACTATAGTGTTCTATTACTGTAACTATAGTGTTCTATTACTGTAACTACAGTTTTCTATTACTGTAACTAGAGTGATATTACTGTAACTAGAGTGTTCCATTACTGTAACTCAACTATAGTGTTATATTACAGTAACTATAATGTTCTATTACTGTAACTATAGCGTTCTATTACTGTAAATATAGTGTTCTATTACTGTAACTACAGTGTTCTATTACTGTAACTACAGTGTTCTATTACCGTAACTCAACTATAGTGTTATATTACAGTAACTATAGTGTTCTATTACTGTAACTCAACTATAGTGTTCTATTACTGTAACTATAGTGTTCTATTAATGTAATTATAGTGTTCTATTACTGTATCGCTACTATAGTGTTCTATTACTGTAACTATAATGTTCTATTACTGTAACTATAGTGTTATTTTACTGTAACTCAACTATAGTGTTATATTACTGTAACTCAACTATAGTGTTCTATTACTGGTCTTCCATTCATTTGACAAAGTCATTAAATATACTTGAATTTAGAATACATTCTGACACATTTCTTCATTGCCTATTACTGAAACTCAACTATAGTGTTACATTACTGTAACTATAGTGTTCTATTACTGTAACTATAGTGTTATATTACAGTAACTATAGTGTTATATTACAGTAACTAGTATTAAATTACTGTAACTACAGTGTTCTATTACTGTGTTCTATTATAGTGTTCTATTACTGTAACTATAGTGTTCTATTACTGTAACTATAGTGTTCTGTTACTGTAACTATAGTGTTCTGTTACTGTAACTATAGTGTTCTGTTACTGTAACTATAGTGTTATATTACTGTAACTATAGTGTTATATTACAGTAACTATAGTGTTAAATTACTGTAACTATAGTGTTCTATTACTGTAACTATAGTGTTAAATTACTGTAACTATAGTGTTCTATTACTGTAACTATAGTGTTTTATTACTGTAACTAGTGTTTTATTACTGTAACTATTGTGTTCTATTACTGTAACTATTGTGTTCTGTTACTGTAACTATAGTGTTCTGTTACTGTAACTATAGTGTTCTGTTACTGTAACTATAGTGTTATATTACTGAAACTCAACTATAGTGTTATATTACAGTAACTATAGTGTTCTATTACTGTAACTATAGTGTTCTGTTACTGCAACTATAGTGTTCTGCTACTGTAACTATAGTGTTCTGTTACTGTAACTATAGTGTTCTATTACTGTAACTATAGTGTTCTATTACTGTAACTATAGTGTTCTATTACTGTAACTATAGTGTTCTATTACTGTAACTCAACTATAGTGTTCTATTACTGTAACTCAACTATAGTGTTCTATTACTGTAACTATAGTGTTCTATTACTGTAACTATAGTGTTCTATTACTGTAACTATAGTGTTCTATTACTGTAACTATAGTTTTCTATTACTGTAACTATAGTGTTATATTACTGTAACTATAGTGTTCTATTACTGTAACTATAGTGTTTCTATTACTGTAACTATAGTGTTCTATTACTGTAACTATTGTGTTCTATTACTGTAACTATAGTGTTCTATTACTGTAACTATAGTGTTCTGTTACTGTAACTATAGTGTTCTATTACTGTAACTATAGTGTTCTATTACTGTAACAACTATAGTGTTATATTACTGTAACTATAGTGTTCTATTACTGTAACTATAGTGTTCTATTACTGTAAATATAGTGTTCTATTACTGTAACTATAGTGTTCTATTACTGTAACTATAGTGTTCTATTACTGTAACTACAGTGTTCTATTACTGTAACTATAGTGTTATATTACTGTAACTATAGTGTTCTATTACTGTAACTCACTATAGTGTTCTATTCCTGTAACTCAACTATAGTGTTCTATTACTTTAACTATAGTGTTCTATTACTGTAACTATAGTGCTATATTACAGTAACTATAGTGTTCTATTACCGTAACTACAGTGTTAAATTACTGTAACTATAGTGTTATATTACTGTAACTATAGTGTTCTATTACTGTAACTATAGTGTTCTATTACTGTAACTATAGTGTTCTATTACTGTAACTCAACTATAGTGTTCTATTACTGTAGCTATAGTATTCTATTACTGTTACTATAGTGTTCTATTACTGTAACTATAGTGTTCTGTTACTGTAACTATAGTGTTATATTACTGTAACTACAGTGTTCTATTACTGTGTTCTATTATAGTGTTCTATTACTGTAACTATAGTGTTCTATTACTGTAACTATAGTGTTCTGTTACTGTAACTATAGTGTTCTGTAACTGTAACTATAGTGTTCTATTACTGTAACTATAGTGTTATATTACTGTAACTATAGTGTTATATTACTGTAACTATAGTGTTCTATTACTGTAACTATAGTGTTATATTACTGTAACTATAGTGTTCTATTACTGTAACTATAGTGTTCTATTACTGTAACTATAGTGTTTTATTACTGTAACTATTGTGTTCTATTACTGTAACTATTGTGTTCTATTACTGTAACTATAGTGTTCTGTTACTGTAACTATAGTGTTCTATTACTGTAACTATAGTGTTCTGTTACTGTAACTATAGTGTTCTGTTACTGTAACTATAGTGTTCTGTTACTGTAACTATAGTGTTATATTACTGAAACTCAACTATAGTGTTATATTACTGTAACTATAGTGTTCTATTACTGTAACTATAGTGTTCTGTTACTGCAACTATAGTGTTCTGCTACTGTAACTATAGTGTTCTGTTACTGTAACTATAGTGTTCTATTACTGTAACTATAGAGTTCTATTACTGTAACTATAGTGTTATATTACTGTAACTATAGTGTTCTATTACTGTAACTCAACTATAGTGTTCTATTACTGTAACTATAGTGTTCTATTACTGTAACTCAACTATAGTGTTCTATTACTGTAGCTATGGTATTCTATTACTGTTACTATAGTGTTCTATTACTGTAACTATAGTGTTCTGTTACTGTAACTATAGAGTTCTATTACTGTAACTATAGTGTTATATTACAGTAACTATAGTGTTCTATTACTGTAACTCAACTATAGTGTTCTATTCCTGTAACTCAACTATAGTGTTCTGTTACTGCAACTATAGTGTTCTGCTACTGTAACTATAGTGTTCTGTTACTGTAACTATAGTGTTCTATTACTGTAACTATAGAGTTCTATTACTGTAACTATAGTGTTATATTACTGTAACTATAGTGTTCTATTACTGTAACTATAGTGTTCTGTTACTGTAACTATAGTGTTCTATTACTGTAACTATAGTGTTCTATTACTGTAACTATAGTGTTCTATTACTGTAACTCACTATAGTGTTCTATTACTGTAACTATAGTGTTCTATTACTGTAACTATAGTGTTCTATTACTTCAACTATAGTGTTCTGTAACTATAGTGTTCTATTACTGTAACTATAGTGTTCTATTACTGTAACTATAGTGTTCTATTACTGTAACTATAGTGTTATATTACAGTAACTATAGTGTTCTATTACTGTAACTCAACTATAGTGTTCTATTACTGTAACTATAGTGTTCTGTTACTGTAACTACAGTTTTCTATTACTGTAACTATAGTGTTAAATTACTGTAACTATAGTGTTCTATTACTGTAACTATAGTGTTATATTACTGTAACTATAGTGTTCTATTACTGTAACTATAGTGTTCTATTACTGTAACTTATAGTGTTCTATTACTGTAACTATAGTGTTTTATTACTGTAACTATAGTGTTCTATTACTGTAGTTATAGTATTCTATTACTGTTACTATAGTGTTCTATTACTGTAACTATAGTGTTCTGTTACTGTAACTATAGTGTTATATTACTGTAACTATAGTGTTCTATTACTGTAACTATAGTGTTCTATTACTGTAACTCCTATAGTGTTCTATTACTGTAACTCCTATAGTGTTCTATTACTGTAACTATAGTGTTCTATTACTGTAACTATAGTGTTCTATTACTGTAACTATAGTGTTATATTACTGTAACTATAGTGTTCTATTACTGTAACTATAGTGTTCTATTACTGTAACTATAGTGTTCTATTACTGTAACTATAGTGTTCTATTACTGTAACTATAGTGTTCTATTACTGTAACTATAGTGTTCTATTACTGTAACTATAGTGTTATATTACTGTAACTATAGTGTTCTATTACTGTAACTATAGTGTTCTATTACTGTAACTATAGTGTTATATTACTGTAACTATAGTGTTCTAATTACTGTAACTATAGTGTTCTATTACTGTAACTATAGTGTTATATTACTGTAACTATAGTGTTCTATTACTGTAACTATAGTGTTTCTATTACTGTAACTATAGTGTTCTATTACTGTAACTATAGTGTTCTATTACTGTAACTATAGTGTTCTGTTACTGTAACTATAGTGTTATATTACTGTAACTCAACTATAGTGTTATATTACTGTAACTATAGTGTTCTATTACTGTAACTATAGTGTTCTATTACTGTAACTATAGTGTTCTGCTACTGTAACTATAGTGTTCTATTACTGTAACTATAGTGTTCTATTACTGTAACTATAGTGTTCTATTACTGTAACTATAGTGTTATATTACTGTAACTATAGTGTTCTATTACTGTAACTCATATAGTGTTCTATTACTGTAACTATAGTGTTCTATTACTGTAACTATAGTGTTCTATTACTGTAACTATAGTGTTCTATTACTGTAACTATAGTGTTCTATTACTGTAACTATAGTGTTATATTACTGTAACTATAGTGGTCTATTACAGTAACTATAGTGGTCTATTACTGTAACTATAGTGTTTTATTACTGTAACTATAGTGTTCTATTACTGTAGCTATAGTATTCTATTACTGTTACTATAGTGTTCTATTACTGTAACTATAGTGTTCTGTTACTGTAACTATAGTGTTATATTACTGTAACTACAGTGTTCTATTACTGTGTTCTATTATAGTGTTCTATTACTGTAACTATAGTGTTCTATTACTGTAACTATAGTGTTCTGTTACTGTAACTATAGTGTTCTGTAACTGTAACTATAGTGTTCTGTTACTGTAACTATAGTGTTATATTACTGTAACTATAGTGTTATATTACTGTAACTATAGTGTTAAATTACTGTAACTATAGTGTTCTATTACTGTAACTATAGTGTTATATTACTGTAACTATAGTGTTCTATTACTGTAACTATAGTGTTTTATTACTGTAACTATAGTGTTTTATTACTGTAACTATTGTGTTCTATTACTGTAACTATTGTGTTCTGTTACTGTAACTATAGTGTTCTATTACTGTAACTATAGTGTTCTGTTACTGTAACTATAGTGTTCTATTACTGTAACTATAGTGTTATATTACTGTAACTCAACTATAGTGTTATATTACAGTAACTATAGTGTTCTATTACTGTAACTATAGTGTTCTGTTACTGTAACTATAGTGTTCTGTTACTGTAACTATAGTGTTCTATTACTGTAACTATAGTGTTCTATTACTGTAACTATAGTGTTCTATTACTGTAACTACATAGTGTTCTATTACTGTAACTATAGTGTTCTATTACTGTAACTATAGTGTTCTATTACTGTAACTATAGTGTTCTGTTACTGTAACTATAGTGTTCTATTACTGTAACTATAGTGTTCTATTACTGTAACTATAGTGTTCTATTACTGTAACTCACTATAGTGTTCTATTACTGTAACTAACTATAGTGTTCTATTACTGTAACTATAGTGTTCTATTACTGTAACTATAGTGTTCTGTTACTGTAACTATAGTGTTCTATTACTGTAACTATAGTGTTCTATTACTGTAACTATAGTGTTATATTACTGTAACTATAGTGTTCTATTACTGTAACTATTGTGTTCTATTACTGTAACTATAGTGTTCTGTTACTGTAACTATAGTGTTCTATTACTGTAACTATAGTGTTATATTACTGAACTCAACTATAGTGTTATATTACTGTAACTATAGTGTTCTATTACTGTAACTATAGTGTTCTATTACTGCAACTATAGTGTTCTGTTACTGTAACTATAGTGTTATATTACTGTAACTATAGTGTTCTATTACTGTAACTATAGTGTTCTATTACTGTAACTATAGTGTTATATTACAGTAACTATAGTGTTCTATTACTGTAACTCAACTATAGTGTTCTATTACTGTAACTATAGTGTTCTGTTACTGTAACTACAGTTTTCTATTACTGTAACTATAGTGTTAAATTACTGTAACTATAGTGTTCTATTACTGTAACTATAGTGTTATATTACTGTAACTATAGTGTTCTATTACTGTAACTATAGTGGTCTATTACTGTAACTATAGTGTTCTATTACTGTAACTATAGTGTTCTATTACTGTAACTCAACTATAGTGTTCTATTACTGTAGCTATAGTATTCTATTACTGTTACTATAGTGTTCTATTACTGTAACTATAGTGTTCTATTACTGTAGCTATAGTGTTCTATTACTGTAACTATAGTGTTCTATTACTGTAACTATAGTGTTCTATTACTGTAACTTATAGTGTTCTATTACTGTAACTATAGTGTTCTATTACTGTAACTATAGTGTTCTATTACTGTAACTATAGTGTTCTATTACTGTAACTATAGTGTTAAATTACTATAACTATAGTGTTCTATTACTGTAACTATAGTGGTCTATTACTGTAACTATAGTGGTCTATTACTGTAACTATAGTGTTTTATTACTGTAACTATTGTGTTCTATTACTGTAACTATTGTGTTCTGTTACTGTAACTATAGTGTTCTGTTACTGTAACTATAGTGTTCTGTTACTGTAACTATAGTGTTATATTACTGAAACTCAACTATAGTGTTATATTACAGTAACTATAGTGTTCTAATACTGTAACTATAGTGTTCTGTTACTTCAACTATAGTGTTCTGTAACTATAGTGTTCTGTTACTGTAACTATAGTGTTCTATTACTGTAACTATAGTGTTAGTTCTATTACTGTAACTATAGTGTTATATTACAGTAACTATCGTGTTCTATTACTGTAACTCAACTATAGTGTTCTATTCCTGTAACTCAACTATAGTGTTCTATTACTGTAACTATAGTGTTCTATTACTGTAACTACAGTTTTCTATTACTGTAACTAGAGTGATATTACTGTAACTAGAGTGTTCCATTACTGTAACTCAACTATAGTGTTATATTACAGTAACTATAATGTTCTATTACTGTAACTATAGCGTTCTATTACTGTAAATATAGTGTTCTATTACTGTAACTACAGTGTTCTATTACTGTAACTACAGTGTTCTATTACCGTAACTCAACTATAGTGTTATATTACAGTAACTATAGTGTTCTATTACTGTAACTCAACTATAGTGTTCTATTACTGTAACTATAGTGTTCTATTAATGTAATTATAGTGTTCTATTACTGTATCGCTACTATAGTGTTCTATTACTGTAACTATAATGTTCTATTACTGTAACTATAGTGTTATTTTACTGTAACTCAACTATAGTGTTATATTACTGTAACTCAACTATAGTGTTCTATTACTGGTCTTCCATTCATTTGACAAAGTCATTAAATATACTTGAATTTAGAATACATTCTGACACATTTCTTCATTGCCTATTACTGAAACTCAACTATAGTGTTACATTACTGTAACTATAGTGTTCTATTACTGTAACTATAGTGTTATATTACAGTAACTATAGTGTTATATTACTGTAACTAGTATTAAATTACTGTAACTACAGTGTTCTATTACTGTGTTCTATTATAGTGTTCTATTACTTGTTCTATGTAACTATAGTGTTCTATTACTGTAACTATAGTGTTCTATTACTGTAACTATAGTGTTCTGTTACTGTAACTATAGTGTTCTGTTACTGTAACTATAGTGTTATATTACTGTAACTATAGTGTTATATTACAGTAACTATAGTGTTAAATTACTGTAACTATAGTGTTCTATTACTGTAACTATAGTGTTAAATTACTGTAACTATAGTGTTCTATTACTGTAACTATAGTGTTTTATTACTGTAACTAGTGTTTTATTACTGTAACTATTGTGTTCTATTACTGTAACTATTGTGTTCTGTTACTGTAACTATAGTGTTCTGTTACTGTAACTATAGTGTTCTGTTACTGTAACTATAGTGTTCTGTTACTGTAACTATAGTGTTATATTACTGAAACTCAACTATAGTGTTATATTACAGTAACTATAGTGTTCTATTACTGTAACTATAGTGTTCTGTTACTGCAACTATAGTGTTCTGCTACTGTAACTATAGTGTTCTGTTACTGTAACTATAGTGTTCTATTACTGTAACTATAGAGTTCTATTACTGTAACTATAGTGTTATATTACTGTAACTATAGTGTTCTATTACTGTAACTCAACTATAGTGTTCTATTCCTGTAACTACTATAGTGTTCTATTACTTTAACTATAGTGTTCTATTACTGTAACTATAGTGTTCTATTACTGTAACTATAGTGTTCTATTACTGTAACTACAGTGTTCAATTACTGTAACTATAGTGTTATATTACTGTAACTATAGTGTTCTATTACTGTAACTACTATAGTGTTCTATTACTGTAACTATAGTGTTCTATTACTGTAACTCAACTATAGTGTTATATTACTGTAACTATAGTGTTCTATTACTGTAACTCTATAGTGTTCTATTACTGTAACTATAGTGTTCTGTTACTGTAACTATAGTGTTATATTACTGTAACTATAGTGTTCTATTACTGTGTTCTATTATAGTGTTCTATTACTGTAACTATAGTGTTCTATTACTGTAACTATAGTGTTCTGTTACTGTAACTATAGTGTTCTATTACTGTAACTATAGTGTTCTGTTACTGTAACTATAGTGTTCTATTACTGTAACTATAGTGTTCTATTACTGTAACTATAGTGTTAAATTACTGTAACTATAGTGTTCTATTACTGTAACTATAGTGTTATATTACTGTAACTATAGTGTTCTATTACTGTAACTATAGTGTTTTATTACTGTAACTATAGTGTTTTATTACTGTAACTATTGTGTTCTATTACTGTAACTATTGTGTTCTGTTACTGTAACTATAGTGTTCTGTTACTGTAACTATAGTGTTCTATTACTGTAACTATAGTGTTCTGTTACTGTAACTATAGTGTTATATTACTGAAACTCAACTATAGTGTTATATTACTGTAACTATAGTGTTCTATTACTGTAACTATAGTGTTCTGTTACTGCAACTATAGTGTTCTGCTACTGTAACTATAGTGTTCTGTTACTGTAACTATAGTGTTCTATTACTGTAACTATAGTGTTCTATTACTGTAACTATAGTGTTATATTACTGTAACTATAGTGTTCTATTACTGTAACTCAACTATAGTGTTCTATTACTGTAACTATAGTGTTCTATTACTGTAACTCCTATAGTGTTCTATTACTGTAACTATAGTATTCTATTACTGTTACTATAGTGTTCTATTACTGTAACTATAGTGTTCTGTTACTGTAACTATAGAGTTCTATTACTGTAACTATAGTGTTATATTACAGTAACTATAGTGTTCTATTACTGTAACTCAACTATAGTGTTCTATTCCTGTAACTCAACTATAGTGTTCTATTACTGCAACTATAGTGTTCTATTACTGTAACTATAGTGTTCTATTACTGTAACTATAGTGTTCTATTACTGTAACTATAGTGTTCTATTACTGTAACTATAGTGTTATATTACTGTAACTATAGTGTTCTATTACTGTAACTCAACTATAGTGTTCTATTACTGTAACTATAGTGTTCTATTACTGTAACTCAACTATAGTGTTCTATTACTGTAACTATAGTGTTCTATTACTGTAACTCAACTATAGTGTTCTATTACTGTAGCTATAGTATTCTATTACTGTTACTATAGTGTTCTATTACTGTAACTATAGTGTTCTGTTACTGTAACTATAGTGTTATATTACTGTAACTACAGTGTTCTATTACTGTGTTCTATTATAGTGTTCTATTACTGTAACTATAGTGTTCTATTACTGTAACTATAGTGTTCTGTTACTGTAACTATAGTGTTCTGTAACTGTAACTATAGTGTTCTGTTACTGTAACTATAGTGTTATATTACTGTAACTATAGTGTTATATTACAGTAACTATAGTGTTAAATTACTGTAACTATAGTGTTCTATTACTGTAACTATAGTGTTAAATTACTGTAACTATAGTGTTCTATTACTGTAACTATAGTGTTTTATTACTGTAACTAGTGTTTTATTACTGTAACTATTGTGTTCTATTACTGTAACTATTGTGTTCTGTTACTGTAACTATAGTGTTCTGTTACTGTAACTATAGTGTTCTATTACTGTAACTATAGTGTTCTATTACTGTAACTATAGTGTTCTATTACTGTAACTATAGTGTTATATTACTGTAACTATAGTGTTCTATTACTGTAACTATAGTGTTCTGTTACTGCAACTATAGTGTTCTATTACTGTAACTATAGTGTTCTATTACTGTAACTATTATAGTGTTCTATTACTGTAACTATAGTGTTCTATTACTGTAACTAGAGTGTTCCATTACAGTAACTATAATGTTCTATTACTGTAACTATAGTGTTCTATTACTGTAACTATAGTGTTAAATTACTGTAACTATAGTGTTAAATTACTGTAACTATAGTGTTCTATTACTGTAACTATAGTGTTCTATTACTGTAACTATAGTGTTCTATTACTGTAACTATAGTGTTCTATTACTGTAACTATAGTGTTTTATTACTGTAACTATAGTGTTCTATTACTGTAACTATTGTGTTCTGTTACTGTAACTATAGTGTTCTGTTACTGTAACTATAGTGTTCTGTTACTGTAACTATAGTGTTCTTTTACTGTAACTATAGTGTTATATTACTGAAACTCAACTATAGTGTTATATTACAGTAACTATAGTGTTCTATTACTGTAACTATAGTGTTCTGTTACTGCAACTATAGTGTTCTGCTACTGTAACTATAGTGTTCTGTTACTGTAACTATAGTGTTCTATTACTGTAACTATAGTGTTCTATTACTGTAACTATAGTGTTATATTACTGTAACTATAGTGTTCTATTACTGTAACTCAACTATAGTGTTCTATTACTGTAACTATAGTGTTCTATTACTGTAACTATAGTGTTCTATTACTGTAGATATAGTATTCTATTACTGTTACTATAGTGTTCTATTACTGTAACTATAGTGTTCTGTTACTGTAACTATAGTGTTCTATTACTGTAACTATAGTGTTATATTACTGTAACTATAGTGTTCTATTACTGTAACTAATATAGTGTTCTATTACTGTAACTCTATAGTGTTCTATTACTGTAACTATAGTGTTCTATTACTGTAACTATAGTGTTCTATTACTGTAACTATAGTGTTCTATTACTGTAACTATAGTTTTCTATTACTGTAACTATAGTGTTATATTACTGTAACTATAGTGTTCTATTACTGTAACTATAGTGTTATATTACTGTAACTATAGTGTTCTATTACTGTAACTATAGTGTTCTATTACTGTAACTATAGTGTTCTATTACTGTAACTATATAGTGTTCTATTACTGTAACTATAGTGTTCTATTACTGTAACTATAGTGTTCTGTTACTGTAACTATAGTGTTCTATTACTGTAACTATAGTGTTCTATTACTGTAACTATAGTGTTCTATTACTGTAACTATAGTGTTCTATTACTGTAACTATAGTGTTATATTACTGTAACTATAGTGTTCTATTACTGTAACTATAGTGTTTCTATTACTGTAACTATAGTGTTCTATTACTGTAACTATAGTGTTCTATTACTGTAACTATAGTGTTCTATTACTGTAACTATAGTATTATATTACTGTAACTATAGTGTTCTATTACTGTAACTATTATAGTGTTCTATTACTGTAACTATAGTGTTCTATTACTGTAACTATAGTGTTCTATTACTGTAACTATAGTGTTCTGTTACTGTAACTATAGTGTTCTATTACTGTAACTATAGTTTTCTATTACTGTAACTATAGTGTTATATTACTGTAACTATAGTGTTCTATTACTGTAACTATAGTGTTATATTACTGTAACTATAGTGTTCTATTACTGTAACTATAGTGTTCTATTACTGTAACTATAGTGTTCTATTACTGTAACTATATAGTGTTCTATTACTGTAACTATAGTGTTCTATTACTGTAACTATAGTGTTCTATTACTGTAACTATAGTGTTCTATTACTGTAACTATAGTGTTCTATTACTGTAACTATAGTGTTATATTACTGTAACTATAGTGTTCTATTACTGTAACTATAGTGTTCTATTACTGTAACTATAGTGTTCTATTACTGTAACTATAGTGTTTCTATTACTGTAACTATAGTGTTCTATTACTGTAACTATAGTGTTCTATTACTGTAACTATAGTGTTCTATTACTGTAACTATAGTGTTATATTACTGTAACTATAGTGTTCTATTACTGTATTCTATTATAGTGTTCTATTACTGTAACTATAGTGTTCTGTTACTGTAACTATAGTGTTAAATTACTGTAACTATAGTGTTCTATTACTGTAACTATAGTGGTCTATTACAGTAACAATAGTGTTATATTACAGTAACTAGTATTAAATTACTGTAACTACAGTGTTCTATTACTGTGTTCTATTATAGTGTTCTATTACTGTAACTATAGTGTTCTGTTACTGTAACTATAGTGTTAAATTACTGTAACTATAGTGTTCTATTACTGTAACTTTAGTGTTCTATTACTGTAACTATAGTGTTCTTTTACTGTAACTATAGTGTTATATTACTGAAACTCAACTATAGTGTTATATTACAGGAACTATAGTGTTCTAATACTGTAACTATAGTGTTCTGTTACTGCAACTATAGTGTTCTGTTACTGTAACTATAGTGTTCTGTTACTGTAACTATAGTGTTCTATTACTGTAACTATAGAGTTCTATTACTGTAATTATAGTGTTCTATTACTGTAACTACAGTTTTCTATTACTGTAACTAGAGTGATATTACTGTAACTAGAGTGTTCTATTACTGTAACTATAGTGTTCTATTACTGTAACTATAGTGTTCTATTACTGTAACTCAACTATAGTGTTCTATTCCTGTAACTCAATATAGTGTTCTATTACTGTAACTCTATAGTGTTCTATTACTGTAACTATAGTGTTCTATTACTGTAACTATAGTGTTCTATTACTGTAACTACAGTTTTCTATTACTGTAACTAGAGTGATATTACTGTAACTAGAGTGTTCCATTACAGTAACTTTAATGTTCTATTACTGTAACTATAGTGTTCTATTACTGTAACTATAGTGTTCTATTACTGTAACTATAGTGTTCTATTACTGTAACTATAGTGTTCTATTACTGTAACTATAGTGGTCTATTACTGTAACTATAGTGTTTTATTACTGTAACTATAGTGTTCTATTACTGTAACTATTGTGTTGTATTACTGTAACTACAGTTTTCTATTACTGTAACTAGAGTGATATTACTGTAACTAGAGTGTTCCATTACAGTAACTATAGAGTTCTATTACTGTAACTATAGTGTTCTATTACTGTAACTATAGTGTTATATTACAGTAACTATAGTGTTATATTACAGTAACTAGTATTAAATTACTGTAACTATAGTGTTCTATTACTGTATTCTATTATAGTGTTCTATTACTGTAACTATAGTGTTCTGTTACTGTAACTATAGTGTTAAATTACTGTAACTATAGTGTTCTATTACTGTAACTATAGTGTTCTATTACTGTAACTATAGTGTTATATTACTGTAACTAGTATTATATTACTGTAACTATAGTGTTCTATTACTGTATCTATTATAGTGTTCTATTACTGTAACTATAGTGTTCTGTTACTGTAACTATAGTGTTAAATTACTGTAACTATAGTGTTCTATTACTGTAACTTTAGTGTTCTATTACTGTAACTATAGTGTTCTTTTACTGTAACTATAGTGTTATATTACTGAAACTCAACTATAGTGTTATATTACAGGAACTATAGTGTTCTAATACTGTAACTATAGTGTTCTGTTACTGCAACTATAGTGTTCTGTTACTGTAACTATAGTGTTCTGTTACTGTAACTATAGTGTTCTATTACTGTAACTATAGAGTTCTATTACTGTAATTATAGTGTTCTATTACTGTAACTACAGTTTTCTATTACTGTAACTAGAGTGATATTACTGTAACTAGAGTGTTCTATTACTGTAACTATAGTGTTCTATTACTGTAACTATAGTGTTCTATTACTGTAACTATAGTGTTCTATTACTGTAACTCAACTATAGTGTTCTATTCCTGTAACTCAACTATAGTGTTCTATTACTGTAACTATAGTGTTCTATTAGTGTAACTATAGTGTTCTATTACTGTAACTACAGTTTTCTATTACTGTAACTAGAGTGATATTACTGTAACTAGAGTGTTCCATTACAGTAACTTTAATGTTCTATTACTGTAACTGTAGTGTTCTATTACTGTAACTATAGTGTTATTTACTGTAACTATAGTGTTCTATTACTGTAACTATAGTGGTCTATTACAGTAACTATAGTGGTCTATTACTGTAACTATAGTGTTTTATTACTGTAACTATAGTGTTCTATTACTGTAACTATTGTGTTGTATTACTGTAACTACAGTTTTCTATTACTGTAACTAGAGTGATATTACTGTAACTAGAGTGTTCCATTACAGTAACTATAGAGTTCTATTACTGTAACTATAGTGTTCTATTACTGTAACTATAGTGTTCTATTACTGTATCTATAGTGTTCTATTACTGTAAACTATAGTGTTATATTACTGTAACTATAGTGTTCTATTACTGTAACTATAGTGTTCTGTTACTGTAACTATAGTGTTCTGTTACTGTAACTATAGTGTTCTATTACTGTAACTATAGTGTTCTATTACTGTAACTATAGTGTTTTATTACTGTAACTAGTGTTTTATTACTGTAACTATTGTGTTCTATTACTGTAACTATAGTGTTCTGTTACTGTAACTATAGTGTTATATTACTGAAACTCAACTATAGTGTTATATTACAGTAACTATAGTGTTCTATTACTGTAACTATAGTGTTCTGTTACTGCAACTATAGTGTTCTGCTACTGTAACTATAGTGTTCTGTTACTGTAACTATAGTGTTCTATTACTGTAACTATAGAGTTCTATTACTGTAACTATAGTGTTATATTACAGTAACTATAGTGTTCTATTCCTGTAACTCAACTATAGTGTTCTATTACTTTAACTATAGTGTTCTATTACTGTAACTATAGTGCTATATTACAGTAACTATAGTGTTCTATTACCGTAACTACAGTGTTAAATTACTGTAACTATAGTGTTATATTACTGTAACTATAGTGTTCTATTACTGTAACTCAACTATAGTGTTCTATTACTGTAACTATAGTGTTCTATTACTGTAACTCAACTATAGTGTTATATTACTGTAGCTATAGTATTCTATTACTGTTACTATAGTGTTCTATTACTGTAACTATAGTGTTCTGTTACTGTAACTATAGTGTTATATTACTGTAACTACAGTGTTCTATTACTGTGTTCTATTATAGTGTTCTATTACTGTAACTATAGTGTTCTATTACTGTAACTATAGTGTTCTGTTACTGTAACTATAGTGTTCTGTTACTGTAACTATAGTGTTCTGTTACTGTAACTATAGTGTTATATTACTGTAACTATAGTGTTATATTACTGTAACTATAGTGTTAAATTACTGTAACTATAGTGTTCTATTACTGTAACTATAGTGTTAAATTACTGTAACTATAGTGTTCTATTACTGTAACTATAGTGTTTTATTACTGTAACTAGCGTTTTATTACTGTAACTATTGTGTTCTATTACTGTAACTATTGTGTTCTGTTACTGTAACTATAGTGTTCTGTTACTGTAACTATAGTGTTCTGTTACTGTAACTATAGTGTTCTGTTACTGTAACTATAGTGTTATATTACTGAAACTCAACTATAGTGTTATATTACTGTAACTCAACTATAGTGTTCTATTACTGTAACTATAGTGTTCTGTTACTGCAACTATAGTGTTCTGCTACTGTAACTATAGTGTTCTGTTACTGTAACTATAGTGTTCTATTACTGTAACTATAGAGTTCTATTACTGTAACTATAGTGTTATATTACTGTAACTATAGTGTTCTATTACTGTAACTCAACTATAGTGTTCTATTACTGTAACTATAGTGTTCTATTACTGTAACTCAACTATAGTGTTCTATTACTGTAGCTATGGTATTCTATTACTGTTACTATAGTGTTCTATTACTGTAACTATAGTGTTCTGTTACTGTAACTATAGAGTTCTATTACTGTAACTATAGTGTTATATTACAGTAACTATAGTGTTCTATTACTGTAACTCACTATAGTGTTCTATTACTGTAACTCCTATAGTGTTCTATTACTGCAACTATAGTGTTCTGCTACTGTAACTATAGTGTTCTGTTACTGTAACTATAGTGTTCTATTACTGTAACTGTAGAGTTCTATTACTGTAACTATAGTGTTATATTACTGTAACTATAGTGTTCTATTACTGTAACTATTGTGTTCTGTTACTGTAACTATAGTGTTCTGTTACTGTAACTATAGTGTTCTGTTACTGTAACTATAGTGTTATATTACTGAAACTCAACTATAGTGTTATATTACTGTAACTATAGTGTTCTAATACTGTAACTATAGTGTTCTGTTACTTCAACTATAGTGTTCTGTAACTATAGTGTTCTGTTACTGTAACTATAGTGTTCTATTACTGTAACTATAGAGTTCTATTACTGTAACTATAGTGTTATATTACAGTAACTATCGTGTTCTATTACTGTAACTCCTATAGTGTTCTATTACTGTAACTATAGTGTTCTAAAGTTACTGTAACTATAGTGTTCTATTACTGTAACTATAGTGTTATATTACTGTAACTATAGTGTTCTATTACTGTAACTATAGTGTTCTATTACTGTAACTATAGTGTTTTATTACTGTAACTATAGTGTTCTATTACTGTAACTCAACTATAGTGTTCTATTACTGTAACTATAGTGTTCTATTACTGTAACTCAACTATAGTGTTCTATTACTGTAGCTATAGTATTCTATTACTGTTACTATAGTGTTCTATTACTGTAACTATAGTGTTCTGTTACTGTAACTATAGAGTTCTATTACTGTAACTATAGTGTTCTATTACTGTAACTATAGTGTTCTATTACTGTAACTCCTATAGTGTTCTATTACTGTAACTCACTATAGTGTTCTATTACTGTAACTATAGTGTTATATTACTGTAACTATAGTGTTCTATTACTGTAACTATAGTGTTAAATTACTGTAACTATAGTGTTCTATTACTGTAACTATAGTGTTCTATTACTGTAACTATAGTGTTCTATTACTGTAACTATAGTGTTTTATTACTGTAACTATAGTGTTCTATTACTGTAACTATTGTGTTCTGTTACTGTAACTATAGTGTTCTGTTACTGTAACTATAGTGTTCTGTTACTGTAACTATAGTGTTATATTACTGAAACTCAACTATAGTGTTATATTACTGTAACTATAGTGTTCTAATACTGTAACTATAGTGTTCTGTTACTTCAACTATAGTGTTCTGTAACTATAGTGTTCTGTTACTGTAACTATAGTGTTCTATTACTGTAACTATAGAGTTCTATTACTGTAACTATAGTGTTATATTACAGTAACTATCGTGTTCTATTACTGTAACTCATATAGTGTTATATTACTGTAACTATAGTGTTCTATTACTGTAACTCAACTATAGTGTTCTATTCCTGTAACTCAACTATAGTGTTCTATTACTGTAACTATAGTGTTCTATTACTGTAACTACAGTTTTCTATTACTGTAACTAGAGTGATATTACTGTAACTAGAGTGTTCCATTACTGTAACTCAACTATAGTGTTATATTACAGTAACTATAATGTTCTATTACTGTAACTATAGCGTTCTATTACTGTAAATATAGTGTTCTATTACTGTAACTATAGTGTTCTATTACTGTAACTACAGTGTTCTATTACCGTAACTCAACTATAGTGTTATATTACAGTAACTATAGTGTTCTATTACTGTAACTCAACTATAGTGTTCTATTACTGTAACTATAGTGTTCTATTAATGTAATTATAGTGTTCTATTACTGTATCGCTACTATTGTGTTCTATTACTGTAACTATAGTGTTAAATTACTGTAACTATAGTGTTATTTTACTGTAACTCAACTATAGTGTTCTATTACTGTAACTCAACTATAGTGTTCTATTACTGGTCTTCCATTCATTTGACAAAGTCATTAAATATTCTTGAATTTAGAATACATTCTGACACATTTCTTCATTGCCTATTACTGAAACTCAACTATAGTGTTACATTACTGTAACTATAGTGTTCTATTACTGTAACTATAGTGTTATATTACAGTAACTATAGTGTTATATTACAGTAACTAGTATTAAATTACTGTAACTACAGTGTTCTATTACTGTGTTCTATTATAGTGTTCTATTACTGTAACTATAGTGTTCTATTACTGTAACTATAGTGTTCTGTTACTGTAACTATAGTGTTCTATTACTGTAACTATAGTGTTCTGTTACTGTAACTATAGTGTTCTGTTACTGTAACTATAGTGTTATATTACTGTAACTATAGTGTTATATTACAGTAACTATAGTGTTAAATTACTGTAACTATAGTGTTCTATTACTGTAACTATAGTGTTAAATTACTGTAACTATAGTGTTCTATTACTGTAACTATAGTGTTTTATTACTGTAACTAGTGTTTTATTACTGTAACTATTGTGTTCTATTACTGTAACTATTGTGTTCTGTTACTGTAACTATAGTGTTCTGTTACTGTAACTATAGTGTTCTGTTACTGTAACTATAGTGTTCTGTTACTGTAACTATAGTGTTATATTACTGAAACTCAACTATAGTGTTATATTACAGTAACTATAGTGTTCTATTACTGTAACTATAGTGTTCTGTTACTGCAACTATAGTGTTCTGCTACTGTAACTATAGTGTTCTGTTACTGTAACTATAGTGTTCTATTACTGTAACTATAGAGTTCTATTACTGTAACTATAGTGTTATATTACAGTAACTATAGTGTTCTATTACTGTAACTCAACTATAGTGTTCTATTCCTGTAACTCAACTATAGTGTTCTATTACTTTAACTATAGTGTTCTATTACTGTAACTATAGTGCTATATTACAGTAACTATAGTGTTCTATTACCGTAACTACAGTGTTAAATTACTGTAACTATAGTGTTATATTACTGTAACTATAGTGTTCTATTACTGTAACTATAGTGTTCTATTACTGTAACTATAGTGTTCTATTACTGTAACTCAACTATAGTGTTATATTACTGTAGCTATAGTATTCTATTACTGTTACTATAGTGTTCTATTACTGTAACTATAGTGTTCTGTTACTGTAACTATAGTGTTATATTACTGTAACTACAGTGTTCTATTACTGTGTTCTATTATAGTGTTCTATTACTGTAACTATAGTGTTCTATTACTGTAACTATAGTGTTCTGTTACTGTAACTATAGTGTTCTGTAACTGTAACTATAGTGTTCTGTTACTGTAACTATAGTGTTATATTACTGTAACTATAGTGTTATATTACTGTAACTATAGTGTTAAATTACTGTAACTATAGTGTTCTATTACTGTAACTATAGTGTTAAATTACTGTAACTATAGTGTTCTATTACTGTAACTATAGTGGTCTATTACAGTAACTATAGTGTTTTATTACTGTAACTATTGTGTTCTATTACTGTAACTATTGTGTTCTGTTACTGTAACTATAGTGTTCTGTTACTGTAACTATAGTGTTCTGTTACTGTAACTATAGTGTTCTGTTACTGTAACTATAGTGTTATATTACTGAAACTCAACTATAGTGTTATATTACAGTAACTATAGTGTTCTATTACTGTAACTATAGTGTTCTGTTACTGCAACTATAGTGTTCTGCTACTGTAACTATAGTGTTCTGTTACTGTAACTATAGTGTTCTATTACTGTAACTATAGAGTTCTATTACTGTAACTATAGTGTTATATTACTGTAACTATAGTGTTCTATTACTGTAACTCAACTATAGTGTTCTATTACTGTAACTATAGTGTTCTATTACTGTAACTCCTATAGTGTTCTATTACTGTAACTATAGTATTCTATTACTGTTACTATAGTGTTCTATTACTGTAACTATAGTGTTCTGTTACTGTAACTATAGAGTTCTATTACTGTAACTATAGTGTTATATTACAGTAACTATAGTGTTCTATTACTGTAACTCAACTATAGTGTTCTATTCCTGTAACTCAACTATAGTGTTCTATTACTGTAACTATAGTGTTCTGCTACTGTAACTATAGTGTTCTATTACTGTAACTATAGTGTTCTATTACTGTAACTATAGTGTTCTATTACTGTAACTATAGTGTTATATTACTGTAACTATAGTGTTCTATTACTGTAACTCATATAGTGTTCTATTACTGTAACTATAGTGTTCTATTACTGTAACTCACTATAGTGTTCTATTACTGTAACTATAGTGTTCTATTACTGTAACTCAACTATAGTGTTCTATTACTGTAACTATAGTGTTCTATTACTGTAACTATAGTGTTCTATTACTGTAACTATAGTGTTCTGTTACTGTAACTATAGTGTTCTATTACTGTAACTACAGTGTTCTATTACTGTATTCTATTATAGTGTTCTATTACTGTAACTATAGTGTTCTATTACTGTAACTATAGTGTTCTGTTACTGTAACTATAGTGTTCTGTAACTGTAACTATAGTGTTCTGTTACTGTAACTATAGTGTTCTATTACTGTAACTATAGTGTTCTATTACTGTAACTATAGTGTTATATTACTGTAACTATAGTGTTATATTACTGTAACTATAGTGTTATATTACTGTAACTATAGTGTTCTATTACTGTAACTATAGTGTTTTATTACTGTAACTAGTGTTTTATTACTGTAACTATTGTGTTCTATTACTGTAACTATTGTGTTCTGTTACTGTAACTATAGTGTTCTGTTACTGTAACTATAGTGTTCTGTTACTGTAACTATAGTGTTCTGTTACTGTAACTATAGTGTTATATTACTGAAACTCAACTATAGTGTTATATTACAGTAACTATAGTGTTCTATTACTGTAACTATAGTGTTCTGTTACTGTAACTATAGTGTTATATTACTGTAACTACAGTGTTCTATTACTGTGTTCTATTATAGTGTTCTATTACTGTAACTATAGTGTTCTATTACTGTAACTATAGTGTTCTGTTACTGTAACTATAGTGTTCTGTTACTGTAACTATAGTGTTATATTACTGTAACTATAGTGTTATATTACTGTAACTATAGTGTTAAATTACTGTAACTATAGTGTTCTATTACTGTAACTATAGTGTTATATTACTGTAACTATAGTGTTCTATTACTGTAACTATAGTGTTTTATTACTGTAACTAGTGTTTTATTACTGTAACTATTGTGTTCTATTACTGTAACTATTGTGTTCTGTTACTGTAACTATAGTGTTCTGTTACTGTAACTATAGTGTTCTGTTACTGTAACTATAGTGTTCTGTTACTGTAACTATAGTGTTATATTACTGTAACTCAACTATAGTGTTCTATTACTGTAACTATAGTGTTCTATTACTGTAACTATAGTGTTCTGTTACTGCAACTATAGTGTTCTGCTACTGTAACTATAGTGTTCTATTACTGTAACTATAGTGTTCTATTACTGTAACTATAGTGTTCTATTACTGTAACTATAGTGTTATATTACTGTAACTATAGTGTTCTATTACTGTAACTCAACTATAGTGTTCTATTACTGTAACTATAGTGTTCTATTACTGTAACTCAACTATAGTGTTCTATTACTGTAACTATAGTATTCTATTACTGTTACTATAGTGTTCTATTACTGTAACTATAGTGTTCTGTTACTGTAACTATAGAGTTCTATTACTGTAACTATAGTGTTATATTACAGTAACTATAGTGTTCTATTACTGTAACTCAACTATAGTGTTCTATTCCTGTAACTCAACTATAGTGTTCTATTACTGTAACTATAGTGTTCTATTACTGTAACTATAGTGTTCTATTACTGTAACTATAGTGTTCTATTACTGTAACTACAGTTTTCTATTACTGTAACTATAGTGTTAAATTACTGTAACTATAGTGTTCTATTACTGTAACTATAGTGTTAAATTACTGTAACTATAGTGTTCTATTACTGTAACTATAGTGTTCTATTACTGTAACTATAGTGTTCTATTACTGTAACTATAGTGTTTTATTACTGTAACTATTGTGTTCTATTACTGTAACTATTGTGTTCTGTTACTGTAACTATAGTGTTCTGTTACTGTAACTATAGTGTTCTGTTACTGTAACTATAGTGTTATATTACTGAAACTCAACTATAGTGTTATATTACTGTAACTATAGTGTTCTATTACTGTAACTATAGTGTTCTGTTACTGCAACTATAGTGTTCTGTAACTATAGTGTTCTGTTACTGTTACTATAGTGTTCTATTACTGTAACTATAGTGTTCTATTACTGTAACTATAGTGTTATATTACTGTAACTATAGTGTTCTATTACTGTAACTCAACTATAGTGTTCTATTACTGTAACTCAACTATAGTGTTCTATTACTGTAACTATAGTGTTCTATTACTGTAACTACAGTTTTCTATTACTGTAACTATAGTGATATTACTGTAACTATAGTGTTCCATTACTGTAACTCAACTATAGTGTTATATTACTGTAACTATAATGTTCTATTACTGTAACTATAGTGTTCTATTACTGTAACTATAGTGTTCTATTACTGTAACTATAGTGTTCTATTACTGTAACTATAGTGTTCTATTACTGTAACTCACTATAGTGTTATATTACTGTAACTATAGTGTTCTATTACTGTAACTCAACTATAGTGTTCTATTACTGTAACTATAGTGTTCTATTAATGTAATTATAGTGTTCTATTACTGTATCGCTACTATTGTGTTCTATTACTGTAACTATAGTGTTAAATTACTGTAACTATAGTGTTCTATTACTGTAACTATAGTGGTCTATTACAGTAACTATAGTGGTCTATTACTGTAACTATAGTGTTCTATTACTGTAACTATTGTGTTCTGTTACTGTAACTATAGTGTTCTGTTACTGTAACTATAGTGTTCTGTTACTGTAACTATAGTGTTATATTACTGAAACTCAACTATAGTGTTATATTACAGTAACTATAGTGTTCTAATACTGTAACTATAGTGTTCTGATAGTTCAACTATAGTGTTCTGTAACTATAGTGTTCTGTTACTGTAACTATAGTGTTCTATTACTGTAACTATAGAGTTCTATTACTGTAACTATAGTGTTATATTACTGTAACTATAGTGTTCTATTACTGTAACTCATAGTGTTTATTACGTAACTATAGTGTTCTATTACTGTAACTCAAATAGTGTTCTATTCCTGTAACTAAATAGTGTTCTATTACTGTAACTATAGTGTTCTATTACTGTAACTACAGTTTTCTATTACTGTAACTAGAGTGATATTACTGTAACTAGAGTGTTCCATTACTGTAACTCACTATAGTGTTCTATTACTGTAACTATAATGTTCTATTACTGTAACTATAGCGTTCTATTACTGTAACTATAGTGTTCTATTACTGTAACTACAGTGTTCTATTACTGTAACTACAGTGTTCTATTACCGTAACTCACTATAGTGTTATATTACTGTAACTATAGTGTTCTATTACTGTAACTCAACTATAGTGTTCTATTACTGTAACTATAGTGTTCTATTACTGTAATTATAGTGTTCTATTACTGTACGCTACTATAGTGTTCTATTACTGTAACTATAATGTTCTATTACTGTAACTATAGTGTTATTTTACTGTAACTCAACTATAGTGTTATATTACTGTAACTCAACTATAGTGTTCTATTACTGTTTATATTTACAAAGTCATTAAATATACTTAATTTAGAATACATTCTGACATTTTTCATTGCCTATTACTGAACTCAACTATAGTGTTACATTACTGTAACTATAGTGTTCTATTACTGTAACTATAGTGTTATATTACTGTAACTATAGTGTTCTATTACTGTAACTAGTATTATATTACTGTAACTACAGTGTTCTATTACTGTGTTCTATTATAGTGTTCTATTACTGTAACTATAGTGTTCTATTACTGTAACTATAGTGTTCTGTTACTGTAACTATAGTGTTCTGTTACTGTAACTATAGTGTTCTGTTACTGTAACTATAGTGTTATATTACTAGTAACTATAGTGTTATATTACTGTAACTATAGTGTTCTATTACTGTAACTATAGTGTTAAATTACTGTAACTATAGTGTTCTATTACTGTAACTATAGTGTTTTATTACTGTAACTATAGTGTTCTATTACTGTAACTATTGTGTTATATTACTGTAACTATAGTGTTCTATTACTGCTCAACTATAGTGTTCTATTACTGTAACTATAGTGTTCTGTTACTGTAACTATAGTGTTCTATTACTGTAACTATAGTGTTCTATTACTGTAACTATAGTGTTCTATTACTGTAACTATAGTGTTCTATTACTGTAACTATAGTGTTCTATTACTGTAACTATAGTGTTCTATTACTGTAACTCAACTATAGTGTTCTATTACTGTAACTATAGTGTTCTATTACTGTAACTACTATAGTGTTCTATTACTGTAACTATAGTGTTCTATTACTGTAACTTATAGTGTTCTATTACTGTAACTATAGTGTTATTACTGTAACTATAGTGTTCTATTACTGTAACTATAGTGTTCTATTACTGTAACTATAGTGTTCTATTACTGTAACTATAGTGTTCTATTACTGTAACTATAGTTTTCTATTACTGTAACTAGAGTGATATTACTGTAACTAGAGTGTTCCATTACTGTAACTATAGTGTTCTATTACTGTAACTATAGTGTTAATTACTGTAACTATAGTGTTCTATTACTGTAACTATAGTGTTCTATTACTGTAACTATAGTGTTCTATTACTGTAACTATAGTGTTCTATTACTGTAACTATAGTGTTCTATTACTGTAACTATAGTGTTCTATTACTGTAACTATAGTGTTCTATTACTGTAACTATAGTGTTCTATTACTGTAACTATAGTGTTCTATTACTGTAACTATAGTGTTCTATTACTGTAACTATAGTGTTATATTACTGTAACTATAGTGTTCTATTACTGTAACTATAGTGTTATATTACTGTAACTATAGTGTTCTATTACTGTAACTATAGTGTTCTATTACTGTAACTATTGTGTTCTATTACTGTAACTATAGTGTTCTGTTACTGTAACTATAGTGTTCTGTTACTGTAACTATAGAGTTCTATTACTGTAACTATAGTGTTATATTACTGTAACTATAGTGTTCTATTACTGTAACTATAGTGTTCTGTTACTGCAACTATAGTGTTCTGCTACTGTAACTATAGTGTTCTGTTACTGTAACTATAGTGTTCTATTACTGTAACTATAGAGTTCTATTACTGTAACTATAGTGTTATATTACTGTAACTATAGTGTTCTATTACTGTAACTCAACTATAGTGTTCTATTACTGTAACTATAGTGTTCTATTACTGTAACTATAGTGTTCTATTACTGTAACTATAGTGTTCTATTACTGTAACTATAGTGTTCTATTACTGTAACTACAGTTTTCTATTACTGTAACTAGAGTGATATTACTGTAACTATAGTGTTCCATTACTGTAACTATAGTGTTCTATTACTGTAACTATAGTGTTCTATTACTGTAACTATAGTGTTCTATTACTGTAACTATAGTGTTCTATTACTGTAACTATAGTGTTCTATTACTGTAACTATAGTGTTCTATTACCGTAACTAAATAGTGTTCTATTACTGTAACTATAGTGTTCTATTACTGTAACTAAATAGTGTTCTATTACTGTAACTATAGTGTTCTATTACTGTAACTATAGTGTTCTATTACTGTACACTATAGTGTTCTATTACTGTAACTATAGTGTTCTATTACTGTAACTATAGTGTTCTATTACTGTAACTATAGTGTTCTATTACTGTAACTATAGTGTTCTATTACTGGTTAACTATACTTGAAATTCTGTTCTTATTGTTTACTGCTAACTATAGTGTTCCATTACTGTAACTATAGTGTTCTATTACTGTAACTATAGTGTTCTATTACTGTAACTATAGTGTTCTATTACTGTAACTATAGTGTTTATATTACTGTAACTACAGTGTTCTATTACTGTGCTATTATAGTGTTCTATTACTGTAACTATAGTGTTCTATTACTGTAACTATAGTGTTCTGTTACTGTAACTATAGTGTTCTATTACTGTAACTATAGTGTTCTATTACTGTAACTATAGTGTTCTATTACTGTAACTATAGTGTTATATTACTGTAACTATAGTGTTCTATTACTGTAACTATAGTGTTCTATTACTGTAACTATAGTGTTCTATTACTGTAACTATAGTGTTCTATTACTGTAACTATAGTGTTCTATTACTGTAACTATAGTGTTCTATTACTGTAACTATAGTGTTCTATTACTGTAACTATAGTGTTCTATTACTGTAACTATAGTGTTCTATTACTGTAACTATAGTGTTCTATTACTGTAACTATAGTGTTCTATTACTGTAACTATAGTGTTCTATTACTGTAACTATAGTGTTCTATTACTGTAACTATAGTGTTCTATTACTGTAACTATAGTGTTCTATTACTGTAACTACATAGTGTTCTATTACTGTAACTATAGTGTTCTATTACTGTAACTCACTATAGTGTTCTATTACTGTAGCTATAGTGTTCTATTACTGTAACTATAGTGTTCTATTACTGTAACTATAGTGTTCTATTACTGTAACTATAGTGTTCTATTACTGTAACTATAGTTTTCTATTACTGTAACTATGGTGTTCTATTACTGTATCTCTACTATAGTGTTCTATTACTGTAACTCAATACTAGTGTTCTATTACTGTAACTATAGTGTTCTATTACTGTAACTATAGTGTTCTATTACTGTAACTATAGTGTTCTATTACTGTAACTATAGTGTTCTATTACTGTAACTATAGTGTTATATTACTGTAACTATAGTGTTCTATTACTGTAACTATAGTGTTCTATTACTGTAACTATAGTGTTCTATTACTGTAACTATAGTGTTCTATTACTGTAACTATAGTGTTCTATTACTGTAACTATAGTGTTCTATTACTGTAACTATAGTGTTCTATTACTGTAACTATAGTGTTCTGTTACTGTAACTATAGTGTTATATTACTGTAACTATAGTGTTCTATTACAGTAACTATAGTGTTCTATTACTGTAACTATAGTGTTCTATTACTGTAACTATAGTGTTCTATTACTGTAACTATAGTGTTCTATTACTGTAACTATAGTGTTTATTACTGTAACTATAGTGTTCTATTACTGTAACTATAGTGTTCTATTACTGTAACTATAGTGTTCTATTACTGTAACTATAGTGTTCTATTACTGTAACTATAGTGTTCTATTACTGTAACTATAGTGTTCTATTACTGTAACTATAGTGTTCTATTACTGTAACTATAGTGTTCTATTACTGTAACTATAGTGTTCTATTACTGTAACTATAGTGTTCTATTACTGTAACTATAGTGTTCTATTACTGTAACTATAGTGTTCTATTACTGTAACTATAGTGTTCTATTACTGTAACTATAGTGTTCTGTTACTGTAACTATAGTGTTCTATTACTGTAACTATAGTGTTCTATTACTGTAACTATAGTGTTCTATTACTGTAACTATAGTGTTCTATTACTGTAACTATAGTGTTCTATTACTGTAACTATAGTGTTCTATTACTGTAACTATAGTGTTCTATTACTGTAACTATAGTGTTCTATTACTGTAACTATAGTGTTCTGTTACTGTAACTATAGTGTTCTATTACTGTAACTATAGTGTTCTATTACTGTAACTATAGTGTTCTATTACTGTAACTATAGTGTTCTATTACTGTAACTATGGTGTTCTATTACTGTAACTATAGTGTTCTATTACTGTAACTATAGTGTTCTATTACTGTAACTCTGTAACTATAGTGTTCTATTACTGTAACTATAGTGTTCTATTACTGTAACTATAGTGTTCTATTACTGTAACTATAGTGTTCTATTACTGTAACTATAGTGTTCTATTACTGTAACTATAGTGTTCTATTACTGTAACTATAGTGTTCTATTACTGTAACTATAGTGTTCTGTTACTGTAACTATAGTGTTCTGTTACTGTAACTATAGTGTTCTATTACTGTAACTATAGTGTTCTATTACTGAACTCAACTATAGTGTTCTATTACTGTAACTATAGTGTTCTATTACTGTAACTACAGTGTTCTATTACTGTAACTATAGTGTTCTATTACTGTAACTATAGTGTTCTATTACTGTAACTATAGTGTTCTATTACTGTAACTATAGTGTTCTATTACTGTAACTATAGTGTTCTATTACTGTAACTATAGTGTTCTATTACTGTAACTCAACTATAGTGTTATATTACTGTAACTATAGTGTTCTATTACTGTAACTATAGTGTTCTGTTACTGCAACTATAGTGTTCTGTTACTGTAACTATAGTGTTCTGTTACTGTAACTATAGTGTTCTATTACTGTAACTATAGAGTTCTATTACTGTAATTATAGTGTTCTATTACTGTAACTATAGTGTTTCTATTACTGTAACTATAGTGTTCTATTACTGTAACTATAGTGTTCTATTACTGTAACTATAGTGTTCTATTACTGTAACTATAGTGTTCTATTACTGTAACTATAGTGTTCTATTACTGTAACTCATAGTGTTCTATTACTGTAACTATAGTGTTCTATTACTGTAACTATAGTGTTCTATTACTGTAACTATAGTGTTCTATTACTGTAACTATAGTGTTCTATTACTGTAACTATAGTGTTCTATTACTGTAACTATAGTGTTCTATTACTGTAACTATAGTGTTCTATTACTGTAACTATAGTGTTCTATTACTGTAACTATAGTGTTCTATTACTGTAACTATAGTGTTCTATTACTGTAACTATAGTGTTCTATTACTGTAACTATAGTGTTCTATTACTGTAACTATAGTGTTCTATTACTGTAACTTATAGTGTTCTATTACTGTAACTATAGTGTTCTATTACTGTAACTATAGTTTTCTATTACTGTAACTATAGTGTTCTATTACTGTAACTATAGTGTTCTATTACTGTAACTATAGTGTTCTATTACTGTAACTATAGTGTTCTATTACTGTAACTATAGTGTTCTATTACTGTAACTATAGTGTTCTATTACTGTAACTATAGTGTTATATTACTGTAACTATAGTGTTCTATTACTGTAACTATAGTGTTCTGTTACTGTAACTATAGTGTTCTGTTACTGTAACTATAGTGTTCTGTTACTGTAACTATAGTGTTATATTACTGTAACTATAGTGTTCTATTACTGTAACTATAGTGTTCTATTACTGTAACTATAGTGTTCTATTACTGTAACTATAGTGTTAAATTACTGTAACTATAGTGTTCTATTACTGTAACTATAGTGTTCTATTACTGTAACTATAGTGTTCTATTACTGTAACTATAGTGTTCTATTACTGTAACTATAGTGTTCTATTACTGTAACTATAGTGTTCTATTACTGTAACTATAGTGTTCTATTACTGTAACTATAGTGTTCTATTACTGTAACTATAGTGTTCTATTACTGTAACTATAGTGTTCTATTACTGTAACTATAGTGTTCTATTACTGTAACTATAGTGTTCTGTTACTGTAACTATAGTGTTCTATTACTGTAACTATAGTGTTCTGTTACTGTAACTATAGTGTTCTATTACTGTAACTATAGTGTTCTATTACTGTAACTATAGTGTTCTGTTACTGTAACTATAGTGTTCTATTACTGTAACTATAGTGTTCTATTACTGTAACTATAGTGTTCTATTACTGTAACTTATAGTGTTCTATTACTGTAACTATAGTGTTCTATTACTGTAACTATAGTGTTCTATTACTGTAACTATAGTGTTCTATTACTGTAACTATAGTGTTCTATTACTGTAACTATAGTGTTCTATTACTGTAACTATAGTGTTCTATTACTGTAACTATAGTGTTCTATTACTGTAACTCAACTATAGTGTTCTATTACTGTAACTATAGTGTTCTATTACTGTAACTATAGTGTTCTATTACTGTAACTATAGTGTTCTATTACTGTAACTATAGTGTTCTATTACTGTAACTATAGTGTTATATTACTGTAACTATAGTGTTCTATTACTGTAACTATAGTGTTCTATTACTGTAACTATAGTGTTCTATTACTGTAACTATAGTGTTAAATTACTGTAACTATAGTGTTCTATTACTGTAACTATAGTGGTCTATTACAGTAACTATAGTGGTCTATTACTGTAACTATAGTGTTTTATTACTGTAACTATAGTGTTCTATTACTGTAACTATTGTGTTCTGTTACTGTAACTATAGTGTTCTGTTACTGTAACTATAGTGTTCTGTTACTGTAACTATAGTGTTATATTACTGAAACTCAACTATAGTGTTATATTACAGTAACTATAGTGTTCTAATACTGTAACTATAGTGTTCTGTTACTGCAACTATAGTGTTCTGTAACTATAGTGTTCTGTTACTGTAACTATAGTGTTCTATTACTGTAACTATAGTGTTCTATTACTGTAACTATAGTGTTATATTACAGTAACTATAGTGTTCTATTACTGTAACTCAACTATAGTGTTCTATTCCTGTAACTCAACTATAGTGTTCTATTACTGTAACTATAGTGTTCTATTACTGTAACTACAGTTTTCTATTACTGTAACTAGAGTGATATTACTGTAACTATAGTGTTCTATTACTGTAACTCAACTATAGTGTTCTATTACTGTAACTATAGTGTTCTATTACTGTAACTATAGCGTTCTATTACTGTAAATATAGTGTTCTATTACTGTAACTACAGTGTTCTATTACTGTAACTACAGTGTTCTATTACCGTAACTCAACTATAGTGTTATATTACAGTAACTATAGTGTTCTATTACTGTAACTCAACTATAGTGTTCTATTACTGTAACTATAGTGTTCTATTAATGTAACTATAGTGTTCTATTACTGTAACGCTACTATAGTGTTCTATTACTGTAACTATAGTGTTCTATTACTGTAACTATAGTGTTATTTTACTGTAACTCAACTATAGTGTTATATTACTGTAACTCTATAGTGTTCTATTACTGTCTTCCATTCATTTACAAAGTCATTAAATATACTTGAATTTAGAATACATTCTGCCTTTCTTCATTGCCTATTACTGAAACTCAACTATAGTGTTACATTACTGTAACTATAGTGTTCTATTACTGTAACTATAGTGTTATATTACAGTAACTATAGTGTTATATTACAGTAACTAGTATTAAATTACTGTAACTACAGTGTTCTATTACTGTGTTCTATTATAGTGTTCTATTACTGTAACTATAGTGTTCTATTACTGTAACTATAGTGTTCTGTTACTGTAACTATAGTGTTCTGTTACTGTAACTATAGTGTTCTGTTACTGTAACTATAGTGTTATATTACTGTAACTATAGTGTTATATTACTGTAACTATAGTGTTATATTACTGTAACTATAGTGTTCTATTACTGTAACTATAGTGTTAAATTACTGTAACTATAGTGTTCTATTACTGTAACTATAGTGTTTTATTACTGTAACTATTGTGTTCTATTACTGTAACTATAGTGTTCTGTTACTGTAACTATAGTGTTCTGTTACTGTAACTATAGTGTTCTGTTACTGTAACTATAGTGTTCTATTACTGTAACTATAGTGTTCTATTACTGTAACTATAGTGTTCTATTACTGCAACTATAGTGTTCTATTACTGTAACTATAGTGTTCTGTTACTGTAACTATAGTGTTCTGTTACTGCAACTATAGTGTTCTATTACTGTAACTATAGTGTTCTATTACTGTAACTATAGTGTTCTATTACTGTAACTATAGTGTTCTATTACTGTAACTATAGTGTTCTATTACTGTAACTATAGTGTTCTATTACTGTAACTATAGTGTTCTATTACTGTAACTATAGTGTTCTATTACTGTAACTATAGTGTTCTATTACTGTACCTATAGTGTTCTATTACTGTAACTATAGTGTTCTATTACTGTAACTATAGTGTTCTATTACTGTAACTATAGTGTTCTATTACTGTAACTATAGTGTTCTATTACTGTAACTATAGTGTTCTATTACTGTAACTATAGTGTTATATTACTGTAACTATAGTGTTCTATTACTGTAACTATAGTGTTCTATTACTGTAACTATAGTGTTCTATTACTGTAACTATAGTGTTATATTACTGTAACTATAGTGTTCTATTACTGTAACTATAGTGTTCTATTACTGTAACTATAGTGTTCTATTACTGTAACTATAGTGTTCTATTACTGTAACTATAGTGTTCTATTACTGTAACTATAGTGTTCTATTACTGTAACCTATAGTGTTCTATTACTGTAACTATAGTGTTATATTACTGTAACTATAGTGTTCTATTACTGTAACTATAGTGTTCTATTACTGTAACTATAGTGTTCTATTACTGTAACTATAGTGTTCTATTACTGTAACTATAGTGTTCTATTACTGTAACTATAGTGTTCTATTACTGTAACTCATAGTGTTCTATTACTGTAACTATAGTGTTCTATTACTGTAACTATAGTGTTCTATTACTGTAACTATAGTGTTCTATTACTGTAACTATAGTGTTCTATTACTGTAACTATAGTGTTCTATTACTGTAACTATAGTGTTCTATTACTGTAACTATAGTGTTCTATTACTGTAACTATAGTGTTCTATTACTGTAACTATAGTGTTATATTACTGTAACTATAGTGTTCTATTACTGTAACTATAGTGTTCTATTACTGTAACTATAGTGTTCTGTTACTGTAACTATAGTGTTCTATTACTGTAACTATAGTGTTCTATTACTGTAACTATAGTGTTCTATTACTGTAACTATAGTGTTCTATTACTGTAACTATAGTGTTCTGTTACTGTAACTATAGTGTTCTATTACTGTAACTATAGTGTTCTATTACTGTAACTATAGTGTTCTGTTACTGTAACTATAGTGTTCTATTACTGTAACTATAGTGTTCTATTACTGTAACTATAGTGTTCTATTACTGTAACTATAGTGTTCTATTACTGTAACTATAGTGTTCTATTACTGTAACTATAGTGTTCTATTACTGTAACTATAGTGTTATATTACTGTAACTATAGTGTTCTATTACTGTAACTATAGTGTTCTGTTACTGTAACTATAGTGTTCTGTTACTGTAACTATAGTGTTATATTACTGTAACTATAGTGTTATATTACTGTAACTATAGTGTTCTATTACTGTAACTATAGTGTTCTATTACTGTAACTATTGTGTTCTGTTACTGTAACTATAGTGTTCTGTTACTGTAACTATAGTGTTCTGTTACTGTAACTATAGTGTTCTGTTACTGTAACTATAGTGTTCTATTACTGTAACTATAGAGTTCTATTACTGTAACTATAGTGTTATATTACTGTAACTATAGTGTTCTATTACTGTAACTATAGTGTTCTATTACTGTAACTATAGTGTTCTATTACTGTAACTATAGTGTTCTATTACTGTAACTATAGTGTTCTATTACTGTAACTATAGTGTTCTGTTACTGTAACTATAGTGTTCTATTACTGTAACTTAGTGTTCTATTACTGTAACTATAGTGTTCTATTACTGTAACTATAGTGTTCTGTTACTGCAACTATAGTGTTCTGCTACTGTAACTATAGTGTTCTGTTACTGTAACTATAGTGTTCTATTACTGTAACTATAGTGTTCTATTACAGTAACTATAGTGTTCTATTACAGTAACTATAGTGTTCTATTACTGTAACTATAGTGTTCTATTACTGTAACTATAGTGTTCTATTACTGTAACTATAGTGTTCTATTACTGTAACTATAGTGTTCTATTACTGTAACTATAGTGTTCTATTACTGTAACTATAGTGTTCTGTTACTGTAACTATAGTGTTCTATTACTGTAACTATAGTGTTCTATTACTGTAACTATAGTGTTCTATTACTGTAACTATAGTGTTCTATTACTGTAACTACAGTTTTCTATTACTGTAACTAGAGTGATATTACTGTAACTAGAGTGTTCCATTACAGTAACTATAGAGTTCTATTACTGTAACTATAGTGTTCTATTACTGTAACTATAGTGTTCTATTACTGTATCTATAGTGTTGTATTACTGTATCTATAGTGTTCTATTACTGTAATTCAACTATAGTGTTCTATTACTGTAACTATAGTGTTCTATTACTGTAACTCAACTATAGTGTTCTTTTACTGTAACTATAGTGTTCTATTACTGTAACTATAGTGTTCTATTACTGTAACTATAGTGTTCTGTTACTGTAACTATAGAGTTCTATTACTGTAACTATAGTGTTCTATTACTGTAACTATAGTGTTCTATTACTGTAACTCATATAGTGTTCTATTACTGTAACTATAGTGTTCTATTACTGTAACTATAGTGTTCTATTACTGTAACTATAGTGTTCTATTACTGTAACTATAGTGTTCTATTACTGTAACTATAGTGTTCTATTACTGTAACTATAGTGTTCTATTACTGTAACTATAGTGTTCTATTACTGTAACTATAGTGTTCTATTACTGTAACTATAGTGTTCTATTACTGTAACTATAGTGTTCTATTACTGTAACTATAGTGTTCTATTACTGTAACTATAGTGTTCTATTACTGTAACTATAGTGTTCTATTACTGTAACTATAGTGTTCTATTACTGTAACTATAGTGTTCTATTACTGTAACTATAGTGTTCTGTTACTGTAACTATAGTGTTCTATTACTGACTAACTATAGTGTTATATTACAGTAACTATAGTGTTCTATTACTGTAACTATAGTGTTCTATTACTGTAACTATAGTGTTCTATTACTGTAACTATAGTGTTTTATTACTGTAACTATAGTGTTCTATTACTGTAACTATTGTGTTCTGTTACTGTAACTATAGTGTTCTGTTACTGTAACTATAGTGTTCTTTTACTGTAACTATAGTGTTATATTACTGAAACTCAACTATAGTGTTATATTACAGTAACTATAGTGTTCTAATACTGTAACTATAGTGTTCTGTTACTGTAACTATAGTGTTCTGTTACTGTAACTATAGTGTTCTGTTACTGTAACTATAGTGTTCTATTACTGTAACTATAGTGTTCTATTACTGTAACTATAGTGTTATATTACTGTAACTATAGTGTTCTATTACTGTAACTATAGTGTTCTGTTACTGCAACTATAGTGTTCTGTTACTGTAACTATAGTGTTCTGTTACTGTAACTATAGTGTTCTATTACTGTAACTATAGTGTTCTATTACTGTAACTATAGTGTTCTATTACTGTAACTATAGTATTCTATTACTGTAACTATAGTGTTCTATTACTGTAACTATAGTGTTCTGTTACTGTAACTATAGTGTTCTATTACTGTAACTATAGTGTTCTATTACTGTAACTATAGTGTTCTATTACTGTAACTATAGTGTTCTATTACTGTAACTATAGTGTTCTATTACTGTAACTATAGTGTTCTATTACTGTAACTATAGTGTTCTATTACTGTAACTATAGTGTTCTGTTACTGTAACTATAGTGTTCTATTACTGTAACTATAGTGTTCTATTACTGTAACTATAGTGTTCTATTACTGTAACTATAGTGTTCTATTACTGTAACTATAGTGTTCTATTACTGTAACTATAGTGTTCTATTACTGTAACTATAGTGTTCTATTACTGTAACTATAGTGTTCTATTACTGTAACTATAGTGTTCTATTACTGTAACTATAGTGTTCTATTACTGTAACTATAGTGTTTATTACTGTAACTATAGTGTTCTATTACTGTAACTATAGTGTTCTGTTACTGTAACTATTGTGTTCTGTTACTGTAACTATAGTGTTCTGTTACTGTAACTATAGTGTTCTGTTACTGTAACTATAGTGTTCTTTTACTGTAACTATAGTGTTCTATTACTGCTAACTATAGTGTTCTATTACAGTAACTATAGTGTTCTAATACTGTAACTATAGTGTTCTGTTACTGCAACTATAGTGTTCTGTTACTGTAACTATAGTGTTCTGTTACTGTAACTATAGTGTTCTATTACTGTAACTATAGAGTTCTATTACTGTAATTATAGTGTTCTATTACTGTAACTACAGTTTTCTATTACTGTAACTATAGTGTTCTATTACTGTAACTATAGTGTTCTATTACTGTAACTATAGTGTTCTATTACTGTAACTATAGTGTTCTATTACTGTAACTCATATAGTGTTCTATTACTGTAACTCAACTATAGTGTTCTATTACTGTAACTATAGTGTTCTATTACTGTAACTATAGTGTTCTATTACTGTAACTATAGTTTTCTATTACTGTAACTATAGTGTTCATTACTGTAACTATAGTGTTCCATTACTGTAACTTTAGTGTTCTATTACTGTAACTATAGTGTTCTATTACTGTAACTATAGTGTTCTATTACTGTAACTCAACTATAGTGTTATATTACAGGAACTATAGTGTTCTAATACTGTAACTATAGTGTTCTGTTACTGCAACTATAGTGTTCTGTTACTGTAACTATAGTGTTCTATTACTGTAACTATAGTGTTCTATTACTGTAACTATAGTGTTCTATTACTGTAACTATAGTGTTCTATTACTGTAACTATAGTGTTCTATTACTGTAACTAGAGTTTTCTATTACTGTAACTATAGTGTTCTATTACTGTAACTATAGTGTTCTATTACTGTAACTATAGTGTTCTATTACTCTCAACATAGTGTTCTATTCCTGTAACTCAACTATAGTGTTCTATTACTGTAACTATAGTGTTCTATTACTGTAACTATAGTGTTCTATTACTGTAACTATAGTGTTCTATTACTGTAACTACAGTTTTCTATTACTGTAACTAGATTGATATTACTGTAACTAGAGTGTTCCATTACAGTAACTTTAATGTTCTATTACTGTAACTATAGTGTTCTATTACTGTAACTATAGTGTTAATTACTGTAACTATAGTGTTCTATTACTGTAACTATAGTGGTCTATTACAGTAACTATAGTGGTCTATTACTGTAACTATAGTGTTTTATTACTGTAACTATAGTGTTCTATTACTGTAACTATTGTGTTCTGTTACTGTAACTATAGTGTTCTGTTACTGTAACTATAGTGTTCTGTTACTGTAACTATAGTGTTATATTACTGAAACTCAACTATAGTGTTATATTACAGGAATTATAGTGTTCTAATACTGTGACTATAGTGTTCTGTTACTGCAACTATAGTGTTCTGTTACTGTAACTATAGTGTTCTATTACTGTAACTATAGTGTTCTATTACTGTAACTATAGTGTTCTATTACTGTAACTATAGTGTTCTATTACTGTAACTACAGTTTTCTATTACTGTAACTAGAGTGATATTACTGTAACTATAGTGTTCTATTACTGTAAATATAGTGTTCTATTACTGTAACTATAGTGTTCTATTACTGTAACTATAGTGTTCTATTACTGTAACTCAACTATAGTGTTCTATTCCTGTAACTCAACTATAGTGTTCTATTACTGTAACTATAGTGTTCTATTACTGTAACTATAGTGTTCTATTACTGTAACTATAGTGTTCTATTACTGTAACTACAGTTTTCTATTACTGTAACTAGAGTGATATTACTGTAACTAGAGTGTTCCATTACTGTAACTATAGTGTTCTATTACTGTAACTATAGTGTTCTATTACTGTAACTATAGTGTTCATTACTGTAACTATAGTGTTCTATTACTGTAACTATAGTGGTCTATTACAGTAACTATAGTGGTCTATTACTGTAACTATAGTGTTTTATTACTGTAACTATAGTGTTCTATTACTGTAACTATTGTGTTCTGTTACTGTAACTATAGTGTTCTGTTACTGTAACTATAGTGTTCTGTTACTGTAACTATAGTGTTATATTACTGAAACTCAACTATAGTGTTCTATTACTGTAAATATAGTGTTCTATTACTGTAACTATAGTGTTCTGTTACTGCAACTATAGTGTTCTGTTCTGTAACTATAGTGTTCTATTACTGTAACTATAGTGTTCTATTACTGTAACTATAGTGTTCTATTACTGTAACTATAGTGTTCTATTACTGTAACTATAGTGTTCTATTACTGTAACTACATAGTGTTCTATTACTGTAACTATAGTGTTCTATTACTGTAACTATAGTGTTCTATTACTGTAACTATAGTGTTCTATTACTGTAACTATAGTGTTCTATTACTGTAACTATAGTGTTCTATTACTGTAACTTATAGTGTTCTATTACTGTAACTATAGTGTTCTATTACTGTAACTATAGTGTTCTATTACTGTAACTAATAGTGTTCTATTACTGTAACTATAGTGTTCTATTACTGTAACTATAGTGTTCTATTACTGTAACTATAGTGTTCTATTACTGTAACTATAGTGTTTATTACTGTAACTATAGTGTTCCATTACTGTAACTATAGTGTTTCTATTACTGTAACTATAGTGTTCTATTACTGTAACTATAGCGTTCTATTACTGTAACTATAGTGTTCTATTACTGTACACTATAGTGTTCTATTACTGTAACTATAGTGTTCTATTACCGTAACTCAACTATAGTGTTCTATTACTGTAACTATAGTGTTCTATTACTGTATACTATAGTGTTCTGTTACTGTAACTATAGTGTTCTATTACTGTAACTATAGTGTTCTATTACTGTACACTATAGTGTTCTATTACTGTAACTATAGTGTTCTATTACTGTAACTATAGTGTTATATTACTGTAACTATAGTGTTCTATTACTGTAACTCAACTATAGTGTTCTATTACTGTAAGTGTTCTATTACTTTAACTAAGTGTTCTATTACGTAACTATAGTGTTCTATTACTGTAACTATAGTGTTCTATTACTGTAACTATAGTGTTCTATTACTGTAACTATAGTGTTATATTACTGTAACTATAGTGTTCTATTACTGTAACTATAGTGTTCTATTACTGTAACTATAGTGTTCTATTACTGTAACTAAGTGTTATATTACTGTAACTACAGTGTTCTATTACTGTTTGTGTTCTATTACTACTATAGTGTTCTATTACTGTAACTATAGTGTTCTGTTACTGTAACTATAGTGTTCTGTTACTGTAACTATAGTGTTCTGTTACTGTAACTATAGTGTTCTGTTACTGTAACTATAGTGTTCTATTACTGTAACTATAGTGTTATATTACTGTAACTATAGTGTTAAATTACTGTAACTATAGTGTTCTATTACTGTAACTATAGTGTTAAATTACTGTAACTATAGTGTTCTATTACTGTAACTATAGTGTTTTATTACTGTAACTATTGTGTTCTGTTACTGTAACTATAGTGTTCTGTTACTGTAACTATAGTGTTCTGTTACTGTAACTATAGTGTTATATTACTGAAACTCAACTATAGTGTTATATTACAGTAACTATAGTGTTCTATTACTGTAACTATAGTGTTCTGTTACTGCAACTATAGTGTTCTGCTACTGTAACTATAGTGTTCTGTTACTGTAACTATAGTGTTCTATTACTGTAACTATAGTGTTCTATTACAGTAACTATAGTGTTCTATTACTGTAACTCAACTATAGTGTTCTATTCCTGTAACTCAACTATAGTGTTCTATTACTGTAACTATAGTGTTCTATTACTGTAACTATAGTGTTCTATTACTGTAACTACAGTTTTCTCTTACTGTAACTAGAGTGATATTACTGTAACTAGAGTGTTCCATTACAGTACCTATAATGTTCTATTACTGTAACTATAGTGTTCTATTACTGTAAATATAGTGTTCTATTACTGTAACTACAGTGTTCTATTACTGTAACTAGAGTGTTCTATTACTGTAATTCAACTATTGAGTTCTATTACTGTAACTATAGTGCTATATTACAGTAACTATAGTGTTCTATTACTGTAACTATAGTGTTATATTACAGTAACTATAGTGTTATATTACTGTAACTACAGTGTTAAATTACTGTAACTATAGTGTTATATTACTGTAACTATAGTGTTCTATTACTGTAACTCAACTATAGTGTTCTATTACTGTAACTATAGTGTTCTATTACTGGTCTTCCCTCGTCTTAAATATACTTGAATTTTGAATACATTCTGACACATATCTTCATTGCCTATTACTGCTCAACTATAGTGTTCCATTACTGTAACTATAGTGTTCTATTACTGTAACTATAGTGTTATATTACTGTAACTATAGTGTTATATTACTGTAACTAGTGTTATATTACTGTAACTACAGTGTTCTATTACTGTGTCACTATAGTGTTCTATTACTGTAACTATAGTGTTCTATTACTGTAACTCAACTATAGTGTTCTATTACTGTAGCTATAGTATTCTATTACTGTTACTATAGTGTTCTATTACTGTAACTCTAGTGTTCTATTACTGTAACTATAGTGTTCAATTACTGTAACTATAGTGTTCAATTACTGTAACTATAGTGTTATATTACTGTAACTATAGAGTTAAATTACTGTAACTCAACTATAGTGTTCTATTACTGCATCTATAGTGTTATATTACTGTATCTATAGTGTTCTATTACTGTATCTATAGTGTTCTATTACTGTAACTCAACTATAGTGTTCTATTACTGTAACTATAGTGTTCTATTAATGTAATTATAGTGTTCTATTACTGTATCTCTACTATAGTGTTCTATTACTGTAACTATAATGTTCTATTACTGTAACCATAGTGTTATATTACTGTAACTATAGTGTTCTTTTACTGTAACTCAACTATAGTGTTATATTACTGTAACTATAGTGTTCTGTTACTGTAACTATAGTGTTCTATTACTGTAACTATAGCGTTATATTACTGTAACTCAACTATTACTGTAACTATAGTGTTATATTACTGTAACTACAGTGTTGTATTACTGTAAATCAACTATAGTGTTCTATTACTGTAACTATAGTGTTATATTACTGCAATTATAGTGGTCTATTACTGTAACTCCACCATAGTCTCTTGCATATTGCTTATTTTCTTTATGTAGTCAGATCAATATTTTAATATGCTAATTGCTTAGTCTCATTACGAGTCACGTGAGGTATTTATAGTATCATACATGATAAATATTTCTGTCCCCTACAACTCAACTCCCATTTTCACAACACTGATGGAAGTACCACCAAAGGGTATCCCACTAGTGGAAACACCACAGGTGTTGGGTTGGGTTCACCTCCAGTGTGGCAGGTATTGGCACAGTTGGTCTGGGGCATCTCCTGTAGACAGCGGAGCAGCTCTGTGGATCTCTGACTGGTTCCTCGACTACGCACTATGTGACCCATGATGGTGCCTGGACTCTGGAACAACACCTGGGAAACAACAGGACGAACCATGTAGTCATCGTAATGTAGTACACTGGCTGACAGGGTTCTAACCCAGGTCTCCTGTGTCCCAGATTAGCCTGCTGAGCCAAACACCTAGGGGGGCCTCAAGCAAGGTTAGCATGGTGACCAAATCGTTCACAAACATTGGCACATTCTAAGATCCCATGACAGTATCGGTAATGTGTTTTCGGACCCTCCCTTGGTCGTATTCTCGCGGGGCAGAAATCTCAGAGATCAATTGGTAAACTCTGATTTACCACCCCAAGATATTCTTGCACATCGTCTATTTGCGCCCCTACTGGATGGAAACTACAACTGTAATGGCTGTACTCAATGCAATGGCACTTATAAATGTAGATCCTTTAAACACCCCCAAACAGGGAAACAGATCCCAATCAAAGGTGTTATCACATGCTCCACTAAGGCAGTTATTTATCTTATAACTTGTCCTTGTGGTAAAAATGATGTGGGTAAAAAAAAGCGTCAATTAAAAGTACAAATCTCGGAGCATCGTAGCACCATTAGGTGCAAAAACTTGACTTACCCAGTTGCAGCCCACTTTTTGGAAGCAAACCACTCCATTTCGTCCCTACGTTATATTGGCATCGAACACGTCAGCCTCCCTAGGAGAGAGGGGTGACCTCGACAATTTATTGTTAAAACGAGAGGCTGCCTGGATCTTTAATTTAAAGACCCTTGCTCCCTTCGGTCTCAACATAGACTTTGATCTGAAGCCATTCTTGTGATTATTATGATTTTGCTATTGTAAAAGTGTGTAGGCTTATAGAGCCAAATTGTATCTATGATCGTACGCTATCCATTTATGTTTTTTGTATACTATTTTAATATATGATAATTAACCAATGATATCAGGCCACACCCGGCCATGATTACAGACACCTGTGTGTGTCCTTTGACATGATATAAACGAGTCATCCTGCAGTGTTTGTCATTACACCCTGATGAAGACAGCTTGTCTGTCCAAACGTTGGTTATTACATTATTACATCTGAGCTCCTAGAGTGTGCGGCTCTCCTTTAATTTTTCAAGTGTTCTACTTCGCTAGCCAGCACCTCGCCTAAATAGGTGTGCGTTTCTATCACCTCTAGATTAGCATGGTGACTGAACCATCTCCCAAGCCCAGGGCCTCAAGCAAGGTTAGCATGGTCACCAAACCATCTCCCAAGCCCAGGGCCTCAAGGAAGGTTAGCATGGTGACCAAACCATCTCCCAAGCCCAGGGCTTCAAGGAAGGTTAGCATGGTGACTAAACCATCTCCCAAGCCTAGGGCCTCAAGCAAGGTTAGCATGGTGACCAAACCATCTCCCAAGCTAAGGCCTCAAGGAAGGTTAGCATGGTGACCAAACCATCTCCCAAGCCCAGGGCCTCAAGGAAGGTTAGCATGGTGACCAAACCATCTCCCAAGCCTAGGGCCTCAAGCAAGGTTAGCATGGTGACCGACCCATCTCCCAAGCCCTCAAGGAAGGCTAGCATGGTGCCCGACCCATCTCCCAAGCCCAGGGCCTCAAGGAAGGTTAGCATGGTGACCGAACCATCTCCCAAGCCCAGGGCCTCAAGGAAGGTTAGCATGGTGACTGAACCATCTCCCAAGCCTGGGGCCTCAAGGAAGGTTAGCATGGTGACCAAACCATCTCCCTTACATTTTCCGCATAAACCATTAAGTACATTGATATGCAAGACAAAGGGGTGGTATCTCTGACAGTATACCTGGCCAAACACCATGAAGAAGCCTTCTTGTTGGATGATGATTCTGTCTCCAGTGGAAGAGATGGCTTCCCCTTGATGCAAGGCAACTGTCCAAGGAATCACCGTCACATTTCCTGGGGAAGAAAAATAACATAAGTCGCAAATTGTTTTGGGGGGGAGCCCCATCTGGGACATGAACCAGCGACTAACAACCCACCACAATTAGCTGTTACACCAAGAGATCCTAACTCCTTGGTGAGGTTGTTTGTTGTTTTGTTAAGGTTGTTAGAACACGTCTAGCTTGTGATGGAGATTGAACCAAAAATTAAAATGAGTAAAGTATTTACCTCTAACAAATGGCTGTTCCTTTGTGTTGGCTGACAGCTGCAGAAACGACTGCTGAACTACTGACAGAAAAGTTAGTGAGATACTTAAGGTGGCATAAAAACATGAACTGTCCTCAAAGACCTAAATGCTCAATGACACTAACTCATACCTACTGTACCTCCACTACAGCCTGCCTGCTCCCATTTCATTCTCAGAGAGGATGCTGTTGGTGAACACAGAGTCTGAGAGTCTTTCTCTGTCTGTCTCTGTTGCTGTGAATTTAGGGAAGCTGCTTGCTTTGATCTCTGACAGGAAACAGAAGGCAAATAAAAGTATCTCCCTTTACATACAGGGGGGTCAGGGTAGCCTAGTGGTTAGAGTGTTGGGCTAGTAACCGAAAAGTTGCAAGTTCGAATCCCCAAGCTGACATGGTACAAATCTGTTGTTCTGCTCCTGAACAAGGCAGTTAACCCGCTGTTCCTAGGCCGTCATTGAAAATAAGAATTTGTTCTTAACCTACTTGCCTAGTTAAATAAAGGTCAAATTAAACATGTCCTCCTCAGAACATAAGACAATGCAATAAACATTATGCTCCTTAGAGCTTTTAAACAATAGTGGAGTAAATTATCTCTATGTTATCCACACGTTAGTCTTGTGCAAGCTATCCTTAGAACATAAACCTGTGTAGTAACTGCTACCTATATACACAATTTAAAAATCACATACCTCCCATGTTCTGGACATACCAGTGATCATCCTGTCAGTGGATTCTTTAGAATGTGGCATTAGGTTTGAAATATCTCCTCTGAGTTTGTTAATATCATCTTGTAGAACTGTTACTTTGTATACAAGGAAGAAGCTAAAAAATACAGTTAATGTTGATACAAATAGTAAAACACCGTACAGCATGGTCAGGCATAGAGATATGTCCTCACAACACACTGACAGGGTGTTGTCACACTTCAATAATGGCCACACTTCCCAATGGAACTCTATTCCCTTTTTAGCGCACTACTTTTGCTCAGGGCCTATAGGCATTTGGGATGCACCCATAACATTTTCTTGACCCCGGAAGTTTAGAATGTGTTTCCGTTTCAGAATCAAAACATAAATGAGGAAGTATTTTTTTAAAGACAGCCACTGTTATTGTTTCTGTAGAATTGGCTTTGGTGGAAAGGGTGCATTAGGGAGGCAGCCTGTACAACCTGTTTAGAGTGAGTTCAGATTAGGGCAGACAGCAGAGTGAGTTCCGATTAGGGCAGACAGCAGAGTGACTTCAGATTAGGGAAGACAGCAGAGTGAGTTCAGATTAGGGCAGACAGCAGAGTGAGTTCAGATTAGGGCAGACAGCAGAGTGAGTTTGCAGTTGATTGTGAAACTCCCAGACTCACATACTGTGCATTCAGAAAGTATTCAGACCCATTCCCTTTTTCCACATTTTGCAGCTTTATTCTAAAATGGATTAAATAATAAATAATCCTCATCAATCTTCACACAACACCCCATAATGACAACGAGTCGACAGATTTTTAGAAATATAGAAATATCTTATTTACATAAGTATTCAGACCCTTTGCTAACCTCTATCAATCAATACCACAGGCTGGGAGAATTCAGGCACCATACAAATGTTATAAAACAGTATGTGTCAGCGCAGTATCCTTCCTGTTTATAAAAACGTGTTTATCTTTCAGATTAGAGAACCAAGACTACAGTAAATAAAAATATTTGACTGGCTAGAACCAGAACTGTCTAAAATGGCCTCCTGTCTTCATCAGGGGGCTCGGGAAAGCATTATTAAACTAAAAATGGCCTCCTGTCTTTATCAGCGGGCTCAGGAAAGCATTATTAAACTAAAATGGCCTCCTGTCTTTATCAGTGGGCTCAGGAAAGCATTATTAAACTAAAATGGCCTCCTGTCTTTATCAGGGGGCTCAGGAAAGCATTATTAAACGAAAATGGCCTCCTGTCTTCATCAGAGGGCTCAGGAAAGCATTATTTAACTAAAATGGCCATCTGTCTTTATCAGGGGGCTCAGGAAAGCATTATTAAACTAAAATGGCCACCTGTCTTAATCAGCGGGCTCAGGAAAGCATTATTTTGGGAAAGGTGAAAGTAATCAACTGGTCTTCAGCACTATGATGATCTGAATCAGGTGTTTCACGGTGGAGCGGGGACAACGATCTGCTGTAGTACTGTAGTAGTACGATCTGAATCAGGTGTTTCACGACAGAGCGGGGACAACGATCTGCTGTAGTACGGCAGAGCGGGGACAACGATCTGCTGTAGTACTGTAGTAGTACGATCTGAATCAGGTGTTTCACGGCAGAGCGGGGACAACGATCTGCTGTAGTACTGTAGTAGTACGATCTGAATCAGGTGTTTCACGACAGAGCGGGGACAACGATCTGCTGTAGTACGGCAGAGCGGGGACAACGATCTGCTGTAGTACTGTAGTAGTACGATCTGAATCAGGTGTTTCACGGCAGAGCGGGGACAACGATCTGCTGTAGTACTGTAGTAGTACGATCTGAATCAGGTGTTTCACGACAGAGCGGCAGAGTGGGGACAACGATCTGCTGTAGTACTGTAGTAGTACGATCTGAATCAGGTGTTTCACGACAGAGCGGGGACAACGATCTGCTGTAGTACTGTAGTAGTACGATCTGAATCAGGTGTTTCACGACAGAGCGGCAGAGCGGGGACAACGATCTGCTGTAGTACTGTAGTAGTACGATCTGAATCAGGTGTTTCACGACAGAGCGGGGACAACGATCTGCTGTAGTACTGTAGTAGTACGATCTGAATCAGGTGTTTCACGGCAGAGCGGGGACAACGATCTGCTGTAGTACTGTAGTAGTACGATCTGAATCAGGTGTTTCACGACAGAGCGGGGACAACGATCTGATGTAGTACTGTAGTACTACGATCTGAATCAGGTGTTTCACGGCAGAGTGGGGACAACGATCTGCTGTAGTACTGTAGTAGTATGTACAGTCATGGTCCTGATTCCGACCGGAGTTAAGAGCGTGAAAATGGAATGTTATTCCCTTTTTATGCAATTTTCTCTTTATGCATATTCTGACCTTGAACGCAAGCATGAGAACAGCATACTATTTACACTGCTATTCATTCAGGGTAGAGATCAAATCAATGAAGGTGTGGTGAAGGAGATGGTTGTGGACTACAGGAAAAGGAGGACCGAGCACACCCCCATTCTCATCGATGGGGCTGTAGTGGAGCAGGTTGAGAGCTTCAAGTTCCTTGGTGTTCACATCACCAACAAACAAACATGGTTCAAGCACACCGAGACAGTCGTGAAGAGGGCACGACAAAACCTATTTCCCTTTAGGAGACTGAAAAGATTTGGCGTGGATCTCCAGATCCTCAAAAAGTTCTACAGCTGCAACATCGAGAGCATCCTGACGGGTTGCATCACTGCCTAGTATGGCAACTGCTCGGCCTCCGACCTCAAGACACTACAAAGGGTAATGTGTACAGCCCAGTACATCACTGGGGCTAAGCTTCCTGCCATCCAGGACCTCTATACCAGGCGGTGTCAGAAGAAGGCCCTAAAAATTGTCAAAGACTCCGGCCACACAAGTCATGGACTGTTCTCTCTGCTACCGCACGGCAAGTGGTACCGGAGCGCCAAGTCTAGGTCCAAGAGGCTTCTAAACAGCTTCTACCCCCAAGCCATAAGACTCCTGAACATCTAATCAAATGGCTACCCAGACTATTTCCATAATAGTTTAAAAAATGTCTGTTGCAAAACGTTTTGGTACGGAAGGCACTAATGAATATGACCCTGGTGTGATTGATTGTACTACATAGTAGTGTCCAGTAGTGGGAGTCTCCCCCAGCCGGACGCTCCACAGGAACCTAGTGTGATTGGTCATGGAGCGCCAGAAAGGAGGTGTGATTGGTCAGGGAGCCCCAGGCAGTGGTGCCGTATTGGTCATACCCCAGGAAGGTAGTATGATTGGTCATGCTGATCAGCGTGTCATCATAGACCATCCTGATGGAGATCCTTTGTCCCGCCCTCAGCAGGCTGACGTGTAACATGTGTTGAACTTCCTCTGACCTGTCTCGATGCTGCAGGTACAACGCAGGAAGGGGCTGGAGTCTACCATCACCTCGTAGCTGGCAATGTCCGTGAAGTTGAGATAGTACACCTGGTGAACAGAGGGAGGAGAAGGAGAGAGAGAAGATGAACACAACTGGCAGAGGTAGGGGTAGAGGAGGAAGAGGAGAGGGTCAGGGGAAGTGGAGATAGTACACCTGGGGAACAGAGGGAGGAGAAGGAGAGAGAAAAGTCCAAAAGGTTTACTCAAGTTTGCCAAAAAAGCACCTGGATGATCATCAAGACTCTTGGAATAATGTTCTATGGACAGATGAGTCAAAAGTATAACTTTTTGGATGAGATGGGTCCCATTATGCCTGGCGAAAACCAAACACTTCATACCACAGTAAGAACCTTATGCCAATGGACAAGCATGGTGGTGGTAGTGTGATGGTTTGGGGATGCTTTTCTAGAAGGAACCATAAATTCTGCTCTGTATCAGAGAATTCTACAGGAGAATATCAGGTCATCCGTCTGTGAACTGAAGCTGAACCACCGCTGGGCCATGCAGCAAGACAATTATCCAAAATACACAATCAAGTCAACATGAAAATGGTTAAAAAGCAACACATTTTAGCCTCCTGGGTGGCGCAGTGGTCTAAGGCAGTGCTAGCTGTGACACCAGAGACTCTGGCTGCGACCGGGAGGCCCATGGGGCGGTGCACAATTGGCCCAGTGTTGTCTGGGTTAGGGAGTGTTTGGCCGGCAGGGATATCCTTGTCTCATCGCGCACTAGCGACTCCTGTGGCGGGCCGGGCGCAGTGCACGCTGACCAGGTCGCCAGGTGTACAGTGTTTCCTCTGACACATTGGTGCGGCTGGCTTCTGGGTTAAGTGGGGCACTGTGTCAAGAAGCAGTGCAGCTTGGTTGGGTTGTGTTTCGGAGGACGCATGGCTCTCAACCTTCGCCTCTCCCGAGTCCGTATGGGAGTTGCAGCGATGAGACAAGACAGTAATTACTAACAAGACAGTAACTACTAACAATTGGATACGATGAAATTGGGGATAAAAAGCGGGTAAAAATAAATAAATAAAAAATGCAACACATTTGAGGTTTTGTAGTGGCCTAGTCAAAGTCTAGACTTAATCCCAAGTGAGATGTTGTGGCAGGACTTGAAACGACCAGTTCATGCTAGACAACTGAGAGACTGATCAACAACTACAGGAAGTGTTTGGTTTGAGTCATTGAAGCTAAAGGTGAAACAACCAGTTATTGAGTCTAAGGGGCAAAACTTTTTCACACAGGGGAATTGGGTGTTGCATAATTTTGCGAATTAAATAAATAAAATAAGTATCTGTGTTTCTGTTTTTCTGTGTGTGTTTGTGTGTCTATTTATCTGTGTGTTTGTGTGTCTGTGTCTGTCCCCTGGGGCTGTGGAGTGGCCATCCGGCTGTCTGTGAATACTGCTGCTGTCCCCTGAGGCTGTGGGGGGTCTGGTAGGGTGGCCATCCGGCTGTCTGTGAATACTGCTGCTGTCCTCTGGGGCTGTGGGGGGTCTGGTGGGGTGGCCATCCGGCTGTCTGTGAATACTGCTGCTGTCCCCTGGGGCTGGAAGGGTGGCCATTAGGCTGTCTGTGAATACTGCTGCTGTCCCCTGGGGCTGTGGGGGGTCTGGTGGGGTGGCCATCCGGCTGTCTGTGAATACCGCTGCTGTCCCCTGTGGCTGTGTGTGTGTGTGTGTGTGGGGGGGGGGTCTGGTAGGGTGGCCATCCGGCTGTCTGTGAATACTGCTGCTGTCCCCTGGGGCTGGAAGGGTGGCCATTAGGCTGTCTGTGAATACTGCTGCTGTCCCCCTCAAGCTGCATACTAGACCCTATTCCAACTAAACTACTGAAAGAGCTGCTTTCTGTGTTTGGCCCTCCTATGTTGAACATAATAAACGGCTCTCTATCCACCGGATGTGTACCAAACTCACTAAAAGAGGCAGTAATAAAGTCTGTCCTGAATAAGCCAAATCTTGACCCAGAAATGATAAAAAACTATCGGCCTATATCGAATCTTCCATTCCTCTTAAACATTTTTGAAAAAGCTGTTGCACAGCAACTCACTGCCTTCCTGAAGACAAACAATGTATACGAACACTTCAGTCTGGTTTTAGACCCCATCATAGCACTGAGACTGCACTTGTGAAGGTGGTAAATGACCTTTTAATGACGTCAGACCGAGGTTCTGCGTCTGTCCTCGTGCTCCTAGATCTTAGTGCTGCTTTTGATACCATTGATCACCACATTCTTTTGGAGAGATTGGAAACCCAAATTGGTCTACATGGACAAGTTCTGGCCTGGTTTAGGTCTTATCTGTCGGAAAGATATCAGTTTGTCTCTGTGAATGGTTTGTCCTCTGACAAATCAACTGTAAATTTCAGTGTTCCTCAAGGTTCCGTTTTAGGACCACTATTGTTTTCACTATATATTTTACCTCTTGGGGATGTCATTCGAAAACATAATGTTAAATTTCACTGCTATGCGGATGACACACAGCTGTACATTTCAATGAAACATGGTGAAGCCCCAAAATTGCCCTCGCTAGAAGCCTGTGTCTCAGACATAAGGAAGTGGATGGCTGCAAACTTTCTACTCTTAAACTCGGACAAAACAGAGATGCTTGTTCTGGGTCCCAAGAAACAAAGAGATCTTCTGTTGAATCTGACAATTAATCTGGATGGTTGTACAGTCGTCTCAAATAAAACTGTGAAGGACCTCGGCGTTACTCTGGACCCTGATCTCGCTTTTGAAGAACATATCAAGACTGTTTCAAGGACAGCTTTTTCCATCTACGTAACATTGCAAAAATCAGAAACTTTCTGTCCAAAAATGATGCAGAAAAATTAATCCATGCTTTTGTTACTTCTAGGTTGGACTACTGCAATGCTCTACTTTCCGGCTACCCAGATAAAGCACTAAATAAACTTCAGTTAGTGCTAAATACGGCTGCTAGAATCCTGACTAGAACCAAAAAATTTGATCATATTACTCCAGTGCTAGCCTCCCTACACTGGCTTCCTGTTAAGGCAAGGGCTGATTTCAAGGTTTTACTGCTAACCTACAAAGCATTACATGGGCTTGCTCCTACCTATCTTTCCGATTTGGTCCTGCGTACATACCTACACGTACGCTACGGTCACAAGACGCGGGCCTCCTAATTGTTCCTAATTGTTCTAAGCAAACAGCTGGAGGCAGGGCTTTCTCCTATAGAGCTCCATTTTTATGGAATAGTCTGCCTACCCATGTGAGAGACGCAGACTCAGTCTCAACCTTTAAGTCTTTACTGAAGACATATCTCTTCAGTAGGTCCTATGATTAAGTGTAGTCTGGCCCAGGGGTGTGAAGGTGAACGGAAAGGCTGGAGCAACGAACCGCCCTTGCTGTCTCTGCCTGGCCGGTTTCCCCTCTTTCCACTGGGATTCTCTGCCTCTACCCCTATTACGGGGGCTGTGTCACTGGCTTACTGGTGTTCTTCCATGCCGTCCCTGGGAGGGGTGCGTCACTTGAGTGGGTTGAGTCACTGACGTGGTCTTCCTGTCTGGGTTGGCGCCCCCCCTTGGGCTGTGCTGTGGCGGAGATCTTTGTGGGCTATACTCGGCCTTGTCCCGGGATGGTATGTTGGTGGTTGGAGATATCCCTCCAGTGGTGTGGAGGCTGTGCTTTGGCAAAGTGGGTGGGGTTATATCCTACCTGTTTGGCCCTGTCTGGGGCTTTCATCGGATGGGGCCACAGTGTCTCCTGACCCCTCCTGTCTCAGCCTCCAGGATTTATGCTGCAGTAATTTATGTGTCGGGGGGCTAGGGTCAGTCTGTCACATCTGGAGTATTTCTCTTGTCTTTTCCGGTGTCCTGTGTGAATTTAAATATGCTCTCTCTAATTCTCTCTTTCTCTTTCTTTCTTTCTCTGTCTCGGAGGACCTGAGCCCTAGGACCATGCCTCAGGACTACCTGGCTTGATGACTCCTTGCTGTCCCCAGTTCACCTGGCCATGCTGCTGCTCCAGTTCCAACTGTTCTGCCTGCAGCTATGGAACCCTGACCTGTTCACCGGACGTGCTACCTGTCCCAGACCTGTTGTCCCAGACCTGCTAGAACCCTGACCTATTCACTGGACGTGCTACCTGTCCCAGACCTGCTGTTTTCAACTCTCTAGAGACAGCAGGAGCGGTAGAGATACTCTCAAAGATCGGCTATGAAAAAGCCAACTGACACTTACTCTTGTGTTACTGACTTGTTGCACCCTCGACAACTACTATGGTTATTATTATTTGACAAATGCTGGTCATTTATGAACATTTGAACATCTAGGCCATGTGCTGTTATAATCTCCACCCGGCACAGCCAGAAGAGGACTGGCCACCCCTCAAAGCCTGATTCCTTTCTAGGTTTCTTCCTAGGTTTTGGCCTTTCTAGGGAGTTTTTCCTAGCCACCGTGCTTCTACACCTGCATTGCTTGCTGTTTGGGGTTTTAGGCTGGGTTTCTGTACAGCACTTTGTGATATCAGCTGATGTAAGAAGGGCTATATAAATACATTTGATTTGATTTGGTTTGATTTGGTAGGGTGGCCATCCGGCTGTCTGTGAATACTGCTGCTGTCCCCTGGGGCTGTGGGGGTCTGGTAGCGTGGCCATCCGGCTGTCTGTGAATACCGTTGCTGTCCCCTGGGGCTGTGTGTGTGTGTGTGTGTGTGGGGGGTCTGGTAGGGTGGCCATCTGGCTGTCTGTGGATACTGCTGCAGTCCCCTGGGGCTGTGAGGGGTCTGGTAGGGTGGCAATCCGGCTGTCTGTGAATACTGCTGCTATCCCCTGGGGGGGGGGTCTGGTAGGGTGGCCATCCGGCTGTCTGTGGAGCAACCGCTCCTGTTCAAACAGAAACATAACACTACTCAGAATAGTAATATTTAAGCCTACCCCTGATCAAATGAATGGACTGCCTTATGAAGTCTTCCTCAGGCAGAGACATTTTGACATAGTAAAAGTATGATAATAAATAAAATCATCAAATTAAATTGTATTTGACACATGACGAACAGTAGAGTTCAGTACAGTAGAGAGTAGTTCTCTAGTTCAGTAGAGAATAGTTCAGTAGAGAATAGTTCAGTAGAGAATAGTTCAGTACAATAGAGAATAGTACAGTAGAGAATAGTTCAGTAGAGAATAGTTCAGTAGAGAATAGTTCAGTACAATAGAGAATAGTACAGTAGAGAATAGTTCAGTACCGTAGAGAATAGTTCAGTAGAGAATAGTTCAGTACAATAGAAAATAGTTCAATAGAGAATAGTTCAGTAGAGAATAGTTCAGCAGAGAAGAGTTCAGTAGCGAATAGTTCAGTAGAGAATACTTCAGTACAATAGGGAATAGTTCAGTAGAGAATAGTACAGTACAATAGAGAATAGTTCGGTAGAGAATAGTTCAGTAGATAATAGTTCAGTAGAGAATAGTTCAGTAGAGAAGAGTTCAGTTTAGAATAGTATAGTAGGGAATAGTTCAGTAGAGAGTTGTATAGTAGATAATAGTACAGTTCAGTAGAGAATAGTTCAGTAGAGAATAGTTCAGTAGATAATAGTTCAGTATAGTAGAGAATAGAAGAGTTCAGTAGACAATAGTTCAGTACAATAGAGAATAGTTCAGTAGAGAATAGTTCAGGTCAATAGAGAATAGTTCAGTAGAGAATAGTACAGTAGAGAAAAGTTCAGTACAATAGAGAATAGTTCAGTAGAGAATTGTTCAGCATAGAATAGTTCAGTACAGTAGACAATAGTTCAGTAGAGAATACTACAGTACAATAGAGAATTGTTCAGTAGAGAATAGTTCAGAAGAATATAGTCCAGTAGAGAATAGTTCAGTAGGGAATAGTTCAGCTTAGAATAGTTCAGTACAGTAGACAATAGTTCAGCAGAGAATAGTCCAGTACAATAGAGAATAGTTCAGTAGATAATAGTTCAGTAGAGAACAGTTCAGTACAATATAGAATAGTTCAGTAGAGAATAGTTCAGTAGAGAATAGTTCAGTACAATAGAGAATAGTTCAGAGGAGAATAGTGTAGTAGAGAACAGTACTGTTCAGTAGAGAATAGAACAGTAGAGAATAGTTCAGTAAAGTAGAAAATAGTTCAGTAGAGAATAGTTCAGTAGAAAATAGTTCAGTAGAGAATAGTTCAGTATAGTAGATAATAGAAGAGTTCAGTAGATAATAGTTCAGTACAATAGAAAATAGTTCAGTAGATAATAGTTCAGTAGAGAATAGTTCAGTACAATAGAGAATAGTTCAGTAAAATAGACAATATTTCAGTAGAGAACAGTTCAGTAGAGAATAGTTCAGTAGAGAATAGTTCAGTAGAAAATAGTTCAGTAGAGAAAAGTATAGTAGAGAATAGTTCAGTAGAGAATAGTACAGTAGAGAATAGTACAGTAGAGAATAGTTCAGTAGATAATAGTTCAGTACAGAAGAGAAAATTTCAGTAGAGAATAGTTAAGTACAATAGAAAATAGTTCAGTAGAGAATAGTTCAGTAGATAATAGTTCAGTAGAGAATAGTTCAGTAGAAAATAGTACAGTAGAGAATAGTTCAGTACAGTAGAGAATAGTTCAGCACAATATGAAATAGTTCAGTAGAGAATAGTTAAGTAGATAATATTTCAGTAGAGAACAGTTCAGTAGAGAATAGTCCAGTAGAGAATAGTTCAGTAGAAAATAGTTCAGTAGAGAATAGTATAGTAGAGAATAGTTCAGTAGAGAATAGTACAGTAGAGAATAGTACAGTAGAGAATAGTACAGTAGATAATAGTTCAGTACAGAAGAGAAAAGTTCAGTAGAGAATAGTTAAGTACAATAGAAAATAGTTCAGTAGAGAATAGTTCAGTAGATAATAGTTCAGTAGAGAATAGTTCAGTAGAGAATAGTACAGTAGAGCATAGTTCGGGTCAATAGAGAATAGTTCAGTAGAGAATAGTTCAGGTCAATAGAGAAAAGTTCAGTAGAGAATAGTTCAGTAGAGAATAGTTCAGTAGAGAATAGTACAGTAGAGAATAGTACAGTAGAGAATAGTTCAGTAGATAATAGTTCAGTACAGAAGAGAAAAGTTCAGTAGAGAATAGTTAAGTACAATAGAAAATAGTTCAGTAGAGAATAGTTCAGTAGAGAATAGTACAGTAGAGCATAGTTCGGGTCAATAGAGAATAGTTCAGTAGAGAATAGTTCAGGTCAATAGAGAAAAGTTCAGTAGAGAATAGTTCAGTAGAGAATAGTTCAGTACAATAGAGAATAGTTCAGAGGAGAATAGTGTAGTAGAGAACAGTTTAGTTAAGTAGAGAATAGTACAGTAGAGAAAAGTTCAGTACAATAGAGAATAGTTCAGTAGAGAATAGTTCAGCATAGAATAATTCAGTACAGTAGACAACAGTTCAGTAGAGAATACTACAGTACAATAGAGAATTGTTCAGTAGAGAATAGTTCAGAAGAGAATAGTCCAGTATAGAATAGTTCAGTACAATAGAGAATAGTTCAGTAGAGAATAGTTAAGTACAATAGAAAATAGTTCATTAGAGAATAGTTCAGTAGATAATAGTTCAGTAGAGAATAGTTCAGTAGAAAATAGTACAGTAGAGAATAGTTCAGTACAGTAGAGAATAGTTCAGTAGAGATTAGTTCAGCACAATATAAAATAGTTCAGTAGAGAATAGATCAGTAGATAATATTTCAGTAGAGAACCATTCAGTAGAGAACAGTTCAGTAGAGAATAGTTCAGTAGATAATAGTTCAGTACAGAAGAGAAAAGTTCAGTAGAGAATAGTTAAGTACAATAGAAAATAGTTCAGTAGAAAATAGTTCAGTAGAGAATAGTTCAGTAGAGAATAGTTCAGTAGAGAATAGTACAGTAGAGAATAGTTCAGTACAGTAGAGAATAGTTCAGTAGAGAAAAGTTCAGGTCAATAGAGAATAGTTCAGTAGAGAATAGTTCAGGTCAATAGAGAATAGTTCAGTAGAGAATAGTTCAGTAGAGAATAGAAGAGTTCAGTAGAGAATAGTTCAGTACAATAGAGAATAGTTCAGTAGAAAATAGTTCAGGTCAATAGAGAATAGTTCAGTAGAGAATAGTTCAGTAGAGAATAGTACAGTAGAGAATAGTTCAGTACAGTAGAGAATAGTTCAGTAGAGAACAGTTCAGGTCAATAGAGAATAGTTCAGTTGAGAATAGTTCAGTAGAGAATAGTTCAGTACAGTAGAGAATAGTTTAGTAGAGAATAGTTCAGTAGATAATAGTTGAATAGGGAATAGTACAGTAGAGAATTGTACAGTAGAGGAAAGTTCAGTTCAATAGAGAATAGTTCAGTAGAGAATAGTACAGTAGAGAATAGTACAGTAGAGAATAGTACGGCTGAGAAAAGTAGAGTAGAGAATATTTCAGTAGAGAATAGTTCAGTAAAGAATTGTTCAGTACAATAGAGAATAGTTCAGTAGAGAATAGTTCAGTAGAGAATAGGTCAGTACAATAGAGAATAGTTCAGTAGAGAATAGTACAGTAGAGAATTGTACAGTTCAGTAGAGAATAGTACAGTAGAGAATAGTTCAGTAGAGTATAGTTAAGTGGGGAAAAGTTCAGTAGAGAATAGTTCAGTACAATAGAGAATAGTTCAGTAGATAATAGTTCAGGTCAATAGAGAATAGTTCAGTAGAGAATAGTTCAGTAGAGAATAGTACAGTAAAGAATAGTAGAGTACAATAGAGAATAGTTCAGTAGAGAATAGTTCTGTAGAGAATAGATCCGTACAATAGAGAATAGTTCAGTAGACAATAGTTCAGTAGAGAATAGTTCAGTAGATAATAGTTCAGTAGATAATAGTTCAGTATAGTAGAGAATAGAAGAGTTCAGTAGAGAAGAGTTCAGTACAATAGAGAATAGTTCAGAAGAGAATAGTTCAGGTCAATAGGGAATAGTTCAGTAGAGAATAGTAGAGTATATCATAATTCAGTAGAGAATAGTACAGTAGAGAATAGTTCAGTAGAGAATAGTTCTGTAGAGAATAGTTCAGTACAGTAGAGAATAGTTCAGTAGAGAATACTACAGTACAATAGAGAATAGTTCAGTAGAGAATAGTTCAGTACAATAGAGAATAGTTCAGTAGAGAATAGTTCAGTAGAGAATAGTTCAGTATAGAATAGTTCAGTACAATAGATAATAGTTCAGAGGAGAATAGTGTAGTAGAGAACAGTTCAGTTCAGTAGAGAATAGTACAGTAGAGAAAAGTTCAGTACAATAGAGAATAGTTCAGTAGAGAATAGTTCAGTAGAGACTAGTTCAGTACAATAGAGAATAGTTCAGTAGATAATAGTTCAGTAGAGAACAGTTAAATACAATAGAGAATAGTTCAGTAGAGAATAGTTCAGTAGAGAATAGTTCATTACAATAGAGAATAGTTCAGAGGAGAATAGTGTAGTAGAGAACAGTACAGTTCAGTATTGAATAGTACAGTAGAGGATAGTTCAGTACAGTAGAGAGTAGTGTAGTAGAGAATTGTACAGTTCAGTAGAGAATAGTTCAGTACAATAGAGAATTGTTCAGAAGAGAATAGTTCAGGTCAATAGGGAATAGTTCAGTAGAGAATAGTAGAGTATATCATAATTCAGTAGAGAATAGTACAGTAGAGAATAGTTCAGTAGAGAATAGTTCTGTAGAGAATAGTTCAGTACAGTAGAGAATAGTTCAGTAGAGAATACTACAGTACAATAGAGAATAGTTCAGTAGAGAATAGTTCAGTAGAGAATAGTTCAGTAGAGAATAGTTCAGTAGAATAGAGAATAGTTCAGTAGAGAATAGTTCAGTAGAGAATAGTTCAGTAGAATAGAGTATAGTAGAGAATAGAAGAGTTCAGTAGATAATAGTTCAGTAGATAATAGTTCAGTAGATAATAGTTCAGTAGATCATTGTTCAGTAGAGAATAGTACAGTAGAGAATAGTTCAGTAGATAATAGTTCAGTACAGAAGAGAAAAGTTCAGTCGAGAATAGTTCAGTACAAGAGAGAATATTTCAGTAGAGAACAGTTCAGTAGAGAATAGCTCAGTAGAGAATAGTTCAGAAGAAAATAGTTCAATAGAGAATAGTATAGTAGAGAATAGTTCAGTAGAGAATAGTACAGTAGAGAATAGTTCAGTACAATAGGGAATAGTTCAGTAGAGAATAGTTCAGTAGATAATAGTTCAGTACAGCAGAGTTCAGTTTAGAATAGTATAGTAGAGAATAGTTCAGTAGAGAGAAGTATAGTAGAGAATAGTACAATTCAGTAGAGAATAGTTCAGTAGAGAATAGTTCAGTAGAATAGAGAATAGTTCAGGAGAGAATAGTTCAGGTCAATAGGGAATAGTTCAGTAGAGAATAGTACAGTATATCATAATTCAGTCGAGAATAGTAAAGTAGGCAATAGTTCAGTAGAGAATAGTTCAGTACAATAGAGAATAGTTCAGTAGAGAATAGTTCAGTAGAGAATAGTTCAGTAGAGAATAGTTCAGTAGAGAATAGTTCAGTAGAGACTAGTTCAGTACAATAGAGAATAGTTCAGTAGAGAATAGTTCTGTAGAGAATAGTTCAGTACAGTAGAGAATAGTTCAGTAGAGAATACTACAGTACAATAGAGAATAGTTCAGTAGAGAATAGTTCAGTAGAGAATAGTTCAGTAGAGAATAGTTCAGTAGAATAGAGAATAGTTCAGTAGAGAATAGTTCAGTAGAGAATAGTTCAGTAGATAATAGTTCAGTATAGTAGAGAATAGAAGAGTTCAGTAGATAATAGTTCAGTAGATAATAGTTCAGTAGATAATAGTTCAGTAGATCATTGTTCAGTAGAGAATAGTACAGTAGAGAATAGTTCAGTAGATAATAGTTCAGTACAGAAGAGAATAGTTCAGTAGAGAATACTACAGTACAATAGAGAATAGTTCATTAGAGAATAGTTCAGTAGAGAATAGTTCAGTAGAGAATAGTTCAGTAGAATAGAGTATAGTAGAGAATAGAAGAGTTCAGTAGATAATAGTTCAGTAGATAATAGTTCAGTAGATAATAGTTCAGTAGATCATTGTTCAGTAGAGAATAGTACAGTAGAGAATAGTTCAGTAGATAATAGTTCAGTACAGAAGAGAAAAGTTCAGTCGAGAATAGTTCAGTACAAGAGAGAATATTTCAGTAGAGAACAGTTCAGTAGAGAATAGCTCAGTAGAGAATAGTTCAGAAGAAAATAGTTCAATAGAGAATAGTATAGTAGAGAATAGTTCAGTAGAGAATAGTACAGTAGAGAATAGTTCAGTACAATAGGGAATAGTTCAGTAGAGAATAGTTCAGTAGATAATAGTTCAGTACAGCAGAGTTCAGTTTAGAATAGTATAGTAGAGAATAGTTCAGTAGAGAGAAGTATAGTAGAGAATAGTTCAGTAGAGAATAGTTCAGTTCAATAGAGAATAGTACAGTAGAGAATAGTTAAGTAGAGAATAGTTCAGTAGAGAATAGTTCAGTACAGTAGAGAATAGATCAGTAGAGAATAGTTCAGTAGAGAATAGTACAGTAGAAAATAGTTCAGTAGAGAATAGTTCAGTAGAGAAAAGTACAGTAGAGAACAGTTCAGTAGAGAATAGTTCAGTTCAATAGAGAATAGTACAGTAGAGAATAGTTAAGTAGAGAATAGTTCAGTAGAGAATAGTTCAGTACAGTAGAGAATAGATCAGTAGAGAATAGTTCAGTAGAGAATAGTACCGTAGAGAATAGTTCAGTAGAGAATAGTATAGTAGAGAATAGTAGAGAATAGTTAAGTAGAGAATAGTATAGTAAAGAATAGTTCAGTAGAGAATAGTACAGTAGAGAATAGTTCAGTAGAGAATAGTTCAGTAGAGTATAGTATTGTAGAGAATAGTTCAGTAAAGAATAGTTCAGTAGAGAATAGTTCAGTAGAGAATAGTATAGTAGAGAATAGTTCAGTAGAGTATAGTAGAGAATAGTTCAGTAGAGAATAGTTCAGTAGAGAATAGTTCAGTAGAGAATAGTTCAGTAGAGAATTGTTCAGTTCAGTAGAGAATAGTTCAGTAGGTAATTATTCAGTAGAGAATAGTTCAGTTCAGTGGAGAATAGTTCAGTAGAGAATATTTCAGTAGTGTATAGTTCAGTACAATAGTGAATAGTCTTGGACAATAGAGAGTTGTTCAGTAGAGAATAGTTCAGTAGAGAATAGTATAGTAGAGAATAGTTCAGTTCAATAGAGAATAGTTCAGTAGAGAATAGTTCAGTGGAGAATAGTTCAGTAGAGAATAGTATAGTAGGGAATAGTTCAGTACAATAGAGAATAGTTCATTAGAGAATAGTTCAGTAGAGAATAGTTCAGTAGAGAATAGTATAGTAGAGAATAGTTCAGTTCAATAGAGAATAGTACAGTAGAGAATAGTTCAGTAGATAATAGTTCAGTACAGCAGAGTTCAGTTTAGAATAGTATAGTAGAGAATAGTTCAGTAGAGAGAAGTATAGTAGAGAATAGTACAATTCAATAGAGAATAGTTCAGTAGAGAATAGTTCAGTAGAATAGAGAATAGTTCAGGAGAGAATAGTTCAGGTCAATAGGGAATAGTTCAGTAGAGAATAGTACAGTATATCATAATTCAGTCGAGAATAGTAAAGTAGGCAATAGTTCAGTAGAGAATAGTTCAGTACAATAGAGAATAGTTCAGTAGAGAATAGTTCAGTAGAGAATAGTTCAGTAGAGAATAGTTCAGTACAATAGATAATAGTTCAGAGGAGAATAGTGTAGTAGAGAACAGTTCAGTTCAGTAGAGAATAGTACAGTAGAGAAAAGTTCAGTACAATAGAGAATAGTTCAGTAGAGAATAGTTCAGTAGAGACTAGTTCAGTACAATAGAGAATAGTTCAGTAGATAATAGTTCAGTAGAGAACAGTTCAGTACAATAGAGAATAGTTCAGTAGAGAATAGTTCAGTACAATAGATAATAGTTCAGAGGAGAATAGTGTAGTAGAGAACAGTTCAGTTCAGTAGAGAATAGTACAGTAGAGAATAGTTCAGGTCAATAGAGAATAGTTCAGGAGAGAATAGTTCAGGTCAATAGAGAATAGTTCAGAAGAGAATAGTACAGTATATCATAATTCAGTCGAGAATAGTAAAGTAGACAATAGTTCAGTAGAGAATAGTTCAGTACAATAGAAAATAGTTCAATAGAGAATAGTATAGTAGAGAATAGTTCAGTAGAGAATAGTACAGTAGAGAATAGTTCAGTACAATAGGGAATAGTTCAGTAGAGAATAGTTCAGTAGATAATAGTTCAGTACAGCAGAGTTCAGTTTAGAATAGTATAGTAGAGAATAGTTCAGTAGAGAGAAGTATAGTAGAGAATAGTTCAGTAGAGAATAGTTCAGTTCAATAGAGAATAGTACAGTAGAGAATAGTTAAGTAGAGAATAGTTCAGTAGAGAATAGTTCAGTACAGTAGAGAATAGATCAGTAGAGAATAGTTCAGTAGAGAATAGTACAGTAGAAAATAGTTCAGTAGAGAATAGTTCAGTAGAGAAAAGTACAGTAGAGAACAGTTCAGTAGAGAATAGTTCAGTTCAATAGAGAATAGTACAGTAGAGAATAGTTAAGTAGAGAATAGTTCAGTAGAGAATAGTTCAGTACAGTAGAGAATAGATCAGTAGAGAATAGTTCAGTAGAGAATAGTACCGTAGAGAATAGTTCAGTAGAGAATAGTATAGTAGAGAATAGTAGAGAATAGTTAAGTAGAGAATAGTATAGTAAAGAATAGTTCAGTAGAGAATAGTTCAGTAGAGTATAGTATTGTAGAGAATAGTTCAGTAAAGAATAGTTCAGTAGAGAATAGTTCAGTAGAGAATAGTATAGTAGAGAATAGTTCAGTAGAGTATAGTAGAGAATAGTTCAGTAGAGAATAGTTCAGTAGAGAATAGTTCAGTAGAGAATAGTTCAGTAGAGAATTGTTCAGTTCAGTAGAGAATAGTTCAGTAGGTAATTATTCAGTAGAGAATAGTTCAGTTCAGTGGAGAATAGTTCAGTAGAGAATATTTCAGTAGTGTATAGTTCAGTACAATAGTGAATAGTCTTGGACAATAGAGAGTTGTTCAGTAGAGAATAGTTCAGTAGAGAATAGTATAGTAGAGAATAGTTCAGTTCAATAGAGAATAGTTCAGTAGAGAATAGTTCAGTGGAGAATAGTTCAGTAGAGAATAGTATAGTAGGGAATAGTTCAGTACAATAGAGAATAGTTCATTAGAGAATAGTTCAGTAGAGAATAGTTCAGTAGAGAATAGTATAGTAGAGAATAGTTCAGTTCAATAGAGAATAGTACAGTAGAGAATAGTTCAGTAGATAATAGTTCAGTACAGCAGAGTTCAGTTTAGAATAGTATAGTAGAGAATAGTTCAGTAGAGAGAAGTATAGTAGAGAATAGTACAATTCAATAGAGAATAGTTCAGTAGAGAATAGTTCAGTAGAATAGAGAATAGTTCAGGAGAGAATAGTTCAGGTCAATAGGGAATAGTTCAGTAGAGAATAGTACAGTATATCATAATTCAGTCGAGAATAGTAAAGTAGGCAATAGTTCAGTAGAGAATAGTTCAGTACAATAGAGAATAGTTCAGTAGAGAATAGTTCAGTAGAGAATAGTTCAGTAGAGAATAGTTCAGTACAATAGATAATAGTTCAGAGGAGAATAGTGTAGTAGAGAACAGTTCAGTTCAGTAGAGAATAGTACAGTAGAGAAAAGTTCAGTACAATAGAGAATAGTTCAGTAGAGAATAGTTCAGTAGAGACTAGTTCAGTACAATAGAGAATAGTTCAGTAGATAATAGTTCAGTAGAGAACAGTTCAGTACAATAGAGAATAGTTCAGTAGAGAATAGTTCAGTACAATAGATAATAGTTCAGAGGAGAATAGTGTAGTAGAGAACAGTTCAGTTCAGTAGAGAATAGTACAGTAGAGAATAGTTCAGGTCAATAGAGAATAGTTCAGGAGAGAATAGTTCAGGTCAATAGAGAATAGTTCAGAAGAGAATAGTACAGTATATCATAATTCAGTCGAGAATAGTAAAGTAGACAATAGTTCAGTAGAGAATAGTTCAGTACAATAGAGAATAGTTCAGTAGAGAATAGTTCAGTAGAGAATAGTTCAGTAGAGAATAGTTCAGTACAATAGATAATAGTTCAGAGGAGAATAGTGTAGTAGAGAACAGTTCAGTTCAGTAGAGAATAGTACAGTAGAGAAAAAGTTCAGTACAATAGAGAATAGTTCAGTAGAGAATAGTTCAGTAGAGACTAGTTCAGTACAATAGAGAATAGTTCAGTAGATAATAGTTCAGTAGAGAACAGTTCAGTACAATAGAGAATAGTTCAGTAGAGAATAGTTCAGTACAATAGATAATAGTTCAGAGGAGAATAGTGTAGTAGAGAACAGTTCAGTTCAGTAGAGAATAGTACAGTAGAGAAAAGTTCAGTACAATAGAGAATAGTTCAGTAGAGAATAGTTCAGTAGAGACTAGTTCAGTACAATAGAGAATAGTTCAGTAGATAATAGTTCAGTAGAGAACAGTTCAGTACAATAGAGAATAGTTCAGAGGAGAATAGTGTAGTAGAGAACAGTACAGTTCAGTAGAGAATAGTACAGTAGAGGATAGTTCAGTACAGTAGAGAGTAGTGTAGTAGAGAATTGTACAGTTCAGTAGAGAATAGTTCAGTACAATAGAGAATAGTTCAGAAGAGAATAGTTCAGGTCAATAGGGAATAGTTCAGTAGAGAATAGTAGAGTATATCACAATTCAGTAGAGAATAGTACAGTAGAGAATAGTTCAGTAGAGAATAGTTCTGTAGAGAATAGTTCAGTACAGTAGAGAATAGTTCAGTAGAGAATACTACAGTACAATAGAGAATAGTTCAGTAGAGAATAGTTCAATAGAGAATAGTTCAGTAGAGAAAAGTTCAGTACAATAGAGAATAGTTCAGTAGAGAATAGTTCAGTAGAGACTAGTTCAGTACAATAGAGAATAGTTCAGTAGATAATAGTTCAGTAGAGAACAGTTCAGTACAATAGAGAATAGTTCAGTAGAGAATAGTTCAGTACAATAGATAATAGTTCAGAGGAGAATAGTGTAGTAGAGAACAGTTCAGTTCAGTAGAGAATAGTACAGTAGAGAATAGTTCAGGTCAATAGAGAATAGTTCAGGAGAGAATAGTTCAGGTCAATAGAGAATAGTTCAGAAGAGAATAGTACAGTATATCATAATTCAGTCGAGAATAGTAAAGTAGACAATAGTTCAGTAGAGAATAGTTCAGTACAATAGAGAATAGTTCAGTAGAGAATAGTTCAGTAGAGAATAGTTCAGTAGAGAATAGTTCATTACAATAGATAATAGTTCAGAGGAGAATAGTGTAGTAGAGAACAGTTCAGTTCAGTAGAGAATAGTACAGTAGAGAAAAGTTCAGTACAATAGAGAATAGTTCAGTAGAGAATAGTTCAGTAGAGACTAGTTCAGTACAATAGAGAATAGTTCAGTAGATAATAGTTCAGTAGAGAACAGTTCAGTACAATAGAGAATAGTTCAGTAGAGAATAGTTCAGTACAATAGATAATAGTTCAGAGGAGAATAGTGTAGTAGAGAACAGTTCAGTTCAGTAGAGAATAGTACAGTAGAGAAAAGTTCAGTACAATAGAGAATAGTTCAGTAGAGAATAGTTCAGTAGAGACTAGTTCAGTACAATAGAGAATAGTTCAGTAGATAATAGTTCAGTAGAGAACAGTTCAGTACAATAGAGAATAGTTCAGTAGAGAATAGTTCAGTAGAGAATAGTTCAGTACAATAGAGAATAGTTCAGAGGAGAATAGTGTAGTAGAGAACAGTACAGTTCAGTAGAGAATAGTACAGTAGAGGATAGTTCAGTACAGTAGAGAGTAGTGTAGTAGAGAATTATACAGTTCAGTAGAGAATAGTTCAGTACAATAGAGAATAGTTCAGAAGAGAATAGTTCAGGTCAATAGGGAATAGTTCAGTAGAGAATAGTAGAGTATATCATAATTCAGTAGAGAATAGTACAGTAGAGAATAGTTCAGTAGAGAATAGTTCTGTAGAGAATAGTTCAGTACAGTAGAGAATAGTTCAGTAGAGAATACTACAGTACAATAGAGAATAGTTCAGTAGAGAATAGTTCAATAGAGAATAGTTCAGTAGAGAATAGTTCAGTAGAGAATAGTTCAGTAGATAATAGTTCAGTATAGTAGAGAATAGAAGAGTTCAGTAGATAATAGTTCAGTAGATAATAGTTCAGTAGATAATAGTTCAGTAGATCATTGTTCAGTAGAGAATAGTACAGTAGAGAATAGTTCAGTAGAGAATAGTATAGTAGGGAATAGTTCAGTACAATAGAGAATAGTTCATTAGAGAATAGTTCAGTAGAGAATAGTTCAGTAGAGAATAGTATAGTAGAGAATAGTTCAGTTCAATAGAGAATAGTACAGTAGAGAATAGTTCAGTAGATAATAGTTCAGTACAGCAGAGTTCAGTTTAGAATAGTATAGTAGAGAATAGTTCAGTAGAGAGAAGTATAGTAGAGAATAGTACAATTCAATAGAGAATAGTTCAGTAGAGAATAGTTCAGTAGAATAGAGAATAGTTCAGGAGAGAATAGTTCAGGTCAATAGGGAATAGTTCAGTAGAGAATAGTACAGTATATCATAATTCAGTCGAGAATAGTAAAGTAGGCAATAGTTCAGTAGAGAATAGTTCAGTACAATAGAGAATAGTTCAGTAGAGAATAGTTCAGTAGAGAATAGTTCAGTAGAGAATAGTTCAGTACAATAGATAATAGTTCAGAGGAGAATAGTGTAGTAGAGAACAGTTCAGTTCAGTAGAGAATAGTACAGTAGAGAAAAAGTTCAGTACAATAGAGAATAGTTCAGTAGAGAATAGTTCAGTAGAGACTAGTTCAGTACAATAGAGAATAGTTCAGTAGATAATAGTTCAGTAGAGAACAGTTCAGTACAATAGAGAATAGTTCAGTAGAGAATAGTTCAGTACAATAGATAATAGTTCAGAGGAGAATAGTGTAGTAGAGAACAGTTCAGTTCAGTAGAGAATAGTACAGTAGAGAATAGTTCAGGTCAATAGAGAATAGTTCAGGAGAGAATAGTTCAGGTCAATAGAGAATAGTTCAGAAGAGAATAGTACAGTATATCATAATTCAGTCGAGAATAGTAAAGTAGACAATAGTTCAGTAGAGAATAGTTCAGTACAATAGAGAATAGTTCAGTAGAGAATAGTTCAGTAGAGAATAGTTCAGTAGAGAATAGTTCAGTACAATAGATAATAGTTCAGAGGAGAATAGTGTAGTAGAGAACAGTTCAGTTCAGTAGAGAATAGTACAGTAGAGAAAAGTTCAGTACAATAGAGAATAGTTCAGTAGAGAATAGTTCAGTAGAGACTAGTTCAGTACAATAGAGAATAGTTAAGTAGATAATAGTTCAGTAGAGAACAGTTCAGTACAATAGAGAATAGTTCAGTAGAGAATAGTTCAGTACAATAGATAATAGTTCAGAGGAGAATAGTGTAGTAGAGAACAGTTCAGTTCAGTAGAGAATAGTACAGTAGAGAAAAGTTCAGTACAATAGAGAATAGTTCAGTAGAGAATAGTTCAGTAGAGACTAGTTCAGTACAATAGAGAATAGTTCAGTAGATACTAGTTCAGTAGAGAACAGTTCAGTACAATAGAGAATAGTTCAGAGGAGAATAGTGTAGTAGAGAACAGTACAGTTCAGTAGAGAATAGTACAGTAGAGGATAGTTCAGTACAGTAGAGAGTAGTGTAGTAGAGAATTGTACAGTTCAGTAGAGAATAGTTCAGTACAATAGAGAATAGTTCAGAAGAGAATAGTTCAGGTCAATAGGGAATAGTTCAGTAGAGAATAGTAGAGTATATCACAATTCAGTAGAGAATAGTACAGTAGAGAATAGTTCAGTAGAGAATAGTTCTGTAGAGAATAGTTCAGTACAGTAGAGAATAGTTCAGTAGAGAATACTACAGTACAATAGAGAATAGTTCAGTAGAGAATAGTTCAATAGAGAATAGTTCAGTAGAGAAAAGTTCAGTACAATAGAGAATAGTTCAGTAGAGAATAGTTCAGTAGAGACTAGTTCAGTACAATAGAGAATAGTTCAGTAGATAATAGTTCAGTAGAGAACAGTTCAGTACAATAGAGAATAGTTCAGTAGAGAATAGTTCAGTACAATAGATAATAGTTCAGAGGAGAATAGTGTAGTAGAGAACAGTTCAGTTCAGTAGAGAATAGTACAGTAGAGAATAGTTCAGGTCAATAGAGAATAGTTCAGGAGAGAATAGTTCAGGTCAATAGAGAATAGTTCAGAAGAGAATAGTACAGTATATCATAATTCAGTCGAGAATAGTAAAGTAGACAATAGTTCAGTAGAGAATAGTTCAGTACAATAGAGAATAGTTCAGTAGAGAATAGTTCAGTAGAGAATAGTTCAGTAGAGAATAGTTCATTACAATAGATAATAGTTCAGAGGAGAATAGTGTAGTAGAGAACAGTTCAGTTCAGTAGAGAATAGTACAGTAGAGAAAAGTTCAGTACAATAGAGAATAGTTCAGTAGAGAATAGTTCAGTAGAGACTAGTTCAGTACAATAGAGAATAGTTCAGTAGATAATAGTTCAGTAGAGAACAGTTCAGTACAATAGAGAATAGTTCAGTAGAGAATAGTTCAGTACAATAGATAATAGTTCAGAGGAGAATAGTGTAGTAGAGAACAGTTCAGTTCAGTAGAGAATAGTACAGTAGAGAAAAGTTCAGTACAATAGAGAATAGTTCAGTAGAGAATAGTTCAGTAGAGACTAGTTCAGTACAATAGAGAATAGTTCAGTAGATAATAGTTCAGTAGAGAACAGTTCAGTACAATAGAGAATAGTTCAGTAGAGAATAGTTCAGTAGAGAATAGTTCAGTACAATAGAGAATAGTTCAGAGGAGAATAGTGTAGTAGAGAACAGTACAGTTCAGTAGAGAATAGTACAGTAGAGGATAGTTCAGTACAGTAGAGAGTAGTGTAGTAGAGAATTATACAGTTCAGTAGAGAATAGTTCAGTACAATAGAGAATAGTTCAGAAGAGAATAGTTCAGGTCAATAGGGAATAGTTCAGTAGAGAATAGTAGAGTATATCATAATTCAGTAGAGAATAGTACAGTAGAGAATAGTTCAGTAGAGAATAGTTCTGTAGAGAATAGTTCAGTACAGTAGAGAATAGTTCAGTAGAGAATACTACAGTACAATAGAGAATAGTTCAGTAGAGAATAGTTCAATAGAGAATAGTTCAGTAGAGAATAGTTCAGTAGAGAAATAGTTCAGTAGATAATAGTTCAGTATAGTAGAGAATAGAAGAGTTCAGTAGATAATAGTTCAGTAGATAATAGTTCAGTAGATCATTGTTCAGTAGAGAATAGTACAGTAGAGAATAGTTCAGTAGATAATAGTTCAGTACAGAAGAGAAAAGTTCAGTCGAGAATAGTTCAGTACAAGAGAGAATATTTCAGTAGAGAACAGTTCAGTAGAGAATAGCTCAGTAGAGAATAGTTCAGAAGAAAATAGTTCAGTAGAGAATAGTATAGTAGAGAATAGTTCAGTAGAGAATAGTACAGTATATCATAATTCAGTCGAGAATAGTAAAGTAGACAATAGTTCAGTAGAGAATAGTTCAGTACAATAGAGAATAGTTCGGTAGAGAATAGTTCAGTAGAGAATAGTTCAGTAGAGAATAGTTCAGTACAATAGATAATAGTTCAGAGGAGAATAGTGTAGTAGAGAACATTTCAGTTCATTAGAGAATTGTACAGTAGAGAAAAGTTCAGTACAATAGAGAATAGTTCAGTAGAGAATAGTTCAGTAGAGACTAGTTCAGTACAATAGAGAATAGTTCAGTAGATAATAGTTCAGTAGAGAACAGTTCAGTACAATAGAGAATAGTTCAGTAGAGAATAGTTCAGAGGAGAATTGTGTAGTAGAGAACAGTACAGTTCAGTAGAGAATAGTACAGTAGAGAATAGTTCAGTACAGTAGAGAGTAGTATAGTAGAGAATAGTACAGTTCAGTAGAGAATAGTTCAGTAGAGAATAGTTCAGTAGATAATAGTTCAGTATAGTAGAGAATAGAAGAGTTCAGTAGACAATAGTTCAGTACAATAGAGAATTGTTCAGTAGAGAATAGTTCAGGTCAATAGAGAATAGTTCAGTAGAGAATAGTTCAGTAGAGAATAGTACAGTAAAGAATAGTAGAGTACAATAGAGAATAGTTCAGTAGAGAATAGTTCTGTAGAGAATAGATCCGTACAATAGAGAATAGTTCAGTAGAGAATAGTTCAGTAGAGAATAGTTCAGTAGATAATAGTTCAGTAGATAATAGTTCAGTATAGTAGAGAATAGAAGAGTTCAGTAGAGAAGAGTTCAGTACAATAGAGAATAGTTCAGAAGAGAATAGTTCAGGTCAATAGGGAATAGTTCAGTAGAGAATAGTAGAGTATATCATAATTCAGTAGAGAATAGTACAGTAGAGAATAGTTCAGTAGAGAATAGTTCTGTAGAGAATAGTTCAGTACAGTAGAGAATAGTTCAGTAGAGAATACTACAGTACAATAGAGAATAGTTCAGTAGAGAATAGTTCAGTAGAGAATAGTTCAGTAGAGAATAGTTCAGTAGAATAGAGAATAGTTCAGTAGAGAATAGTTCAGTAGAGAATAGTTCAGTAGAGAATAGTTCAGTAGATAATAGTTCAGTATAGTAGAGAATAGAAGAGTTCAGTAGATAATAGTTCAGTAGATAATAGTTCAGTAGAGAATAGTTCAGTACAATAGAAAATAGTTCAGTAGAGAATAGTTCAGTAGAGAATAGTTCAGTAGAGAATTGTAAAGTAGAGGAAAGTTCAGTTCAATAGAGAATAGTTCAGTAGAGAATAGTACAGTAGAGAATAGTACAGTAGAGAATAGTACAGTAGAGGAAAGTTCAGTTCAATAGAGAATAGTTCAGTAGAGAATAGTACAGTAGAGAATAGTACAGTAGAGAATAGTTCAGTACAGAATAGTTCAGGTCAATAGAGAATAGTTCAATAGAGAATAGTTCAGGTCAATAGAGAATAGTTCAGTAGAGAATAGTACAGTATATCATAATTCAGTCGAGAATAGTAAAGTAGAGAATAGTTCAGTAGAGAATAGTTCAGTACAATAGAGAATAGTTCAGTAGAGAATAGTTCAGTAGAGAATAGTTCAGTATAGAATAGTTCAGTACAATAGATAATAGTTCAGTAGAGAATAGTTCAGTAGATAATAGTTCAGTAGATAATAGTTCAGTATAGTAAAGAATAGAAGAGTTCAGTAGAGAAGAGTTCAGTACAATAGAGAATAGTTCAGAAGAGAATAGTTCAGGTCAATAGGGAATAGTTCAGTAGAGAATAGTAGAGTATATCATAATTCAGTAGAGAATAGTACAGTAGAGAATAGTTCAGTAGAGAATAGTTCTGTAGAGAATAGTTCAGTACAGTAGAGAATAGTTCAGTAGAGAATACTACAGTACAATAGAGAATAGTTCAGTAGAGAATAGTTCAGTAGAGAATAGTTCAGTAGAGAATAGTTCAGTAGAATAGAGAATAGTTCAGTAGAGAATAGTACAGTATATCATAATTCAGTCGAGAATAGTAAAGTAGAGAATAGTTCAGTAGAGAATAGTTCAGTACAATAGAGAATAGTTCAGTAGATAATAGTTCAGTAGAGAATAGTTCAGTACAATAGAAAATAGTTCAGTAGAGAATAGTTCAGTAGAGAATAGTTCAGTAGAGAATTGTAAAGTAGAGGAAAGTTCAGTTCAATAGAGAATAGTTCAGTAGAGAATAGTACAGTAGAGAATAGTACAGTAGAGAATAGTACAGTAGAGGAAAGTTCAGTTCAATAGAGAATAGTTCAGTAGAGAATAGTACAGTAGAGAATAGTACAGTAGAGAATAGTTCAGTACAGAATAGTTCAGGTCAATAGAGAATAGTTCAATAGAGAATAGTTCAGGTCAATAGAGAATAGTTCAGTAGAGAATAGTACAGTATATCATAATTCAGTCGAGAATAGTAAAGTAGAGAATAGTTCAGTAGAGAATAGTTCAGTACAATAGAGAATAGTTCAGTAGAGAATAGTTCAGTAGAGAATAGTTCAGTATAGAATAGTTCAGTACAATAGATAATAGTTCAGTAGAGAATAGTTCAGTAGATAATAGTTCAGTAGATAATAGTTCAGTATAGTAAAGAATAGAAGAGTTCAGTAGAGAAGAGTTCAGTACAATAGAGAATAGTTCAGAAGAGAATAGTTCAGGTCAATAGGGAATAGTTCAGTAGAGAATAGTAGAGTATATCATAATTCAGTAGAGAATAGTACAGTAGAGAATAGTTCAGTAGAGAATAGTTCTGTAGAGAATAGTTCAGTACAGTAGAGAATAGTTCAGTAGAGAATACTACAGTACAATAGAGAATAGTTCAGTAGAGAATAGTTCAGTAGAGAATAGTTCAGTAGAGAATAGTTCAGTAGAATAGAGAATAGTTCAGTAGAGAATAGTTCAGTAGAGAATAGTTCAGTAGAGAATAGTTCAGTAGATAATAGTTCAGTATAGTAGAGAATAGAAGAGTTCAGTAGATAATAGTTCAGTAGATAATAGTTCAGTAGAGAATAGTTCAGTACAATAGAGAATAGTTCAGTAGAGAATAGTTCAGTAGAGAATAGTTCAGTAGAGAATAGTAAAGTAGAGGAAAGTTCAGTTCAATAGAGAATAGTTCAGTAGAGAATAGTACAGTAGAGAATAGTACAGTAGAGAATAGTACAGTGCAGGAAAGTTCAGTTCAATAGAGAATAGTTCAGTAGAGAATAGTACAGTAGAGAATAGTACAGTAGAGAATAGTTCAGTACAGAATAGTTCAGGTCAATAGAGAATAGTTCAATAGAGAATAGTTCAGGTCAATAGAGAATAGTTCAGTAGAGAATAGTACAGTATATCATAATTCAGTCGAGAATAGTAAAGTAGAGAATAGTTCAGTAGAGAATAGTTCAGTACAATAGAGAATAGTTCAGTAGAGAATAGTTCAGTAGAGAATAGTTCAGTATAGAATAGTTCAGTACAATAGATAATAGTTCAGAGGAGAATAGTGTAGTAGAGAACAGTTCAGTTCAGTAGAGAATAGTACAGTAGAGAAAAGTTCAGTACAATAGAGAATAGTTCAGTAGAGAATAGTTCAGTAGAGACTAGTTCAGTACAATAGAGAATAGTTCAGTAGATAATAGTTCAGTAGAGAACAGTTCAGTACAATAGAGAATAGTTCAGTAGAGAATAGTTCAGTAGAGAATAGTTCAGTACAATAGAGAATAGTTCAGAGGAGAATAGTGTAGTAGAGAACAGTACAGTTCAGTAGAGAATAGTACAGTAGAGGATAGTTCAGTACAGTAGAGAGTAGTGTAGCAGAGAATTGTACAGTTCAGTAGAGAATAGTTCAGTACAATAGAGAATAGTTCAGAAGAGAATAGTTCAGGTCAATAGGGAATAGTTCAGTAGAGAATAGTAGAGTATATCATAATTCAGTAGAGAATAGTACAGTAGAGAATAGTTCAGTAGAGAATAGTTCTGTAGAGAATAGTTCAGTACAGTAGAGAATAGTTCAGTAGAGAATACTACAGTACAATAGAGAATAGTTCAGTAGAGAATAGTTCAGTAGAGAATAGTTCAGTAGAGAATAGTTCAGTAGAATAGAGAATAGTTCAGTAGAGAATAGTTCAGTATGAGAATAGTTCAGTAGATAATAGTTCAGCATAGTAGAGAATAGAAGAGTTCAGTAGATAATAGTTCAGTAGATAATAGTTCAGTAGATCATTGTTCAGTAGAGAATAGTTCAGACAGTAGAGAATAGTTCAGTAGATAATAGTTCAGTACAGAAGAGAAAATTTCAGTCGAGAATAGTTCAGTACAAGAGAGAATATTTCAGTAGAGAACAGTTCAGTAGAGAATAGCTCAGTAGAGAATAGTTCAGAAGAAAATAGTTCAGTAGAGAATAGTATAGTAGAGAATAGTTCAGTAGAGAATAGTACAGTAGAGAATAGTTCAGTACAAATAGTTCAGTAGAATAGTTCAGTAGAGAATAGTTCAGGACAATAGAGAATAGTTCAGTAGAGAATAGTTCAGGAGAATAGATCAGTAGAGAATAGTTCAGAAGAGAATAGTACAGTAGAGAATAATTCAGTAGAGAATAGTACAGTAGAGAATAGTTCAGTAGAGAATAGTTCAGTACAGAAGAGAATAGTTCAGTAGAGAATAGTTCAGTACAATAGAAAATAGTTCAGTAGAGAATAGTTCAGTAGAGAATAGTTCAGTAGAGATTAGTACAGTAGAGAATAGTCAAAGTAGAGAATAGTTCAGTAGAGAAATAGTACAGTAGAGAAAAGTTCAGTACAATAGAGAATAGTTCAGTAGAGAATAGTTCAGTAGAGAATAGTTCAGTACAGAATAGTTCAGTAGAGAATAGTTCAGTAGAGAATAGTTCAGTAGAGAATAGTATAGTAGAGAATAGTACAATCAGTAGAGAATAGTTCAGTAGAGAATAGTTCAGGTCAATAGAGAATAGTTCAGTAGAGAATAGTTCAGGTCAATAGAGAATAGTTCAGTAGAGAATAGTACAGTATACATAATTCAGCCGAGAATAGTAAAGTAGAGAATAGTTCAGTAGAGAATAGTTCAGTACAATAGAGAATAGTTCAGTAGAGAATAGTTCAGTAGAGAATAGTTCAGTAGAGAATAGTTCAGTACAATAGATAATAGTTCAGTAGAGAATAGTGTAGTAGAGAACAGTTCAGTTCAGTAGAGAATAGTACAGTAGAGAAAAGTTCAGTACAATAGAGAATAGTTCAGTAGAGAATAGTTCAGTAGAGAATAGTTCAGTACAATAGAGAATAGTTCAGTAGATAATAGTTCAGTAGAGAACAGTTCAGTACAATAGAGAATAGTTCAGTAGAGAAATAGTTCAGTAGAGAATAGTTCAGTACAATAGAGAATAGTTCAGAAGAGAATAGTGCAGTAGAGAACAGTACGTTCAGTAGAGAATAGTACAGTAGAGAATAGTTCAGTACAGTAGAGAGTTCAGTACAGTAGAGAAGACAGTTCAGTAGAGAATAGTTCAGTACAATAGAGAATAGTTCAGAAGAGAATAGTTCAGGTCAATAGAGAATAGTTCAGCAGAGAAAAGTACAGTATATCATAATTCAGTAGAGAATAGTACAGTAGAGAATAGTTCAGTAGAGAATAGTTCAGTAGAGAATAGTTCAGTACAGTAGAGAATAGTTCAGTAGAGAATACTACAGTACAATAGAGAAATAGTTCAGTAGAGAATAGTTCAGTAGAGAATAGTTCAGTAGAGAATAGTTCAGTAGAATAGAGAATAGTTCAGTAGAGAATAGTTCAGTATAGTAGAGAATAGAAAGTTCAGTAGAGAATAGTTCAGTACAGTAGAGAATAGAAGAGTTCAGTAGAGAATAGTTCAGTAGAGAATAGTTCAGTAGAATGTTCAGTAGAGAATAGTTCAGTAGATAATAGTACAGTAGAGAATAGTTCAGTAGATAATAGTTCAGTACAGAAGAGAAAAGTTCAGTCGAGAATAGTTCAGTACAATAGAGAATATTTCAGTAGAGAACAGTTCAGTAGAGAATAGCTCAGTAGAGAATAGTTCAGAAGAAAATAGTTCAGTAGAGAATAGTACAGTAGAGAATAGTTCAGTAGAGAATAGTACAGTAGAGAATAGTTCAGTAGATAAAAGTTCAGCACAGAAGAGAAAAGTTCAGTAGAGAATAGTTCAGTACAAGAGAGAATATTTCAGTAGAGAACAGTTCAGTAGAGAATAGCTCAGTAGAGAATAGTTCAGTAGAGAATAGTACAGTAGAGAATAGTTCAGTAGAGAATAGTACAGTAGAGAATAGTTCAGTAGATAATAGTTCAGTAAGAAGAGAATAGTTCAGTAGAGAATAGTTCAGTAGAAAATAGTTCAGTAGAGAATAGTTCAGTAGAGAATAGTTCAGTAGAGAATAGTACACAGTAGAGAATAGTTCAGTAGAGAATAGTACAGCATGAGAATAGTACAGTAGAGAAAAGTTCAGTTCAATAGAGAATAGTTCAGTAGAGAATAGTACAGTAGAGAATAGTACAGTAGAGAAATAGTTCAGTAGAGAATAGTTCAGTAGAGAATAGTTCAGTAGAGAATAGTTCAGTAGAGAATAGTTCAGTAGAGAGTAGTATAGTAGAGAATAGTACAATTCAGTAGAGAATAGTTCAGTAGAGAATAGTTCAGGTCAATAGAGAATAGTTCAGTAGAGAATAGTTCAGGTCAATAGAGAATAGTTCAGTAGAGAATAGTACAGTATATCATAATTCAGTCGAGAATAGTAAAGTAGAGAATAGTTCAGTAGAGAATAGTTCAGTACAACAGAGAATAGTTCAGTAGAGAATAGTTCAGTAGAGAATAGTTCAGTATAGAATAGTTCAGTACAATAGATAATAGTTCAGAGGAGAATAGTGTAGTAGAGAACAGTTCAGTTCAGTAGAGAATAGTACAGTAGAGAAAAGTTCAGTACAATGAGAATAGTTCAGTAGAGAATAGTTCAGTAGAGAACTAGTTCAGTACAATAGAGAATAGTTCAGTAGATAATAGTTCAGTAGAGAAACAGTTCAGTACAATAGAGAATACTTCAGTAGAGAATAGTTCAGTAGAGAATAGTTCAGTACAATAGAGAATAGTTCAGAGGAGAATAGTGTAGTAGAGAACAGTACAGTTCAGTAGAGAATAGTACAGTAGAGAATAGTTCAGTACAGTAGAGAGTAGTATAGTAGAGAATTGTACAGTTCAGTAGAGAATAGTTCAGTACAATAGAGAATAGTTCAGAAGAGAATAGTTCAGGTCAATAGGGAATAGTTCAGTAGAGAAAAGTAGAGTATATCATAATTCAGTAGAGAATAGTACAGTAGAGAATAGTTCAGTAGAGAATAGTTCTGTAGAGAATAGTTCAGTACATTAGAGAATAGTTCAGTAGAGAATACTACAGTACAATAGAGAATAGTTCAGTAGAGAATAGTTCAGTAGAGAATAGTTCAGTAGAGTATAGTTCAGTAGAATAGAGAATAGTTCAGTAGATAATAGTTCAGTATAGTAGAGAATAGAAGAGTTCAGTAGATTATAGTTCAGTATAGTAGAGAATAGAAGAGTTCAGTAGATAATAGTTCAGTAGAAAATAGTTCAGTAGAGAATAGTTCAGTAGAGAATAGTTCAGCATAGAATAGTTCAGTACAGTAGACAATAGTTCAGTCGAGAATACTACAGTACAATAGAGAATTGTTCAGTAGAGAATAGTTCAGAAGAGAATAGTCCAGTATAGAATAGTTCAGCAATAGAGAATAGTTCAGTAGAGAATAGTTTAATACAATAGAAAATAGTTCAGTAGAGAATAGTTCAGTAGATAATAGTTCAGTAGAGAATAGTTCAGAAGAAATTAGTACAGTAGAGAATAGTTCAGTAGAGATTAGTTCAGCACAATAGAAAATAGTTCAGTAGAGAATAGATCAGTAGATAATATTTCAGTAGAGAACAGTTCAGTAGAGAACAGTTCAGTAGAGAATAGTTCAGTAGATAATAGTTCAGTACAGAAGAGAAAAGTTCAGTAGAGAATAGTTAAGTACAATAGAAAATAGTTCAGTAGAAAATTGTTCAGTAGAGAATAGTTCAGTAGAGAATAGTACAGTAGAGAATAGTTCAGTACAGTAGAGAGTAGTATAGTAGAGAATTGTACAGTTCAGTAGAGAATAGTTCAGTACAACAGAGAATAGTTCAGAAGAGAATAGTTCAGGTCAATAGGGAATAGTTCAGTAGAGAATAGTAGAGTATATCATAATTCAGTCGAGAATAGTACAGTAGAGAATAGTTCAGTAGAGAATAGTTCTGTAGAGAATAGTTCAGCACAGTAGAGAATAGTTCAGTTGAGAATACTACAGTACAATAGAGAATAGTTCAGTAGAGAATAGTTCAGTAGAGAATAGTTCAGTAGAGAATAGTTCAGTAGAATAGAGAATAGTTCAGTAGATAATAGTTCAGTATAGTAGAGAATAGAAGAGTTCAGTAGATAATAGTTCAGTATAGTAGAGAATAGAAGAGTTCAGTAGATAATATGTCAGTAGATAATAGTTCAGTAGATAATTGTTCAGTAGAGAATAGTTCAGTAGATAATAGTACAGTAGAGAATAGTTCAGTAGATAATAGTTCAGTACAGAAGAGAAAAGTTCAGTCGAGAATAGTTCAGTACAAGAGAGAATATTTCAGTAGAGAACAGTTCAGTAGAGAATAGCTCAGTAGAGAATAGTTCAGAAGAAAATAGTTCAGTAGAGAATAGTATAGTAGAGAATAGTTCAGTAGAGAATAGTACAGTTGAGAATAGTTCAGTAGATAATAGTTCAGTACAGAAGAGAAAAGTTCAGTAGAGAATAGTTCAGTACATTAGAAAATAGTTCAGTAGAGAATAGTAATTCAGTAGAGAATAGTACAGTAGAGAATAGTACAGTAGAGAATAGTACAGTAGAGGGAAGTTCAGTTCAATAGAGAATAGTTCAGTAGAGAATAGTACAGTAGAGAATAGTACAGTAGAGAATAGTTCAGTACAGAATAGTTCAGTAGAGAATAGTTCAGTAGAGAATAGTTCAGTAGAGAATAGTTCAGTAGATAATAGTTCAGTATAGTAGAGAATAGAAGAGTTCAGTAGACAACAGTTCAGTACAATAGAGAATAGTTCAGTAGAGAATAGTTCAGTCAATAGAGAATAGTTCAGTAGAGAATAGTTCAGTAGAGAATAGTTCAGTACAATAGAGAATAGTTCAGAGGACAATAGTGTAGTAGAGAACAGTTCAGTTCAGTAGAGAATAGTACAGGGTGGCAATCTGGCTGTCTGGAATACTGCTGCTATCCCCTGGGGCTGTGGGGGGTCTGGTAGGGTGGCCATCCGGCTGTCTGTGGAGCAACCGCTCCTGTTCAAACAGAAACATAACACTACTCAGAATAGTAATATTTAAGCCTACCCCTGATCAAATGAATGGACTGCCTTATGAAGTCTTCCTTACGCAGAGACATTTTGACATAGAAATAGTATGATAATAAATAAAATCATCAAATTAAATTGTATTTGACACATGACGAACAGTAGAGTTCAGTACAGTAGAGAGTAGTTCTCTAGTTCAGTAGAGAATAGTTCAGTAGAGAATAGTTCAGTACAATAGAGAATAGTACAGTAGAGAATAGTTCAGTAGAGAATAGTTCAGTAGAGAATAGTTCAGTACAATAGAGAATAGTACAGTAGAGAATAGTTCAGTACCGTGGAGAATAGTTCAGTAGAGAATAGTTCAGTACAATAGAAAATAGTTCAGTAGAGAATAGTTCAGTAGAGAATAGTTCAGCATAGAATAGTTCAGTACAGTAGACAATAGTTCAGTAGAGAATACTACAGTACAATAGAGAATTGTTCAGTAGAGAATAGTTCAGAAGAGAATAGTCCAGTATAGAATAGTTCAGTACAATAGAGAATAGTTCAGTAGAGAATAGTTTAATACAATAGAAAATAGTTCAGTAGAGAATAGTTCAGTAGATAATAGTTCAGTAGAGAATAGTTCAGTAGAAATTAGTACAGTAGAGAATAGTTCAGTAGAGATTAGTTCAGCACAATATAAAATAATTCAGTAGAGAATAGATCAGTAGATAATATTTCAGTAGAGAACAGTTCAGTAGAGAAACAGTTCAGTAGAGAATAGTTCAGTAGATAATAGTTCAGTACAGAAGAGAAAAGTTCAGTAGAGAATAGTTAAGTACAATAGAAAATAGTTCAGTAGAAAATAGTTCAGTAGATAATAGTTCAGTAGAGAATAGTACAGTAGAGAATAGTTCAGTACAGTAGAGAGTAGTATAGTAGAGAATTGTACAGTTCAGTAGAGAATAGTTCAGTACAATAGAGAATAGTTCAGAAGAGAATAGTTCAGGTCAATAGGGAATAGTTCAGTAGAGAATAGTAGAGTATATCATAATTCAGTCGAGAATAGTACAGTAGAGAATAGTTCAGTAGAGAATAGTTCTGTAGAGAATAGTTCAGTACAGTAGAGAATAGTTCAGTTGAGAATACTACAGTACAATAGAGAATAGTTCAGTAGAGAATAGTTCATTAGAGAATAGTTCAGTAGAGAATAGTTCAGTAGAATAGAGAATAGTTCAGTAGATAATAGTTCAGTATAGTAGAGAATAGAAGAGTTCAGTAGATAATAGTTCAGTATAGTAGAGAATAGAAGAGTTCAGTAGATAATATGTCAGTAGATAATAGTTCAGTAGATAATTGTTCAGTAGAGAATAGTTCAGTAGATAATAGTACAGTAGAGAATAGTTCAGTAGATAATAGTTCAGTACAGAAGAGAAAAGTTCAGTCGAGAATAGTTCAGTACAAGAGAGAATATTTCAGTAGAGAACAGTTCAGTAGAGAATAGCTCAGTAGAGAATAGTTCAGAAGAAAATAGTTCAGTAGAGAATAGTATAGTAGAGAATAGTTCAGTAGAGAATAGTACAGTTGAGAATAGTTCAGTAGAGAATAGTTCAGTACAGAAGAGAAAAGTTCAGTAGAGAATAGTTCAGTACATTAGAAAATAGTTCAGTAGAGAATAGTTCAGTAGAGAATAGTACAGTAGAGAATAGTACAGTAGAGAATAGTACAGTAGAGAAGTTCAGTTCAATAGAGAATAGTTCAGTAGAGAATAGTACAGTAGAGAATAGTACAGTAGAGAATAGTTCAGTACAGAATAGTTCAGTAGAGAATAGTTCAGTAGAGAATAGTTCAGTAGAGAATAGTTCAGTAGATAATAGTTCAGTATAGTAGAGAATAGAAGAGTTCAGTAGACAATAGTTCAATACAACAGAGAATAGTTCAGTAGAGAATAGTTCAGGTCAATAGAGAGTAGTTCAGTAGAGAATAGTTTAGTAGAGAATAGTTCAGTACAATAGAGAATAGTTCAGAGGAGAATAGTGTAGTAGAAACCAGTACAGTTCAGTAGAGAATAGTACAGTAGAGAATAGTTCAGTACTGTAGAGAGTAGTATAGTAGAGAATTATACAGTTCAGTAGAGAATAGTTCAGTACAATAGAGAAGAGTTCAGAAGAGAATAGTTCAGGTCAATAGGGAATAGTTCAGTAGAGAATAGTAGAGTATATCATAATTCAGTAGAGAATAGTACAGTAGAGAATAGTTCAGTAGAGAATAGTTCTGTAGAGAATAGTTCAGTACAGTAGAGAATAGTTCAGTAGAGAATAGTACAGTACAATAGAGAATAGTTCAGTAGAGAATAGTTCAGTAGAGAATAGTTCAGTAGCGTATAGTTCAGTAGAATAGAGAATAGTTCAGTAGAGAATAGTTCAGTATAGTAGAGAATAGAAGAGTTCAGTAGATAATAGTTCAGTATAGTAGAGAATAGAAGAGTTCAGTAGATAATAGTTCAGTAGATAATAGTTCAGTAGATAATTGTTCAGTAGAGAATTGTTCAGTAGATAATAGTACAGTAGAGAATAGTTCAGTAGATAATAGTTCAGTACAGAAGAGAAAAGTTCAGTCGAGAATAGTTCAGTACAAGAGAGAATATTTCAGTAGAGAACAGTTCAGTAGAGAATAAGCTCAGTAGAGAATAGTTCAGAAGAAAATAGTTCAGTAGAGAATAGTATAGTAGAGAATAGTTCAGTAGAGAATAGTACAGTTGAGAATAGTTCATTAGATAATAGTTCAGTACAGAAGAGAAAAGTTCAGTAGAGAATAGTTCAGTACAATAGAAAATAGTTCAGTAGAGAATAGTTCAGTAGAGAATAGTACAGTAGAGAATAGTACAGTAGAGAATAGTACAGTAGAGGGAAGTTCAGTTCAATAGAGAATAGTTCAGTAGAGAATAGTACAGTAGAGAGTAGTACAGTAGAGAATAGTTCAGTACAGAATAGTTCAGTAGAGAATAGTTCAGTAGAGAATAGTTCAGTAGATAATAGTTCAGTATAGTAGAGAATAGAAGAGTTCAGTAGACAATAGTTCATTACAATAGAGAATAGTTCAGTAGAGAATAGTTCAGGTCAATAGAGAATAGTTCAGTAGAGAATAGTTCAGTAGAGAATAGTTCAGTACAATAGAGAATAGTTCAGAGGAGAATAGTGTAGTAGAGAACAGTACAGTTCAGTAGAGAATAGTACAGTAGAGAATAGTTCAGTACTGTAGAGAGTAGTATAGTAGAGAATTGTACAGTTCAGTAGAGAATAGTTCAGTACAATAGAGAATAGTTCAGAAGAGAATAGTTCAGGTCAATAGGGAATAGTTCAGTAGAGAATAGTAGAGTATATCATAATTCAGAAGAGAATAGTACAGTAGAGAATAGTTCAGTAGAGAATAGTTCTGTAGAGAATAGTTCAGTACAGTAGAGAATAGTTCAGTAGAGAATACTACAGTACAATAGAGAATAGTTCAGTAGAGAATAGTTCAGTAGAGAATAGTTCAGTAGAGTATAGTTCAGTAGAATAGAGAATAGTTCAGTAGATAATAGTTCAGTATAGTAGAGAATAGAAGAGTTCAGTAGATAATAGTTCAGTATAGTAGAGAATAGAAGAGTTCAGTAGATAATAGTTCAGTAGATAATAGTTCAGTAGATAATTGTTCAGTAGAGAATAGTTCAGTAGATAATAGTACAGTAGAGAATAGTTCAGTAGATAATAGTTCAGTACAGAAGAGAAAAGTTCAGTCGAGAATAGTTCAGTACAAGAGAGAATATTTCAGTAGAGAAACAGTTCAGTAGAGAAATAGCTCAGTAGAGAATAGTTCAGAAGAAAATAGTTCAGTAGAGAATAGTATAGTAGAGAATAGTTCAGTAGAGAATAGTACAGTTGAGAATAGTTCAGTAGATAATAGTTCAGTACAGAAGAGAAAAGTTCAGTAGAGAATAGTACAGTAGAGAATAGTTCAGTAGAGAATAGTTCAGCACAAATAGTTCAGTAAAATAATTCAGTAGAGAATAGTTCAGTAGATAATAGTTCAGTACATAGAGAGAGTTCAGTAGAGAACAGTTCAGTCATGAGAATAGTTCAGTAGATAATAGTTCAGGTCAATAGAGAATAGTTCAGTAGAGAATAGTTCAGTAGAGAATAGTTCAGTACAATAGAAAATAGTTCAGAGGAGAATAGTGTTCAGTAGAGAACATACAGTTCAGTAGAGAATAGTACAGTAGAGAATAGTTCAGTACTGTAGAGAGTAGTATAGTAGAGAATTGTACAGTTCAGTAGAGAATAGTTCAGTACAATAGAGAATAGTTCAGAAGAGAATAGTTCAGGTCAATAGGGAATAGTTCAGCAGAGAATAGTAGAGTATATCATAATTCAGAATAGAATAGTACAGTAGAGAATAGTTCAGTAGAGAATAGTTCTGTAGAGAATAGTTCAGCACAGTAGAGAATAGTTCAGTAGAGAATACTACAGTACAATAGAGAATAGTTCAGTAGAGAATAGTTCAGTAGGGAATAGTTCAGTAGAGTATAGTTCAGTAGAATAGAGAATAGTTCAGTAGATAATAGTTCAGTATAGTAGAGAATAGAAGAGTTCAGTAGATAATAGTTCAGTATAGTAGAGAATAGAAGAGTTCAGTAGATAATAGTTCAGTAGATAAAAGTTCAGTAGATAATTGTTCAGTAGAGAATAGTTCAGTAGATAATAGTACAGTAGAGAATAGTTCAGTAGATAATAGTTCAGTACAGAAGAGAAAAGTTCAGTCGAGAATAGTTCAGTACAAGAGAGAATATTTCAGTAGAGAACAGTTCAGTAGAGAATAGCTCAGTAGAGAATAGTTCAGAAGAAAATAGTTCAGTAGAGAATAGTATAGTAGAGAATAGTTCAGTAGAGAATAGTACAGTTGAGAATAGTTCAGTAGATAATAGTTCAGTACAGAAGAGAAAAGTTCAGTAGAGAATAGTTCAGTACAATAGAAAATAGTTCAGTAGAGAATAGTTCAGTAGAGAATAGTACAGTAGAGAATAGTACAGTAGAGAATAGTACAGTAGAGGGAAGTTCAGTTCAATAGAGAATAGTTCAGTAGAGAATAGTACAGTAGAGAATAGTACAGTAGAGAATAGTTCAGTACAGAATAGTTCAGTAGAGAATAGTTCAGTAGAGAATAGTTCAGTAGATAATAGTTCAGTATAGTAGAGAATAGAAGAGTTCAGTAGACAATAGTTCATTACAATAGAGAATAGTTCAGTAGAGAATAGTTCAGGTCAATAGAGAATAGTTCAGTAGAGAATAGTTCAGTAGAGAATAGTTCAGTACAATAGAGAATAGTTCAGAGGAGAATAGTGTAGTAGAGAACAGTTCAGTTCAGTAGAGAATAGTACAGGGTGGCAATCTGGCTGTCTGTGAATACTGCTGCTATCCCCTGGGGCTGTGGGGGGTCAGGTAGGGTGGCCAGCCGGCTGTCTGTGGAGCAACCGCTCCTGTTCAAACAGAAACATAACACTACTCAGAATAGTAATATTTAAGCCTACCCCTGATCAAATGAATGGACTGCCTTATGAAGTCTTCCTTACGCAGAGACATTTTGACATAGAAATAGTATGATAATAAATAAAATCATCAAATTAAATTGTATTTGACACATGACGAACAGTAGAGTTCAGTACAGTAGAGAGTAGTTCTCTAGTTCAGTAGAGAATAGTTCAGTAGAGAATAGTTCAGTAGAGAATAGTTCAGTACAATAGAGAATAGTACAGTAGAGAATAGTTCAGTAGAGAATAGTTCAGTACAATAGAGAATAGTACAGTAGAGAATAGTTCAGTACCGTGTAGAATAGTTCAGTAGAGAATAGTTCAGTACAATAGAAAAATAGTTCAGTAGAGAATAGTTCAGTAGAGAATAGTTCAGCATAGAATAGTTCAGTACAGTAGACAATAGTTCAGTAGAGAATACTACAGTACAATAGAGAATTGTTCAGTAGAGAATAGTTCAGAAGAGAATAGTCCAGTATAGAATAGTTCAGTACAATAGAGAATAGTTCAGTAGAGAATAGTTAAGTACAATAGAAAATAGTTCAGTAGAGAATAGTTCAGTAGATAATAGTTCAGTAGAGAATAGTTCAGTAGAAAAAAGTACAGTAGAGAATAGTTCAGTACAGTAGAGAATAGTTCAGTAGAGATTAGTTCAGCACAATATAAAATAGTTCAGTAGAGAATAGATCAGTAGAGAATACTACAGTACAATAGAGAATTGTTCAGTAGAGAATAGTTCAGAAAAGAATAGTTCAGTATAGAATAGTTCAGTACAATAGAGAATAGTTCAGTAGAGAATAGTTAATTACAATAGAAAATAGTTCAGTAGAGAATAGTTCAGTAGAGAATAGTTCAGTACAATAGAGAATAGTTCAGAGGAGAATAGTGTAGTAGAGAACAGTTCAGTTCAGTAGAGAATAGTACAGGGTGGCAATCCGGCTGTCTGTGAATACTGCTGCTATCCCCTGGGGCTGTGGGGGGTCTGGTAGGGTGGCCAGCCGGCTGTCTGTGGAGCAACCGCTCCTGTTCAAACAGAAACATAACACTACTCAGAATAGTAATATTTAAGCCTACCCCTGATCAAATGAATGGACTGCCTTATGAAGTCTTCCCTACGCAGAGACATTTTGACATAGAAATAGTATGATAATAAATAAAATCATCAAATTAAATTGTATTTGACACATGACGAACAGTAGAGTTCAGTACAGTAGAGAGTAGTTCTCTAGTTCAGTAGAGAATAGTTCAGTAGAGAATAGTTCAGTAGAGAATAGTTCAGTACAATAGAGAATAGTACAGTAGAGAATAGTTCAGTAGAGAATAGTTCATTAGAGAATAGTTCAGTACAATAGAGAATAGTACAGTAGAGAATAGTTCAGTACCGTGGAGAATAGTTCAGTAGAGAATAGTTCAGTACAACAGAAAATAGTTCAGTAGAGAATAGTTCAGTAGAGAATAGTTCAGCATAGAATAGTTCAGTACAGTAGACAATAGTTCAGTAGAGAATACTACAGTACAATAGAGAATTGTTCAGTAGAGAATAGTTCAGAAGAGAATAGTCCAGTATAGAATAGTTCAGTACAATAGAGAATAGTTCAGTAGAGAATACTTAAGTACAATAGAAAATAGTTCAGTAGAGAATAGTTCAGTAGATAATAGTTCAGTAGAGAATAGTTCAGAAGAAAAAAGTACAGTAGAGAATAGTTCAGTACAGTAGAGAATAGTTCAGTAGAGATTAGTTCAGCACTATATAAAATAGTTCAGTAGAGAATAGATCAGTAGAGAATACTACAGTACAATAGAGAATTGTTCAGTAGAGAATAGTTCAGAAAAGAATAGTCCAGTATAGAATAGTTCAGTACAATAGAGAATAGTTCAGTAGAGAATAGTTAAGTACAATAGAAAATAGTTCAGTAGAGAATAGTTCAGTAGAGAATAGTTCAGTACAATAGAGAATAGTTCAGAGGAGAATAGTGTAGTAGAGAACAGTTCAGTTCATTAGAGAATAGTACAGGGTGGCAATCCGGCTGTCTGTGAATACTGCTGCTATCCCCTGGGGCTGTGGGGGGTCTGGTAGGGTGGCCATCCGGCTGTCTGTGGAGCAACCGCTCCTGTTCAAACAGAAACATAACACTACTCAGAATAGTAATATTTAAGCCTACCCCTGATCAAATGAATGGACTGCCTTATGAAGTCTTCCTTACGCAGAGACATTTTGACATAGAAATAGTATGATAATAAATAAAATCATCAAATTAAATTGTATTTGACACATGACGAACAGTAGAGTTCAGTACAGTAGAGAATAGTTCTCTAGTTCAGTAGAGAATAGTTCAGTAGAGAATAGTTCAGTAGAGAATAGTTCAGTACAATAGAGAATAGTACAGTAGAGAATAGTTCAGTAGAGAATAGTTCAGTAGAGAATAGTTCAGTACAATAGAGAATAGTACAGTAGGGAATAGTTCAGTACCGTGGAGAATAGTTCAGTAGAGAATAGTTCAGTACAATAGAAAATAGTTCAGTAGAGAATAGTTCAGTAGAGAATAGTTCAGCATAGAATAGTTCAGTACAGTAGACAATAGTTCAGTAGAGAATACTACAGTACAATAGAGAATTGTTCAGTAGAGAATAGTTCAGAAGAGAATAGTCCAGTATAGAATAGTTCAGTACAATAGAGAATAGTTCAGTAGAGAATAGTTCAGTAGAGAATAGTACAGTAGAGAATAGTTCAGTACAGTAGAGAATAGTTCAGTAGAGAAAAGTTCAGGTCAATAGACAATAGTTCAGTAGAGAATAGTTCAGGTCAATAGAGAATAGTTCAGTAGAGAATAGTTCAGTAGACAATAGAAGAGTTCAGTAGAGAATAGTTCAGTACAATAGAGAATAGTTCAGTAGAAAATAGTTCAGGTCAATAGAGAATAGTTCAGTAGAGAATAGTTCAGTAGAGAATAGTACAGTAGAGAATAGTTCAGTACAGTAGAGAATAGTTCAGTAGAGAATAGTTCAGGTCAATAGAGAATAGTTTAGAGAATAGTACAGTAGAGAATTGTACAGTAGAGGAAAGTTCAGTTCAATAGAGAATAGTTCAGTAGAGAATAGTACAGTAGAGAATAATTCAGAAGGTAATTATTCAGTAGAGAATAATTCAGTTCAGTAGAGAATAGTATAGTAAAGAATAGTTCAGTAGAGAATTGTACAGTAGAAAATAGTTCAGTAGAGAATAGTTCAGTAGAGAAAAGTACAGTAGAGAACAGTTCAGTAGAGAATAGTTCAGTAGAGAATAGTTCAGTAGATAATTGTACAGTAGAGAATAGTTCAGCAGAGAATAGTTCAGCAGAGAATAGTATAGTAGAGAATAGTTCAGTAGAGAATAGTTCAGTAGAGAATTGTACAGTAGAGAATAGTTCAGTAGAGAATAGTTCAGTTCAATAGAGAATAGTACAGTAGAGAATAGTTAAGTAGAGAATAGTTCAGTAGAGAATAGTTCAGTACAGTAGAGAATAGTTCAGTAGAGAATAGTTCAGTACAGTAGAGAATAGTTCAGTGGAGAATAGTACCGTAGAGAATAGTTCAGTAGAGAATAGTATAGTAGAGAATAGTTCAGTAGAGAATAGTTCAGTAGAGTATAGTATTGTAGAGAATAGTTCAGTAGAGAATAGTTCAGTAGAGAATAGTTCAGTAGAGAATAGTATAGTAGAGAATAGTTCAGTAGAGAATAGTTCAGTAGAGTATAGTAGAGAATAGTTCAGTAGAGAATAGTTCAGTAGAGAATAGTTCAGTAGAGAATTGTTCAGTTCAGTAGAGAATAGTTCAGTAGGTAATTATTCAGTAGAGAATAGTTCAGTTCAGTGGAGAATAGTTCAGTAGAGAATAGTTCAGTAGCTAGTAGTTCAGTAGAGAATAGTATAGTAGAGAATAGTTCAGTACAACAGAGAATAGTACAGTAGAGAATAGTTAAGTAGAGAATAGCATAGTAGAGAATAGTTCAGTACAATAGAGAATAGTTCAGTAGAGAATAGTATAGTAGGGAATAGTTCAGTACATTAGAGAATAGTTCAGTAGAGAATAGTTCATTAGAGAATAGTTCAGTAGAGAATAGTTCAGTACAGTATAGTTCAGTAGAGAATAGTAAATTAGGGAATAGTTCAGTAGAGAATAGTTCAGTAGAGAATACTATAGTAGAGAATAGTTCAGTAGAGAGTAGTATAGTAGAGAATAGTTCAGTAGAGAATAGTATAGTAGAGAATAGTTAAGTACAATAGAGAATAGTATAGTAGAGAATAGTTCAGTACAGTAGAGAATAGTTCAGTAGAGAATAGATCAGTAGAGAATAGTTCAGTACAATTGAGAATAGTTCTGTAGAGAATAGTTCAGTAGAGAATAGCATAGTAGAGAATAGTTCAGTACAATAGAGAATAGTATAGTAGGGAATAGTTCAGTACAATAGAGAATAGTTCATTATAGAATAGTTCAGTAGAGAATAGTTCAGTAGAGAATAGTATAGTAAAGAATAGTTCAGTAGAGAATAGTATAGTAAAGAACAGTTCAGTAGAGAATAGTACAGTAGAGAATAGTTCAGTAGAGAATAGTATAGTAAAGAATAGTTCAGTAGAGAATAGTACAGTAGAGAATAGTTCAGTAGAGAATAGTTCAGTAGAGTATAGTAGAGTATAGTATAGTAGAGAATTGTTCAGTAGAGAATAGTATAGTAGAGAATGGTTCAGTACAATAGAGAATAGTTCAGTAGAGAATAGTTCAGTAGAGAATAGTTCAGTAGAGAATAGTTCAGTTCAGTAGAGAATAGTTCAGTAGAGAATAGTACAGTAGAGAATAGTTCAGTAGAGAATTGTACACTAGAGAATAGTTCAGTAGAGAATAGTTCAGTAGAGAATAGTATAGTAGAGAATAGTTCAGTTCAATAGAGAATAGTATAGTAGAGAATAGTTCAGTACAGTAGAGAATAGATCAGTAGAGAATAGTTCAGTACAATAGAGAATATTTCAGTAGAGAATAGTTCAGTACAATAGAGAATATTTCAGTAGAGAATAGTTCAGATCAGTAGAGAATAGTTCAGTAGAGAATATTTCAGGAGAGAATAGTTCAGTAGCTAATAGTTCAGTAGAGAATAGTATAGTAAAGAATAGTTCAGTACAATAGAGAATAGTTCAGTAGAGAATAGTTCAGTTCAGTAGAGAATATTTCAGTAGAGTATAGTATAGTAGAGAATAGTACAGTAGAGAATAGTTCATTAGAGAATAGTACAATAGAGAATAATTCAGTAGAGAATAGTTTAGTTCGGTTGAGTAGAGAATAGTTCAGTAGAGAATAGTTCAGTAGAGAATAGCATAGTTTAGAATAGTTCAGTTGAGAATTGTTCAGTAGATAATTGTACAGTAGAGAATAGTTCAGTAGAGAATAGTTCAGTAGATACATTTTCAGTACAATAGAGAATAGTTCAGTAGAGAATAGCACAGTAGAGAATAGTACAGTAGAGAATAGTACATTAGAGAATAGTACAGTAGAGAATAGTATAGTAGAAAATAGTATAGTAGAAAATAGTTCAGTAGAAAATAGTATAGTAAAGAATAGTTCGAGTACAGTATAGTTCAGTAGAGAATAGTATATGAGAGAATAGTTCAGTAGAGAATAGTTCAGCAGAGAATAATTCAGTAGGTAATTATTCAGTAGAGAATAATTCAGTTCAGTAGAGAATAGTATAGTAAAGAATAGTTCAGTAGAGAATTGTACAGTAGAAAATAGTTCAGTAGAGAATAGTTCAGTAGAGAAAAGTACAGTAGAGAACAGTTCAGTAGAGAATTGTTCAGTGGAGAATAGTTCAGTAGATAATTGTACTGTAGAGAATAGTTCAGCAGAGAATAGTATAGTAGAGAATAGTTCAGTAGAGAATAGTTCAGTAGAGAATTGTACAGTAGAGAATAGTTCAGTAGAGAATAGTTCAGTTCAATAGAGAATAGTACAGTAGAGAATAGTTAAGTAGAGAATAGTTCAGTAGAGAATAGTTCAGTACTGCAGAGAACAGATCAGTAGAGAATAGTTCAGTAGAGAAATGATCAGTACAGTAGAGAATAGTTCAGTAGAGAATAGTACCGTAGAGAATAGTTCAGTAGAGAATAGTATAGTAGAGAATAGTAGAGAATAGTTAAGTAGAGAATAGTATAGTAAAAGAATAGTTCAGTAGAGAATAGTACAGTAGAGAATAGTTCAGTAGAGAATAGTTCAGTAGAGTATAGTATTGTAGAGAATAGTTCAGTAGAGAATAGTTCAGTAGAGAATAGTTCAGTAGAGAATAGTATAGTAGAGAATAGTTCAGTAGAGTATAGTAGAGAATAGTTCAGTAGAGAATAGTTCAGTAGAGAATAGTTCAGTAGAGAATAGTTCAGTAGAGAATATTTCAGTAGAGAAAGTTCAGTTCAATAGAGAATATATTCAGTAGAGAATAGTTCAGTACAGTAGAGAATAGTTCAGTAGAGAATAGTTCAGTACAAAGTGAATAGTTCAGTAGAGAATAGTTCAGCTACAATAGAGAATAGTTCAGTAGAGAATAGTCAGATAGTAGAGAATAGTTCAGTTCAGAGAATAGTTCAGTAGAGAATAGTTCAGTGGAGAATAGTTCAGTAGAGAATAGTATAGTAGAGAATAGTTCAGTACAATAGAGAATAGTTCAGTAGAGAATAGTTCAGTCAGAGAGAATAGTTCAGTAGAGAATAGTATAGTAGAGAATAGTTCAGTAGAGAATAGTTCAGTAGAGAATAGTTCAATAGAGAATAGTTCAGTAGAGAATAGTTTAGTTCAGTAGAGAATAGTTCAGTAGAGAATAGTTCAGTAGAGAATAGTTAGTAGAATAGTTCAGTAGAGAATAGTTCAGTAGAGAATAGTTCAAGTAGAGAAATAGTTCAGTAGAGAATAGTTCAAGTAGAGAAAGTACAATAGAGAATAGTTCAGTAGAGAATAGCACAGTAGAGAATAGTTCAGTAGAGAATAGTTCAATAGAGAATAGTATAGTAGAGAATAGTTAGTAGAAAATAGTATAGTAAAAAATAGTTCAGTAGAGAATAGTATAGTAGAGAATAGTTCAGTACAGAATAGTTCAGTAGAGAATAGTATATAGAGAATAGTTCAGTAGAGAATAGTTCAGCAGAGAATAGTTCAGTAGGAATATATTCAGTAGAGAATAGTTCAGTTCAGTAGAGAATAGTTTAGTAGAGAATAGTTCAGCAGTAGAGAATAGTACAGTGAGAATAGTTCAGTAGAGAATAGTTCAGTAGAGAATAGTTCAGTAGAGAATAGTTCAGTAGAGAATAGTTCAGTAGAGAATAGTTCAGTGAGAATAATGCCTGAGAGAATAGTTCAGTAGAGAATAGTATAGTAGAGAATAGTTCAGTAGAGAATAGTTCAGTAGAGAATTTACAGTAGAGAATAGTTCAGTAGAGAATAGTTCAGTACAATAGAGAATAGTTCAGTAGAGAATAGTTCAGTAAGAGAATAGTTCAGTAGAGAATAGTTCAGTACAGTAGAGAATAGATCAGTAGAGAATAGTTCAGTAGAGAATAGTACAGTAGAGAATAGTTCAGTAGAGAATAGTTCAGTAGAGAATAGTTCAGTAGAGAATAGTACAGTAGAGAATAGTTCAGAGAATAGTTCAGTAGAGAATAGTATAGTAAAAGAATAGTTCAGTAGAGAATAGTACAGTAGAGAATAGTTCAGTAGAGAATAGTTCAGTAGACATAGAGTAGAGAATAGTTCAGTAGAGAATAGTTCAGTGGAGAATAGTTCAGTAGAGAATAGTTTAGTAGAGAATAGTTCAGTACAATAGAGAATAGTTCAGTAGAGAATAGTTCAGTAGAGAATATTTCAGTAGAGAATAGTTCAGCAGTAGAGAATAGATCAGTAGTAATTATTCAGTGAGAATAGTTCAGTTCAGCAGAGAATAGTTCAGTAGCAGAATAGTTCAGTAGAGAATAGTACAGAAGAATAGTTCAGTACAATAGAGAATAGTTCAGTAGAGAATAGTTCAGTAGAGAATAGTTAGTTCAGTAGAGAATAGTTCAGTACAATAGAGAATAGTTCAGTAGAGAATAGTTCAGTAGAGAATAGTTCAGTAGAGAATAGTATAGTAGGGAATAGTTCAGCAATAGAGAATAGTTCAGTAGAGAATAGTTCAGTAGAGAATAGTCAAGTAGAGAATAGTATAGTAGAGAATAGTTCAGTTCAATAGAGAATAGTTCAGTAGAGAATAGTTCAGTAGAGAATAGCATAGTAGAGAATAGTTCAGTACAATAGAGAATAGTTCAGTACGAGAGAATAGTTCAGTAGAGAATAGTTCAGTGAAGAATAGTTCAGTACAGAATAGTATAGTAGGAAATAGTTCAGCAGCAGAGAATAGTTCAGTAGAGAATAGTTCAGTAGAGAAAAGTTCAAAGTAGAGAATAGTTCAGTACAGAATAGTTCAGTAGAGAATAGTTCAATCTAGAGAATAGTTCAGTAGAGAATAGTTCAGTAGAGAATAGAGTAGAGAATAGTTCAGTAGAGAATAATAGTAGAGAATAGTTCAGTAGAGAGAATAGTATAGTAGAGAATAGTTCAGTACAATAGAGAATAGTCTAGTAGAGAATAGTTCAGTAGAGAAATAGTTCAGTAGAGAATAGTTCAGTAGAGAATAGTATCAGTAGAGAAATAGTTCAGTACAGTAGAGAATAGTTCAGTAGAGAATAGTTCAGTAGAGAATAGTTCAGTAGAGAATAGTTCAGTACAATAAGAGAATAGTTCAGTAGAGAATAGTTCAGTAGAGAATAGTTCAGTAGAGAATAGTTCAGTACAATAGAGAATAGTACAGTAGAGAATAGTTCAGTACAGTAGAATAGTTCAGTAGAGAATAGTTCAGTAGAGAAAATAGTTCAGTAGAGAATAGTTCAGTAGAGAATAGTATCAGCAGAGAATAGTTCAGTACAGAGAAATAGTTCAGTAGAGAATAGTTCAGTAGAGAATAGTATCAGTAGAGAATAGTTCAGTAGAGAATAGTACAGTAGAGAATAGTTCAGTAGAGAATAGTTCAGTAGAGAATAGTTCAGTAGAGAATAGTTCAACAGTAGAGAATAGTTCAGTACAGAGAATAGTTCAGTAGAGAAAAGTTCAGGTCAATAGAGAATAGTTCAGTAGAGAAATAGTTCAGTCAAGAGAATAGTTCAGTAGAGAATAGTTCAGTAGACAATAGTTCAGTAGAGAATAGTTCAGTAGAGAACAGTTCAGTAGAGAAATAGTTCAGTCAGAGAGAATAGTTCAAGCAGAGAATAGTTCAGTAGAGAATAGTACAGTAGAGAATAGTTCAGTACAGTAGAGAATAGTTCAGTAGAGAATAGTTCAGTCAGAGAATAGTTCAGAGAATAGTTCAGTAGAGAATAGTTCAGTAGAGAATAGTTCAGTACAGAAGAGAATCAGTTCAGTAGAGAATAGTTCAGTAGAGAATAGTTCAGTAGAGAATAGTTCAGTAGAGAATACGTTCAGTAGAGAATAGTTCAGTAGAGAATAGTATAGTAGAGAATAGTTCAGTAGAGAATGTACAGTAGAGAAATAGTTCAGTAGAGAATAGTTCAGTAGAGAAAAGTACAGTAGAGAAACAGTTCAGTAGAGAATAGTTCAGTAGAGAATAGTTCAGTAGAGAATAGTACAGTAGAGAATAGTTCAGCAGAGAATAGTTCAGCAGAGAATAGTATAGTAGAGAATAGTTCAGTAGAAATAGAGAATAGTACAGTAGAGAATAGTTCAGTAGAGAATAGTTCAGTAGAGAATAGTTCAGTAGAGAATAGTTCAGTAGAGAATAGTTCAGTAGAGAATAGTTCAGTACAGTAGAGAATAGTTCAGTAGAGAATAATTCAGTCCAGCAGAGAATAGTTCAGTAGAGAATAGTATAGTAGAGAATAGTTCAGTAGAGAATAGTATAGTAGAGAATAGTTCAGTAGAGAATAGTTCAGTAGAGATAGTATATGAGAATAGTTCAGTAGAGAAATAGTTCAGTAGAGAATAGTTCAGTAGAGAATAGTTCAGTAGAGAAATAGTTCAGTACAATAGCAGAGAATAGTTCAGTAGAGAATAGTTCAGTAGAGAATAGTTCAGTAGAGAATAGTTCAGTTCAGTAGAGAATAGTTCAGTAGGTAATTATTCAGTAGAGAATAGTTCAGTTCAGTAGAGAATAGTTCAGTAGAGAATAGTTCAGTAGCTAATAGTTCAGTAGAGAATAGTATAGTAGAGAATAGTTCAGTACAACAGAGAATAGTACAGTAGAGAATAGTTCAGTAGAGAATAGCATAGTAGAGAATAGTTCAGTACAATAGAGAATAGTTCAGTAGAGAATAGTATAGTAGAGAATAGTTCAGTATGAGAATAGTTCAGTAGAGAATAGTTCATTAGAGAATAGTTCAGCAGAGAATAGTTCAGTACAGTATAGTTCAGTAGAGAATAGTAAATTAGAGAATAGTTCAGTAGAGAATAGTTCAGTAGAGAATACTATAGTAGAGAATAGTTCAGTAGAGAATAGTATAGTAGAGAATAGTTCAGTAGAGAATAGGAGAGAATAGTTAAGTACAATAGAGAATAGTATAGTAGAGAATAGTTCAGTACAGTAGAGAATAGTTCAGTAGAGAATAGATCAGTAGAGAATAGTTCAGTACAATAGAGAATAGTTCAGTAGAGAATAGTTCAGTAGAGAAATAGCATAGTAGAGAATAGTTCAGTACAATAGAGAATAGTATAGCAGGGAATAGTTCAGTACAATAGAGAATAGTTCATTATAGAATAGTTCAGTAGAGAATAGTTCAGTAGAGAATAGTATAGTAAAGAATAGTTCAGTAGAGAATAGTATAGTAAAGAACAGTTCAGTAGAGAATAGTACAGTAGAGAATAGTTCAGTAGAGAATAGTATAGTAAAGAATAGTTCAGTAGAGAATAGTACAGTAGAGAAATAGTTCAGTAGAGAAATAGTTCAGTAGAGTATAGTAGAGATAGTATAGTAGAGAATTAGTTCAGTAGAGAATAGTATAGTAGAGAATGGTTCAGTACAATAGAGAATAGTTCAGTAGAGAATAGTTCAGTAGAGAATAGTTCAGTAGAGAATAGTTCAGTTCAGTAGAGAATAGTTCAGTAGAGAATAGTACAGTAGAGAATAGTTCAGTAGAGAATTGTACACTAGAGAATAGTTCAGTAGAGAATAGTTCAGTAGAGAATAGTATAGTAGAGAATAGTTCAGTTCAATAGAGAATAGTATAGTAGAGAATAGTTCAGTACAGTAGAGAATAGATCAGTAGAGAAATAGTTCAGTACAATAGAGAATATTTCAGTAGAGAATAGTTCAGTACAATAGAGAATATTTCAGTAGAGAATAGTTCAGATCAATAGAGAATAGTTCAGTAGAGAATATTTCAGGAGAGAATAGTTCAGTAGCTAATAGTTCAGTAGAGAATAGTATAGTAAAAGAATAGTTCAGTACAATAGAGAATAGTTCAGTAGAGAATAGTTCAGTTCAGTAGAGAATATTTCAGTAGAGTATAGTATAGTAGAGAATAGTACAGTAGAGAATAGTTCATTAGAGAATAGTACAATAGAGAATAATTCAGTAGAGAATAGTTTAGTTCGGTTGAGTAGAGAATAGTTCAGTAGAGAATAGTTCAGTAGAGAATAGCATAGTTTAGAATAGTTCAGTTGAGAATTGTTCAGTAGATAATTGTACAGTAGAGAATAGTTCAGTAGAGAATAGTTCAGTAGATACATTTTCAGTACAATAGAGAATAGTTCAGTAGAGAATAGCACAGTAGAGAATAGTACAGTAGAGAATAGTACATTAGAGAATAGTACAGTAGAGAATAGTATAGTAGAAAATAGTATAGTAGAAAATAGTTCAGTAGAAAATAGTATAGTAAAGAATAGTTCAGTACAGTATAGTTCAGTAGAGAATAGTATATGAGAGAATAGTTCAGTAGAGAATAGTTCAGCAGAGAATAATTCAGTAGGTAATTATTCAGTAGAGAATAATTCAGTTCAGTAGAGAATAGTATAGTAAAGAAATAGTTCAGTAGAGAATTGTACAGTAGAAAATAGTTCAGTAGAGAATAGTTCAGTAGAGAAAAGTACAGTAGAGAACAGTTCAGTAGAGAATAGTTCAGTAGAGAATAGTTCAGTAGATAATTGTACTGTAGAGAATAGTTCAGCAGAGAATAGTATAGTAGAGAATAGTTCAGTAGAGAATAGTTCAGTAGAGAATTGACAGTAGAGAATAGTTCAGTAGAGAATAGTTCAGTTCAATAGAGAATAGTACAGTAGAGAATAGTTAAGTAGAGAATAGTTCAGTAGAGAATAGTTCAGTACTGTAGAGAACAGATCAGTAGAGAATAGTTCAGTAGAGAAATGATCAGTACAGTAGAGAATAGTTCAGTAGAGAATAGTACCGTAGAGAATAGTTCAGTAGAGAATAGTATAGTAGAGAATAGTAGAGAATAGTTAAGTAGAGAATAGTATAGTAAAGAATAGTTCAGTAGAGAATAGTACAGTAGAGAATAGTTCAGTAGAGAATAGTTCAGTAGAGTATAGTATTGTAGAGAATAGTTCAGTAGAGAATAGTTCAGTAGAGAATAGTTCAGTAGAGAATAGTATAGTAGAGAATAGTTCAGTAGAGTATAGTAGAGAATAGTTCAGTAGAGAATAGTTCAGTAGAGAATAGTTCAGTAGAGAATAGTTCAGTTCAGTAGAGAATAGTTCAGTAGGTAATTATTCAGTAGAGAATAGTTCAGTTCAGTGGAGAAATAGTTCAGTAGAGAATATTTCAGTAGTGTATAGTTCAGTACAATAGTGAATAGTTCAGGACAATAGAGAGTAGTTCAGTAGAGAATAGTTCAGTAGAGAATAGTATAGTAGAGAATAGTTCAGTTCAATAGAGAATAGTTCAGTAGAGAATAGTTCAGTGGAGAATAGTTCAGTAGAGAATAGTATAGTAGGGAATAGTTCAGTACAATAGAGAATAGTTCATTAGAGAATAGTTCAGTAGAGAATAGTTCAGTAGAGAATAGTATAGTAGAGAATAGTTCAGTACAATAGAGAATAGTTCAGTACAATAGAGAATAGTTCAGTAGAGAATAGTTCAGTGGAGAATAGTTCAGTAGAGAATAGTATAGTAGGGAATAGTTCAGTACATTAGAGAATAGTTCAGTAGAGAATAGTTCATTAGAGAATAGTTCAGTAGAGAATAGTTCAGTACAGTATAGTTCAGTAGAGAATAGTAAATTAGAGAATAGTTCAGTAGAGAATAGTTCAGTAGAGAATACTATAGTAGAGAATAGTTCAGTAGAGAGTAGTATAGTAGAGAATAGTTCAGTAGACAATAGTATAGTAGAGAATAGTTCAGTACAATAGAGAATAGTATAGTAGAGAATAGTTCAGTACAGTAGAGAATAGTTCAGTAGAGAATAGATCAGTAGAGAATAGTTCAGTACAATTGAGAATAGTTCAGTAGAGAATAGTTCAGTAGAGAATAGCATAGTAGAGAATAGTTCAGTACAATAGAGAAAAGTATAGTAGGGAATAGATCAGTACAATAGAGAATAGTTCATTATAGAATAGTTCAGTAGAGAATAGTTCAGTAGAGAATAGTATAGTGGAGAATACTATAGTAGAGAATAGTTCAGTAGAGAATAGTATAGTAAAGAATAGTTCAGTAGAGAATAGTATAGTAAAGAACAGTTCAGTAGAGAATAGTACAGTAGAGAATGGTTCAGTAGAGAATAGTATAGTAAAGAATAGTTCAGTAGAGAATAGTACAGTAGAGAATAGTTCAGTAGAGAATAGTATAGTAGAGAATGGTTCAGTACAATAGAGAATAGTTCAGTAGAGAATAGCTCAGTAGAGAATAGTTCAGTAGAGAATAGTTTTGTTCAGTAGAGAATAGTTCAGTAGGTAATTATTCAGTAGAGAATAGTTCAGTTCAGTAGAGAATAGTTCAGTAGAGAATAGTACAGTAGAGAATATTTCAGTAGAGAATTGTACACTAGAGAATAGTTCAGTAGAGAATAGTTCAGTAGAGAATAGTTCAGTTCAGTAGAGAATAGTTCAGTAGAGAATAGTACAGTAGAGAATAGTTCAGTAGAGAATTGTACACTAGAGAATAGTTCAGTAGAGAATAGTTCAGTACAATAGAGAATAGTTCAGTAGAGAACAGTTCAGTGGAGAATAGTTCAGTAGAGAATAGTATAGTAGGGAATAGTTCAGTACAATAGAGAATAGTTCAGTAGAGAATAGTTCAGTAGAGAATAGTATAGTAAAGAATAGTTCAGTAAAATAGAGAATAGTACAGTAGAGAATAGTTCAGTAGAGAATAGTATAGTAGAGAATAGTTCAGTGGAGAATAGTTCAGTAGAGAATACTATAGTAGGGAATAGTTCAGTACAATAGAGAATAGTTCATTAGAGAATAGTTCAGTAGAGAATATGACAGTAGAGAATAGTTCAGTACAGAATTGTACAGTAGAGAATAGTTCAGTAGAGAATAGTTCAGTAGAGAATAGTTCAGTAGAGAACAGTTCAGTGGAGAATAGTTCAGTAGAGAATAGTTTAGTAGAGAATAGTTCAGTACAATAGAGAATAGTATAGTAGAGAATAGTTCAGTACAATAGAGAATATTTCAGTAGAGAATAGTTCAGATCAGTAGAGAATAGATCAGTAGATAATTATTCAGTAGAGAATAGTTCAGTTCAGTAGAGAATAGTTCAGTAGCTAATAGTTCAGTAGAGAATAGTATAGTAGAGAATAGTTTAGTACAATAGAGAATAGTACAGTAGAGAATAGTTCAGTAGAGAATAGTATAGTAGAGAATAGTTCAGTACAATAGAGAATAGTTCAGTACAATAGAGAATAGTTCAGTAGAGAACAGTTCAGTGGAGAATAGTTCAGTAGAGAATAGTATAGTAGGGAATAGTTCAGTACAATAGAGAATAGTTCAGTAGAGAATAGTTCAGTAGAGAATAGTATAGTAAAGAATAGTTCAGTAAAATAGAGAATAGTATAGTAGAGAATAGTTCAGTTCAATAGAGAATAGTTCAGTAGAGAATAGTTCAGTAGAGAATAGTATAGTAGGGAATAGTTCAGTACAATAGAGAATAGTTCATTAGAGAATAGTTCAGTAGAGAATATTACAGTAGAGAATAGTTCAGTACAGAATTGTACAGTAGAGAATAGTTCAGTAGAGAATAGTTCAGTAGAGAATAGTTCAGTAGAGAACAGTTCAGTGGAGAATAGTTCAGTAGAGAATAGTATAGTAGAGAATAGTTCAGTACAGTAGAGAATAGTTCAGTAGAGAATAGTTCAGTAGAGAATAGTATAGTAGAGAAAAGTTCAGTTCAATAGAGAATAGTATAGTAGAGAATAGTTCAGTACAGTAGAGAATAGATCAGTATAGAATAGTTCAGTACAATAGAGAATAGTTCAGTAGAGAATAGTTCAGTACATAATTATTCAGTAGAGAATAGTTCAGTTCAGTAGAGAATAGTTCAGTAGAGAATAGTTCAGTAGAGAATACTATAGTAGAGAATAGTTCAGTAGAGAGTAGTATAGTAGAGAATAGTTCAGTAGAGAATAGTATAGTAGGGAATAGTTCAGTACAATAGAGAATAGTTCAGTGGGGAATAGTTCAGTAGAGAATAGTTCAGTAGAGAATAGTACAGTAGAGAATAGTATAGTAGAAAATAGTATAGTAGAAAATAGTTCAGTAGAAAATAGTATAGTAAAGAATAGTTCAGTACAGTATAGTTCAGTAGAGAATAGTATATGAGAGAATAGTTCAGTAGAGAATAGTTCAGCAGAGAATAATTCAGTAGGTAATTATTCAGTAGAGAATAATTCAGTAGAGAATAGTATAGTAGAGAATACTATAGTAGAAAATAGTTCAGTAGAGAATATTATAGTAAAGAATAGTTCAGTAGAGAATAGTACAGTAGAGAATAGTTCAGTAGAGAATAGTTCAGTAGAGAATAGTTCAGTACAATAGAGAATAGTATAGTAGAGAATAGTTCAGTACAGTAGAGAATAGTTCAGTAGAGAATAGATCAGTAGAGAATAGTTCAGTACAATAGAGAATAGTTCAGTAGAATATAGTTCAGTTCAGTAGCTAATAGTTCAGTAGAGAATAGTATAGTAAAGAATAGTTCAGTACAATAGAGAATAGTTCAGTAGAGAATAGTTCAGTTCAGTAGAGAATATTTCAGTAGAGTATAGTATAGTAGAGAATAGTACAGTAGAGAATAGTACAGTAGAGAATAGTTCATTAGAGAATAGTACAATAGAGAATAATTCAGTAGAGAATAGTTTAGTTCGGTTCAGTAGAGAATAGTTCAGTAGAGAGTAGTTCAGAAGAGAATAGTTCAATTCAGTAGAGAATAGTTCAGTAGAGAATAGCATAGTTTAGAATAGTTCAGTTGAGAATTGTTCAGTAGATAATTGTACAGTAGAGAATAGTTCAGTAGAGAATAGTTCAGTAGATACATTTTCAGTACAATAGAGAATAGTTCAGTAGAGAATAGCACAGTAGAGAATAGTATAGTAGAGAATAGTTCAGTACAATAGAGAATAGTTCAGTACAATAGAGAATAGTTCAGTAGAGAACAGTTCAGTGGAGAATAGTTCAGTAGAGAATAGTATAGTAGGGAATAGTTCAGTACAATAGAGAATAGTTCAGTAGAGAATAGTTCAGTAGAGAATAGTATAGTAAAGAATAGTTCAGTAAAATAGAGAATAGTATAGTAGAGAATAGTTCAGTTCAATAGAGAATAGTTCAGTAGAGAATAGTTCAGTGGAGAATAGTTCAGTAGAGAATAGTATAGTAGGGAATAGTTCAGTACAATAGAGAATAGTTCATTAGAGAATAGTTCAGTAGAGAATATTACAGTAGAGAATAGTTCAGTAGAGAATTGTACAGTAGAGAATAGTTCAGTAGAGAATAGTTCAGTAGAGAATAGTTCAGTAGAGAACAGTTCAGTGGAGAATAGTTCAGTAGAGAATAGTATAGTAGAGAATAGTTCAGTACAATAGAGAATAGTATAGTAGAGAATAGTTCAGTACAGTAGAGAATAGTTCAGTAGAGAATCGTTCAGTAGAGAATAGTATAGTAGAGAAAAGTTCAGTTCAATAGAGAATAGTATAGTAGAGAATAGTTCAGTACAGTAGAGAATAGATCAGTATAGAATAGTTCAGTACAACAGAGAATAGTTCAGTAGAGAATAGTTCAGTACATAATTATTCAGTAGAGAATAGTTCAGTTCAGTAGAGAATAGTTCAGTAGAGAATAGTTCAGTAGAGAATACTATAGTAGAGAATAGTTCAGTAGAGAGTAGTATAGTAGAGAATAGTTCAGTAGAGAATAGTATAGTAGGGAATAGTTCAGTACAATAGAGAATAGTTCAGTGGGGAATAGTTCAGTAGAGAATAGTTCAGTAGAGAATAGTACAGTAGAGAATAGTATAGTAGAAAATAGTATAGTAGAAAATAGTTCAGTAGAAAATAGTATAGTAAAGAATAGTTCAGTACAGTATAGTTCAGTAGAGAATAGTATATGAGAGAATAGTTCAGTAGAGAATAGTTCAGCAGAGAATAATTCAGTAGGTAATTATTCAGTAGAGAATAATTCAGTAGAGAATAGTATAGTAGAGAATACTATAGTAGAAAATAGTTCAGTAGAGAATATTATAGTAAAGAATAGTTCAGTAGAGAATAGTACAGTAGAGAATAGTTCAGTAGAGAATAGTTCAGTAGAGAATAGTTCAGTACAATAGAGAATAGTATAGTAGAGAATAGTTCAGTACAGTAGAGAATAGTTCAGTAGAGAATAGATCAGTAGAGAATAGTTCAGTACAATAGAGAATAGTTCAGTAGAATATAGTTCAGTTCAGTAGCTAATAGTTCAGTAGAGAATAGTATAGTAAAGAATAGTTCAGTACAATAGAGAATAGTTCAGTAGAGAATAGTTCAGTTCAGTAGAGAATATTTCAGTAGAGTATAGTATAGTAGAGAATAGTACAGTAGAGAATAGTACAGTAGAGAATAGTTCATTAGAGAATAGTACAATAGAGAATAATTCAGTAGAGAATAGTTTAGTTCGGTTCAGTAGAGAATAGTTCAGTAGAGAGTAGTTCAGAAGAGAATAGTTCAATTCAGCAGAGAATAGTTCAGTAGAGAATAGCATAGTTTAGAATAGTTCAGTTGAGAATTGTTCAGTAGATAATTGTACAGTAGAGAATAGTTCAGTAGAGAATAGTTCAGTAGATACATTTTCAGTACAATAGAGAATAGTTCAGTAGAGAATAGCACAGTAGAGAATAGTATAGTAGAGAATAGTTCAGTACAATAGAGAATAGTTCAGTACAATAGAGAATAGTTCAGTAGAGAACAGTTCAGTGGAGAATAGTTCAGTAGAGAATAGTATAGTAGGGAATAGTTCAGTACAATAGAGAATAGTTCAGTAGAGAATAGTTCAGTAGAGAATAGTATAGTAAAGAATAGTTCAGTAAAATAGAGAATAGTATAGTAGAGAATAGTTCAGTTCAATAGAGAATAGTTCAGTAGAGAATAGTTCAGTGGAGAATAGTTCAGTAGAGAATAGTATAGTAGGGAATAGTTCAGTACAATAGAGAATAGTTCATTAGAGAATAGTTCAGTAGAGAATATTACAGTAGAGAATAGTTCAGTAGAGAATTGTACAGTAGAGAATAGTTCAGTAGAGAATAGTTCAGTAGAGAATAGTTCAGTAGAGAACAGTTCAGTGGAGAATAGTTCAGTAGAGAATAGTATAGTAGAGAATAGTTCAGTACAATAGAGAATAGTATAGTAGAGAATAGTTCAGTACAGTAGAGAATAGTTCAGTAGAGAATCGTTCAGTAGAGAATAGTATAGTAGAGAAAAGTTCAGTTCAATAGAGAATAGTATAGTAGAGAATAGTTCAGTACAGTAGAGAATAGATCAGTATAGAATAGTTCAGTACAATAGAGAATAGTTCAGTAGAGAATAGTTCAGTACATAATTATTCAGTAGAGAATAGTTCAGTTCAGTAGTGAATAGTTCAGTAGAGAATAGTTCAGTAGAGAATACTATAGTAGAGAATAGTTCAGTAGAGAGTAGTATAGTAGAGAATAGTTCAGTAGAGAATAGTATAGTAGGGAATAGTTCAGTACAATAGAGAATAGTTCAGTGGGGAATAGTTCAGTAGAGAATAGTTCAGTAGAGAATAGTACAGTAGAGAATAGTATAGTAGAAAATAGTATAGTAGAAAATAGTTCAGTAGAAAATAGTATAGTAAAGAATAGTTCAGTACAGTATAGTTCAGTAGAGAATAGTATATGAGAGAATAGTTCAGTAGAGAATAGTTCAGCAGAGAATAATTCAGTAGGTAATTATTCAGTAGAGAATAATTCAGTAGAGAATAGTATAGTAGAGAATACTATAGTAGAAAATAGTTCAGTAGAGAATATTATAGTAAAGAATAGTTCAGTAGAGAATAGTACAGTAGAGAATAGTTCAGTAGAGAATAGTTCAGTAGAGAATAGTTCAGTACAATAGAGAATAGTATAGTAGAGAATAGTTCAGTACAGTAGAGAATCGTTCAGTAGAGAATAGATCAGTAGAGAATAGTTCAGTACAATATAGAATAGTTCAGTAGAATATAGTTCAGTTCAGTAGCTAATAGTTCAGTAGAGAATAGTATAGTAAAGAATAGTTCAGTACAATAGAGAATAGTTCAGTAGAGAATAGTTCAGTTCAGTAGAGAATATTTCAGTAGAGTATAGTATAGTAGAGAATAGTACAGTAGAGAATAGTACAGTAGAGAATAGTTCATTAGAGAATAGTACAATAGAGAATAATTCAGTAGAGAATAGTTTAGTTCAATTCAGTAGAGAATAGTTCAGTAGAGAATAGCATAGTTTAGAATAGTTCAGTTGAGAATTGTTCAGTAGATAATTGTACAGTAGAGAATAGTTCAGTAGAGAATAGTTCAGTAGATACATTTTCAGTACAATAGAGAATAGTTCAGTAGAGAATAGCACAGTAGAGAATAGTACAGTAGAGAATAGTACATTAGAGAATAGTACAGTAGAGAATAGTATAGTAGAAAATAGTATAGTAGAAAATAGTTCAGTAGAAAATAGCAGTAGTAAAGAATAGTTCAGTACAGTATAGTTCAGTAGAGAATAGTATATGAGAGAATAGTTCAGTAGAGAATAGTTCAGCAGAGAATAATTCAGTAGGTAATTATTCAGTAGAGAATAATTCAGTTCAGTAGAGAATAGTATAGTAAAGAATAGTTCAGTAGAGAATTGTACAGTAGAAAATAGTTCAGTAGAGAATAGTTCAGTAGAGAAAAGTACAGTAGAGAACAGTTCAGTAGAGAATAGTTCAGTTCAATAGAGAATAGTACAGTAGAGAATAGTTAAGTAGAGAATAGTTCAGTAGAGAATAGTTCAGTACAGTAGAGAATAGATCAGTAGAGAATAGTTCAGTAGAGAATAGTACCGTAGAGAATAGTTCAGTAGAGAATAGTATAGTAGAGAATAGTAGAGAATAGTTAAGTAGAGAATAGTATAGTAAAGAATAGTTCAGTAGAGAATAGTACAGTAGAGAATAGTTCAGTAGAGAATAGTTCAGTAGAGTATAGTATTGTAGAGAATAGTTCAGTAGAGAATAGTTCAGTAGAGAATAGTTCAGTAGAGAATAGTATAGCAGAGAATAGTTCAGTAGAGATAGAGAAGTTCAGTAGAGAATAGTTCAGTAGAGAATAGTTCAGTAGAGAATAGTTCAGTAGAGAATTGTTCAGTTCAGTAGAGAATAGTTCAGTAGGTAATTATTCAGTAGAGAATAGTTCAGTTCAGTGGAGAATAGTTCAGTAGAGAATATTTCAGTAGTGTATAGTTCAGTACAATAGTGAATAGTCTTGGACAATAGAGAGTTGTTCAGTAGAGAATAGTTCAGTAGAGAATAGTATAGTAGAGAATAGTTCAGTTCAATAGAGAATAGTTCAGTAGAGAATAGTTCAGTGGAGAATAGTTCAGTAGAGAATAGTATAGTAGGGAATAGTTCAGTACAATAGAGAATAGTTCATTAGAGAATAGTTCAGTAGAGAATAGTTCAGTAGAGAATAGTATAGTAGAGAATAGTTCAGTTCAATAGAGAATAGTACAGTAGAGAATAGTTAAGTAGAGAATAGCATAGTAGAGAATAGTTCAGTACAATAGAGAATAGTTCAGTAGAGAATAGTTCAGTGGATAATAGTTCAGTAGAGAATAGTATAGTAGGGAATAGTTCAGTACATTAGAGAATAGTTCAGTAGAGAATAGTTCATTAGAGAATAGTTCAGTAGAGAATAGTTCAGTACAGTATAGTTCAGTAGAGAATAGTAAATTAGAGAATAGTTCAGTAGAGAATAGTTCAGTAGAGAATAGTATAGTAGAGAATAGTTCAGTACAATAGAGAATAGTTCAGTACAATAGAGAATAGTTCAGTAGAGAACAGTTCAGTGGAGAATAGTTCAGCAGAGAATAGTATAGTAGGGAATAGTTCAGTACAATAGAGAATAGTCCATTAGAGAATAGTTCAGTACAGTATAGTTCAGTAGAGAATAGTTCAGTAGAGAATAGTTCAGTAGAGAATAGTTCAGTAGAGAATAGTTCAGTAGAGTATAGTATAGTAGAGAATAGTTCAGTTGAGAATAGTTCAGTAGAGAATAGTATAGTAGAGAATAGTTCAGTACAGTAGAGAATAGTTCAGTAGAGAATAGATCGGTAGAGAATAGTTCTGTACAATAGAGAATAGTTCAGTAGAGAATAGTTCAGTTCAGTAGAGAATAGTTCAGTAGGTAATTATTCAGCAGAGAATAGTTCAGTTCAGTAGAGAATAGTTCAGTAGAGAATAGTTCAGTAGAGAATAGTATAGTAAAGAATAGTTCAGTACAATAGAGAATAGTAGAGTAGAGAATAGTTCAGTAGAGAATAGTTCAGTAGAGAATAGTATAGTAGAGAATACTATAGTAGAGAATACTTCAGTAGAGAATAGTATAGTAAAGAACAGTTCAGTAGAGAATAGATCAGTAGATAATTATTCAGTAGAGAATAGTTCAGTTCAGTAGAGAATAGTTCAGTAGAGAATAGTACAGTAGAGAATAGTTCAGTAGAGAATTGTACACTAGAGAATAGTTCAGTAGAGAATAGTTCAGTAGAGAATAGTTCAGTAGAGAATAGTATAGTAGAGAATAGTTCAGTTCAATAGAGAATAGTATAGTAGAGAATAGTTCAGTACAGTAGAGAATAGATCAGTAGAGAATAGTTCAGTACAATAGAGAATATTTCAGTAGAGAATAGTTCAGATCAGTAGAGAATAGTTCAGTAGCTAATAGTTCATTAGAGAATAGTATAGTAGAGAATAGTTCAGTACAATAGAGAATAGTTCATTATAGAATAGTTCAGTAGAGAATAGTTCAGTAGAGAATAGTATAGTAGAGAATACTATAGTAGAGAATAGTTCAGTAGAGAATAGTATAGTAAGGAATAGTTCAGTAGAGAATAGTATAGTAAAGAACAGTTCAGCAGAGAATAGTACAGTAGAGAATAGTTCAGTAGAGAATAGTATAGTAAAGAATAGTTCAGTAGAGAATAGTTCAGTACAGTAGAGAATAGATCAGTAGAGAATAGTTCAGTAGAGAATAGTTCAGTACAGTAGAGAATAGTTCAGTAGAGAATAGTACCGTAGAGAATAGTTCAGTAGAGAATAGTATAGTAGAGAATAGTAGAGAATAATTAAGTAGAGAATAGTATAGTAAAGAATAGTTCAGTAGAGAATAGTACAGTAGAGAATAGTTCAGTAGAGAATAGTTCAGTAGAGTATAGTATTGTAGAGAATAGTTCAGTAGAGAATAGTTCAGTAGAGAATAGTTCAGTAGAGAATAGTATAGTAGAGAATAGTTCAGTAGAGAATAGTTCAGTAGAGTATAGTAGAGAATAGTTCAGTAGAGAATAGTTCAGTAGAGAATAGTTCAGTAGCTAGTAGTTCAGTAGAGAATAGTATAGTAGAGAATAGTTCAGTACAATAGAGAATAGTACAGTAGAGAATAGTTCAGTGGAGAATAGTTCAGTAGAGAATAGTATAGTAGGGAATAGTTCAGTACATTAGAGAATAGTTCAGTAGAGAATAGTTCATTAGAGAATAGTTCAGTAGAGAATAGTTCAGCACAGTATAGTTCAGTAGAGAATAGTAAATTAGGGAATAGTTCAGTAGAGAATAGTTCAGTAGAGAATACTATAGTAGAGAATAGTTCAGTAGAGAGTAGTATAGCAGAGAATAGTTCAGTAGAGAATAGTATAGTAGAGAATAGTTCAGTACAATAGAGAATAGTATAGTAGAGAATAGTTCAGTACAGTAGAGAATAGTTCAGTAGAGAATAGATCAGTAGAGAATAGTTCAGTACAATTGAGAATAGTTCAGTAGAGAATAGTTCAGTAGAGAATAGCATAGTAGAGAATAGTTCAGTACAATAGAGAATAGTATAGTGGGGAATAGTTCAGTACAATAGAGAATAGTTCATTATAGAATAGTTCAGTAGAGAATAGTTCAGTAGAGAATAGTATAGTAGAGAATACTATAGTAGAGAATAGTTCAGTAGAGAATAGTATAGTAAAGAATAGTTCAGTAGAGAATAGTATAGTAAAGAACAGTTCAGCAGAGAATAGTACAGTAGAGAATAGTTCAGTAGAGAATAGTATAGTAAAGAATAGTTCAGTAGAGAATAGTACAGTAGAGAATAGTTCAGTAGAGAATAGTTCAGTAGAGAATAGTTCAGTACAAAGAGAATAGTTCAGTAGAGAATAGTTCAGTAGAGAATAGTTCAGTACAATAGAGAATAGTTCAGTAGAGAATAGTTCAGTAGAGAATAGTTCAGTAGAGAATAGTTCAGTACAGTAGAGAATAGTTCAGTAGAGAATAGTATCAGTAGAGAATAGTTCAGTAGAGAATTGTACAGTAGAGAATAGTTCAGTAGAGAATAGTTCAGTAGAGAATAGTTCAGTTGAGAATAGTATAGCAGAGAATAGTTCAGTTCAATAGAGAATAGTACAGTAGAGAATAGTTCAGTAGAGAATAGTATCAGTAGAGAATAGTTCAGTACAATAGAGAATAGTTCAGTAGAGAATAGTTCAGTACAGAATAGTTCAGTAGAGAATAGTTCAATACAGTAGAGAATAGTTCAGTAGAGAATAGTTCAGTAGAGAATAGTATCAGTAGAGAATAGTTCAGTACAATAGAGAATAGTTCAGTAGAGAATAGTTCAGTAGAGAATAGTTCAGTAGAGAATAGTTCAGTAGAGAATACTATAGAGAGAATAGTTCAGTAGAGAATAGTATAGTAGAGAATAGTTCAGTAGAGAATAGTATAGTAGAGAACAGTTCAGCAGAGAATAGTACAGTAGAGAAATAGTTCAGTAGAGAATAGTATAGTAGAAGAATAGTTCAGTAGAGAATAGTACAGTAGAGAATAGTTCAGTAGAGAATAGTTCAGTAGAGAATAGTTCAGTACAGTAGAGAATAGTTCAGTAGAGAATAGTTCAGCAGAGAATAGTATCAGTAGAGAATAGTTCAGTACAGTAGAGAATAGTTCAGTAGAGAATAGTTCAGTAGAGAATAGTTCAGTAGAGAATAGTTCAGTTCAGGAAGAATAGTTCAGTAGAGAATAGTACAGTAGAGAATAGTTCAGTAGAGAATAGTACAGTAGAGAATAGTTCAGTAGAGAATAGTTCAGTAGAGAATAGTTCAGTAGAGAAATAGTAGAGAATAGTTCAGTTCAATAGAGAATAGTATCAGTAGAGAATAGTTCAGTACAGTAGAGAATAGTTCAGTAGAGAATAGTTCAGTACAGTAGAGAATAGTTCAGTAGAGAATAGTTCAGTACAAAGAGAATAGTTCAGTAGAGAATAGTTCAGATCAGTAGAGAATAGTTCAGTAGAGAATATTCAGTAGAGAATAGTTCAGTTCAGTAGAGAATAGTTCAGTAGAGAATAGTTCAGTAGAGAATAGTATAGTAGAGAATAGTTCAGTACAGAGAATAGTTCAGTAGAGAATAGTTCAGTAGAGAATAGTTCAGTAGAGAATAGTTCAGTACAGTAGAGAATAGTTCAGTACAGTAGAGAATAGTTCAGTAGAGAATAGTTCAGTAGGGAGAATAGTTCAGTAGAGAATAGTTCAGTAGTGAATAGTCTCAGTACAATAGAGAGTAGTTCAGACAGAGAATAGTTCAGTAGAGAATAGTATAGCAGAGAATAGTTCAGTTCAACAGAGAATAGTTCAGTAGAGAATAGTTCAGTGGAGAATAGTTCAGTAGAGAATAGTATAGTAGGGAATAGTTCAGTACAATAGAGAATAGTTCATTAGAGAATAGTTCAGTAGAGAATAGTTCAGTAGAGAATAGTATAGTAGAGAATAGTTCAGTTCAATAGAGAATAGTACAGTAGAGAATAGTTAAGTAGAGAATAGCATAGTAGAGAATAGTTCAGTACAATAGAGAATAGTTCAGTAGAGAATAGTTCAGTGGATAATAGTTCAGTAGAGAATAGTATAGTAGGGAATAGTTCAGTACATTAGAGAATAGTTCAGTAGAGAATAGTTCATTAGAGAATAGTTCAGTAGAGAATAGTTCAGTACAGTATAGTTCAGTAGAGAATAGTAAATTAGAGAATAGTTCAGTAGAGAATAGTTCAGTAGAGAATAGTATAGTAGAGAATAGTTCAGTACAATAGAGAATAGTTCAGTACAATAGAGAATAGTTCAGTAGAGAACAGTTCAGTGGAGAATAGTTCAGCAAGAGAATAGTATAGTAGGGAATAGTTCAGTACAATAGAGAATAGTCCATTAGAGAATAGTTCAGTACAGTATAGTTCAGTAGAGAATAGTTCAGTAGAGAATAGTTCAGTAGAGAATAGTTCAGTAGAGTATAGTATAGTAGAGAATAGTTCAGTTGAGAATAGTTCAGTAGAGAATAGTATAGTAGAGAATAGTTCAGTACAGTAGAGAATAGTTCAGTAGAGAATAGATCGGTAGAGAATAGTTCTGTACAATAGAGAATAGTTCAGTAGAGAATAGTTCAGTTCAGTAGAGAATAGTTCAGTAGGTAATTATTCAGCAGAGAATAGTTCAATTCAGTAGAGAATAGTTCAGTAGAGAATAGTTCAGTAGAGAATAGTATAGTAAAGAATAGTTCAGTACAATAGAGAATAGTAGAGTAGAGAATAGTTCAGTAGAGAATAGTTCAGTAGAGAATAGTATAGTAGAGAATACTATAGTAGAGAATACTTCAGTAGAGAATAGTATAGTAAAGAACAGTTCAGTAGAGAATAGTACAGTAGAGAATAGTTCAGTAGAGAATAGTATAGTAAAGAACAGTTCAGTAGAGAATAGATCAGTAGATAATTATTCAGTAGAGAATAGTTCAGTTCAGTAGAGAATAGTTCAGTAGGTAATTATTCAGTAGAGAATAGTTCAGTTCAGTAGAGAATAGTTCAGTAGAGAATAGTACAGTAGAGAATAGTTCAGTAGAGAATTGTACACTAGAGAATAGTTCAGTAGAGAATAGTTCAGTAGAGAATAGTTCAGTAGAGAATAGTATAGTAGAGAATAGTTCAGTTCAATAGAGAATAGTATAGTAGAGAATAGTTCAGTACAGTAGAGAATAGATCAGTAGAGAATAGTTCAGTACAATAGAGAATATTTCAGTAGAGAATAGTTCAGTACAATAGAGAATATTTCAGTAGAGAATAGTTCAGATCAGTAGAGAATAGTTCAGTAGCTAATAGTTCATTAGAGAATAGTATAGTAGAGAATAGTTCAGTACAATAGAGAATAGTTCATTATAGAATAGTTCAGTAGAGAATAGTTCAGTAGAGAATAGTATAGTAGAGAATACTATAGTAGAGAATAGTTCAGTAGAGAATAGTATAGTAAGGAATAGTTCAGTAGAGAATAGTATAGTAAAGAACAGTTCAGCAGAGAATAGTACAGTAGAGAATAGTTCAGTAGAGAATAGTATAGTAAAGAATAGTTCAGTAGAGAATAGTTCAGTACAGTAGAGAATAGATCAGTAGAGAATAGTTCAGTAGAGAATAGTTCAGTACAGTAGAGAATAGTTCAGTAGAGAATAGTACCGTAGAGAATAGTTCAGTAGAGAATAGTATAGTAGAGAATAGTAGAGAATAATTAAGTAGAGAATAGTATAGTAAAGAATAGTTCAGTAGAGAATAGTACAGTAGAGAATAGTTCAGTAGAGAATAGTTCAGTAGAGTATAGTATTGTAGAGAATAGTTCAGTAGAGAATAGTTCAGTAGAGAATAGTATAGTAGAGAATAGTTCAGTAGAGAATAGTTCAGTAGAGTATAGTAGAGAATAGTTCAGTAGAGAATAGTTCAGTAGAGAATAGTTCAGTAGCTAGTAGTTCAGTAGAGAATAGTATAGTAGAGAATAGTTCAGTACAATAGAGAATAGTACAGTAGAGAATAGTTCAGTGGAGAATAGTTCAGTAGAGAATAGTATAGTAGGGAATAGTTCAGTACATTAGAGAATAGTTCAGTAGAGAATAGTTCATTAGAGAATAGTTCAGTAGAGAATAGTTCAGTACAGTATAGTTCAGTAGAGAATAGTAAATTAGGGAATAGTTCAGTAGAGAATAGTTCAGTAGAGAATACTATAGTAGAGAATAGTTCAGTAGAGAGTAGTATAGTAGAGAATAGTTCAGTAGAGAATAGTATAGTAGAGAATAGTTAAGTACAATAGAGAATAGTATAGTAGAGAATAGTTCAGTACAGTAGAGAATAGTTCAGTAGAGAATAGATCAGTAGAGAATAGTTCAGTACAATTGAGAATAGTTCAGTAGAGAATAGTTCAGTAGAGAATAGCATAGTAGAGAATAGTTCAGTACAATAGAGAATAGTATAGTGGGGAATAGTTCAGTACAATAGAGAATAGTTCATTATAGAATAGTTCAGTAGAGAATAGTTCAGTAGAGAATAGTATAGTAGAGAATACTATAGTAGAGAATAGTTCAGTAGAGAATAGTATAGTAAAGAATAGTTCAGTAGAGAATAGTATAGTAAAGAACAGTTCAGCAGAGAATAGTACAGTAGAGAATAGTTCAGTAGAGAATAGTATAGTAAAGAATAGTTCAGTAGAGAATAGTACAGTAGAGAATAGTTCAGTAGAGAATAGTTCAGTAAAGTATAGTAGAGTATAGTATAGTAGAGAATAGTTCAGTAGAGAATAGTATAGTAGAGAATGGTTCAGTACAATAGAGAATAGTTCAGTAGAGAATAGTTCAGTAGAGAATAGTTCAGTAGAGAATAGTTCAGTTCAGTAGAGAATAGTTCAGTAGAGAATAGTACAGTAGAGAATAGTTCAGTAGAGAATTGTACACTAGAGAATAGTTCAGTAGAGAATAGTTCAGTAGAGAATAGTTCAGTTGAGAATAGTATAGCAGAGAATAGTTCAGTTCAATAGAGAATAGTATAGTAGAGAATAGTTCAGTACAGTAGAGAATAGATCAGTAGAGAATAGTTCAGTACAATAGAGAATATTTCAGTAGAGAATAGTTCAGTACAATAGAGAATATTTCAGTAGAGAATAGTTCAGATCAGTAGAGAATAGTTCAGTAGATAATTATTCAGTAGAGAATAGTTCAGTTCAGTAGAGAATAGTTCAGTAGCTAATAGTTCATTAGAGAATAGTATAGTAGAGAATAGTTCAGTACAATAGAGAATAGTTCATTATAGAATAGTTCAGTAGAGAATAGTTCAGTAGAGAATAGTATAGTAGAGAATACTATAGTAGAGAATAGTTCAGTAGAGAATAGTATAGTAAAGAATAGTTCAGTAGAGAATAGTATAGTATAGAACAGTTCAGCAGAGAATAGTACAGTAGAGAATAGTTCAGTAGAGAATAGTATAGTAAAGAATAGTTCAGTAGAGAATAGTACAGTAGAGAATAGTTCAGTAGAGAATAGTTCAGTAGAGTATAGTATAGTATAGTATAGTAGAGAATAGTTCAGTAGAGAATAGTTCAGTAGAGAATAGGATAGTAGAGAATGGTTCAGTACAATAGAGAATAGTTCAGTAGAGAATAGTTCAGTAGAGAATAGTTCAGTAGAGAATAGTTCAGTTCAGGAGAGAATAGTTCAGTAGAGAATAGTACAGTAGAGAATAGTTCAGTAGAGAATTGTACACTAGAGAATAGTTCAGTAGAGAATAGTTCAGTAGAGAATAGTTCAGTAGAGAATAGTATAGTAGAGAATAGTTCAGTTCAATAGAGAATAGTATAGTAGAGAATAGTTCAGTACAGTAGAGAATAGATCAGTAGAGAATAGTTCAGTACAATAGAGAATATTTCAGTAGAGAATAGTTCAGTACAATAGAGAATATTTCAGTAGAGAATAGTATAGTAGAGAATATTTCAGTACAATAGAGAATAGTACAGTAGGGAATAGTTCAGTAGAGAATAGTATAGTAGAGAATAGTTCAGTACAATAGAGAATAGTTCAGTACAATAGAGAATAGTTCAGTAGAGAACAGTTCAGTGGAGAATAGTTCAGTAGAGAATAGTATAGTAGGGAATAGTTCAGTACAATAGAGAATAGTTCATTAGAGAATAGTTCAGTAGAGAATAGTTCAGTACAGTTTAGTTCAGCAGAGAATAGTTCAGTAGAGAATAGTTCAGTAGAGAATAGTTCAGTAGAGTATAGTATAGTAGAGAATAGTTCAGTAGAGAATAGTTCAGTAGAGAATAGTATAGTAGAGAATAGTTCAGTACAATAGAGAATAGTATAGTAGAGAATAGTTCAGTACAGTAGAGAATAGTTCAGTAGAGAATAGATCGGTAGAGAATAGTTCTGTACAATAGAGAATAGTTCAGTAGAGAATAGTTCAGTAGATAATTATTCAGTAGAGAATAGTTCAGTTCAGTAGAGAATAGTTCAGTAGCTAATAGTTCATTAGAGAATAGTATAGTAGAGAATATTTCAGTACAATAGAGAATAGTACAGTAGGGAATAGTTCAGTAGAGAATAGTATAGTAGAGAATAGTTCAGTACAATAGAGAATAGTTCAGTACAATAGAGAATAGTTCAGTAGAGAACAGTTCAGTGGAGAATAGTTCAGTAGAGAATAGTATAGTAGGGAATAGTTCAGTACAATAGAGAATAGTTCATTAGAGAATAGTTCAGTAGAGAATAGTTCAGTACAGTATAGTTCAGTAGAGAATAGTTCAGTAGAGAATAGTTCAGTAGAGTATAGTATAGTAGAGAATAGTTCAGTAGAGAATAGTTCAGTAGAGAATAGTATAGTAGAGAATAGTTCAGTACAATAGAGAATATTATAGTAGAGAATAGTTCAGTACAGTAGAGAATAGTTCAGTAGAGAATAGATCGGTAGAGAATAGTTCTGTACAATAGAGAATAGTTCAGTAGAGAATAGTTCAGTTCAGTAGAGAATAGTTCAGTAGGTAATTATTCAGCAGAGAATAGTTCAGTTCAGTAGAGAATAGTTCAGTAGAGAATAGTTCATTAGAGAATAGTATAGTAAAGAATAGTTCAGTAAAATAGAGAATAGTACAGTAGAGAATAGTTCAGTAGAGAATAGTATAGTAGAGAATAGTTCAGTTCAATAGAGAATAGTTCAGTAGAGAATTGTTCAGTGGAGAATAGTTCAGTAGAGAATAGTATAGTAGGGAATAGTTCAGTACAATAGAGAATAGTTCATTAGAGAATAGTTCAGTAGAGAATATTACAGTAGAGAATAGTTCAGTACAGAATTGTACAGTAGAGAATAGTTCAGTAGAGAATAGTTCAGTAGAGAATAGTTCAGTAGAGAACAGTTCAGTGGAGAATAGTTCAGTAGAGAATAGTATAGTAGAGAATAGTTCAGTACAATAGAGAATAGTATAGTAGAGAATAGTTCAGTACAGTATAGAATAGTTCAGTAGAGAATAGTTCAGTAGAGAATAGTATAGTAGAGAAAATTTCAGTTCAATAGAGAATAGTATAGTAGAGAATAGTTCAGTACAGTAGAGAATAGATCAGTATAGAATAGTTCAGTACAGTAGAGAATAGTTCAGTAGAGAATAGTTCAGTTCAGTAGAGAATAGTTCAGTACATAATTATTCAGTAGAGAATAGTTCAGTTCAGTAGAGAATAGTTCAGTAGAGAATAGTTCAGTAGCTAGTAGTTCAGTAGAGAATAGTATAGTAGAGAATAGTTCAGTACAATAGAGAATAGTACAGTAGAGAATAGTTAAGAAGAGAATAGCATAGTAAAGAATAGTTCAGTACAATAGAGAATAGTTCAGTACAATAGAGAATAGTTCAGTAGAGAATAGTTCAGTGGAGAATAGTTCAGTAGAGAATAGTATAGTAGGGAATAGTTCAGTACATTAGAGAATAGTTCAGTAGAGAATAGTTCATTAGAGAATAGTTCAGTACAGTATAGTTCAGTAGAGAATAGTAAATTAGAGAATAGTTCAGTAGAGAATAGTTCAGTAGAGAATAGCATAGTTTAGAATAGTTCAGTTGAGAATTGTTCAGTAGATAATTGTACAGTAGAGAATAGTTCAGTAGAGAATAGTTCAGTAGATAAATTTTCAGTACAATAGAGAATAGTTCAGTAGAGAATAGCACAGTAGAGAATAGTACAGTAGAGAATAGTACATTAGAGAATAGTACAGTAGAGAATAGTATAGTAGAAAATAGTATAGTAGAAAATAGTTCAGTAGAAAATAGTATAGTAAAGAATAGTTCAGTACAGTATAGTTCAGTAGAGAATAGTATATGAGAGAATAGTTCAGTAGAGAATAGTTCAGTAGAGAAAAGTACAGTAGAGAACAGTTCAGTAGAGAATAGTTCAGTAGAGAATAGTTCAGTAGGTAATTGTACTGTAGAGAATAGTTCAGCAGAGAATAGTATAGTAGAGAATAGTTCAGTAGAGAATAGTTCAGTAGTGAATTGTACAGTAGAGAATAGTTCAGTAGAGAATAGTTAAGTAGAGAATAGTTCAGTAGAGAATAGTTCAGTACAGTAGAGAATAGATCAGTAGAGAATAGTTCAGTAGAGAATAGTTCAGTACAGTAGAGAATAGTTCAGTAGAGAATAGTACCGTAGAGAATAGTTCAGTAGAGAATAGTATAGTAGAGAATAGTAGAGAATAGTTAAGTAGAGAATAGTATAGTAAAGAATAGTTCAGTTGAGAATAGTTCAGTAGAGAATAGTATTGTAGAGAATAGTTCAGTAGAGAATAGTTCAGTAGAGAATAGTTCAGTAGAGAATAGTATAGTAGAGAATAGTTCAGTAGAGTATAGTAGAGAATAGTTCAGTAGAGAATAGTTCAGTAGAGAATAGTTCAGTAGAGAATAGTTCAGTTCAGTAGAGAATAGTTCAGTAGGTAATTATTCAGTAGAGAATAGTTCAGTTCAGTGGAGAATAGTTCAGTAGAGAATATTTCAGTAGTGTATAGTTCAGTACAATAGTGAATAGTTCAGGACAATAGAGAGTAGTTCAGTAGAGAATAGTTCAGTAGAGAATAGTATAGTAGAGAATAGTTCAGTTCAATAGAGAATAGTTCAGTAGAGAATAGTTCAGTGGAGAATAGTTCAGTAGAGAATAGTATAGTAGGGAATAGTTCAGTACAATAGAGAATAGTTCATTAGAGAATAGTTCAGTAGAGAATAGTTCAGTAGAGAATAGTATAGTAGAGAATAGTTCAGTTCAATAGAGAATAGTACAGTAGAGAATAGTTAAGTAGAGAATAGCATAGTAGAGAATAGTTCAGTACAATAGAGAATAGTTCAGTACAATAGAGAATAGTTCAGTAGAGAATAGTTCAGTGGAGAATAGTTCAGTAGAGAATAGTATAGTAGGGAATAGTTCAGTACATTAGAGAATAGTTCAGTAGAGAATAGTTCATTAGAGAATAGTTCAGTACAGTATAGTTCAGTAGAGAATAGTAAATTAGAGAATAGTTCAGTAGAGAATAGTTCAGTAGAGAATACTATAGTAGAGAATAGTTCAGTAGAGAGTAGTATAGTAGAGAATAGTTCAGTAGAGAATAGTATAGTAGAGAATAGTTCAGTACAATAGAGAATAGTATAGTAGAGAATAGTTCAGTACAGTAGAGAATAGTTCAGTAGAGAATAGATCAGTAGAGAATAGTTCAGTACAATTGAGAATAGTTCAGTAGAGAATAGTTCAGTAGAGAATAGCATAGTAGAGAATTGTTCAGTACAATAGAGAATAGTATAGTAGGGAATAGTTCAGTACAATAGAGAATAGTTCATTATAGAATAGTTCAGTAGAGAATAGTTCAGTAGAGAATAGTATAGTAGAGAATACTATAGTAGAGAATAGTTCAGTAGAGAATAGTATAGTAAAGAATAGTTCAGTAGAGAATAGTATAGTAAAGAACAGTTCAGTAGAGAATAGTACAGTAGAGAATGGTTCAGTAGAGAATAGTATAGTAAAGAATAGTTCAGTAGAGAATAGTACAGTAGAGAATAGTTCAGTAGAGAATAGTATAGTAGAGAATGGTTCAGTACAATAGAGAATAGTTCAGTAGAGAATAGCTCAGTAGAGAATAGTTCAGTAGAGAATAGTTCAGTTCAGTAGAGAATAGTTCAGTAGGTAATTATTCAGTAGAGAATAGTTCAGTTCAGTAGAGAATAGTTCAGTAGAGAATTGTACACTAGAGAATAGTTCAGTAGAGAATAGTTCAGTAGAGAATAGTTCAGTAGAGAATAGTTCAGTTCAGTAGAGAATAGTTCAGTAGGTAATTATTCAGTAGAGAATAGTTCAGTTCAGTAGAGAATAGTTCAGTAGAGAATAGTACAGTAGAGAATAGTTCAGTAGAGAATTGTACACTAGAGAATAGTTCAGTAGAGAATAGTTCAGTAGAGAATAGTTCAGTAGAGAATAGTATAGTAGAGAATAGTTCAGTACAGTAGAGAATAGATCAGTAGAGAATAGTTCAGTACAGTAGAGAATAGATCAGTAGAGAATACTTCTGTACAATAGAGAATATTTCAGTAGAGAATAGTTCAGTACAATAGCGAATATTTCAGTAGAGAATAGTTCAGATCAGTAGAGAATAGATCAGTAGATAATTATTCAGTAGAGAATAGTTCAGTTTAGTAGAGAATAGTTCAGTAGCTAATAGTTCAGTAGAGAATAGTATAGTAGAGAATAGTTCAGTACAATAGAGAATAGTACAGTAGAGAATAGTTCAGTAGAGTATAGTATAGTAGAGAATAGTTCAGTACAATAGAGAATAGTTCAGTACAATAGAGAATAGTTCAGTAGAGAACAGTTCAGTGGAGAATAGTTCAGTAGAGAATAGTATAGTAGGGAATAGTTCAGTACAATAGAGAATAGTTCAGTAGAGAATAGTTCAGTAGAGAATAGTATAGTAAAGAATAGTTCAGTAAAATAGAGTATAGTATAGTAGAGAATAGTTCAGTTCAATAGAGAATAGTTCAGTAGAGAATAGTTCAGTGGAGAATAGTTCAGTAGAGAATAGTATAGTAGGGAATAGTTCAGTACAATAGAGAATAGTTCATTAGAGAATAGTTCAGTAGAGAATATTACAGTAGAGAATAGTTCAGTACAGAATTGTACAGTAGAGAATAGTTCAGTAGAGAATAGTTCAGTAGAGAATAGTTCAGTAGAGAACAGTTCAGTAGAGAATAGTATAGTAGAGAATAGTTCCGTACAATAGAGAATAGTATAGTAGAGAATAGTTCAGTACAGTAGAGAATAGTTCAGTAGAGAATAGTTCAGTAGAGAATAGTATAGTAGAGAAAAGTTCAGTTCAATAGAGAATAGTATAGTAGAGAATAGTTCAGTACTGTAGAGAATAGATCAGTATAGAATAGTTCAGTACAATAGAGAATAGTTCAGTAGAGAATAGTTCAGTTAAGTAGAGAATAGTTCAGTACATAATTATTCAGTAGAGAATAGTTCAGTTCAGTAGAGAATAGTTCAGTAGAGAATAGTTCAGTAGAGAATACTATAGTAGAGAATAGTTCAGTAGAGAGTAGTATAGTAGAGAATAGTTCAGTAGAGAATAGTATAGTAGAGAATAGTTCAGTACAATAGAGAATAGTATAGTAGAGAATAGTTCAGTACAGTAGAGAATAGTTCAGTAGAGAATAGATCAGTAGAGAATAGTTCAGTACAATTGAGAATAGTTCAGTAGAGAATAGTTCAGTAGAGAATAGCATAGTAGAGAATAGTTCAGTACAATAGAGAATAGTTCAGTAGAGAATAGTTCAGTAGAGAATACTATAGTAGAGAATAGTTCAGTAGAGAGTAGTATAGTAGAGAATAGTTCAGTAGAGAATAGTATAGTAGAGAATAGTTCAGTACAATAGAGAATAGTATAGTAGAGAATAGTTCAGTACAGTAGAGAATAGTTCAGTAGAGAATAGATCAGTAGAGAATAGTTCAGTACAATTGAGAATAGTTCAGTAGAGAATAGTTCAGTAGAGAATAGCATAGTAGAGAATAGTTCAGTACAATAGAGAATAGTATAGTAGGGAATAGTTCAGTACAATAGAGAATAGTTCATTACAGAATAGTTCAGTAGAGAATAGTTCAGTAGAGAATAGTATAGTAGAGAATACTATAGTAGAGAATAGTTCAGTAGAGAATAGTATAGTAAAGAATAGTTCAGTAGAGAATAGTATAGTAAAGAACAGTTCAGTAGAGAATAGTACAGTAGAGAATGGTTCAGTAGAGAATAGTATAGTAAAGAATAGTTCAGTAGAGAATAGTACAGTAGAGAATAGTTCAGTAGAGAATAGTATAGTAGAGAATGGTTCAGTACAATAGAGAATAGTTCAGTAGAGAATAGTTCAGTAGAGAATAGTTCAGTAGAGAATAGTTCAGTAGAGTATAGTATAGTAGAGAATAGTTCAGTAGAGAATAGATCGGTAGAGAATAGTTCTGTACAATAGAGAATAGTTCAGTAGAGAATAGTTCAGTTCAGTAGAGAATAGTTCAGTAGGTAATTATTCAGCAGAGAATAGTTCAGTTCAGTAGAGAATAGTTCAGTAGAGAATAGTTCATTAGAGAATAGTATAGTAAAGAATAGTTCAGTAAAATAGAGAATAGTACAGTAGAGAATAGTTCAGTAGAGAATAGTATAGTAGAGAATAGTTCAGTTCAATAGAGAATAGTTCAGTAGAGAATAGTTCAGTGGAGAATAGTTCAGTAGAGAATAGTATAGTAGGGAATAGTTCAGTACAATAGAGAATAGTTCATTAGAGAATAGTTCAGTAGAGAATATTACAGTAGAGAATAGTTCAGTACAGAATTGTACAGTAGAGAATAGTTCAGTAGAGAATAGTTCAGTAGAGAATAGTTCAGTAGAGAAACAGTTCAGTGGAGAATAGTTCAGTAGAGAATAGTATAGTAGAGAATAGTTCAGTACAATAGAGAATAGTATAGTAGAGAATAGTTCAGTACAGTAGAGAATAGTTCAGTAGAGAATAGTTCAGTAGAGAATAGTATAGTAGAGAAAAGTTCAGTTCAATAGAGAATAGTATAGTAGAGAATAGTTCAGTACAGTAGAGAATAGATCAGTATAGAATAGTTCAGTACAATAGAGAATAGTTCAGTAGAGAATAGTTCAGTTCAGTAGAGAATAGTTCAGTACATAATTATTCAGTAGAGAATAGTTCAGTTCAGTAGAGAATAGTTCAGTAGAGAATAGTTCAGTAGAGAAAAGTACAGTAGAGAACAGTTCAGTAGAGAATAGTTCAGTAGAGAATAGTTCAGTAGATAATTGTACTGTAGAGAATAGTTCAGCAGAGAATAGTATAGTAGAGAATAGTTCAGTAGAGAATAGTTCAGTAGAGAATTGTACAGTAGAGAATAGTTCAGTAGAGAATAGTTCAGTTCAATAGAGAATAGTACAGTAGAGAATAGTTAAGTAGAGAATAGTTCAGTAGAGAATAGTTCAGTACAGTAGAGAATAGTTCAGTAGAGAATAGTACCATAGAGAATAGTTCAGTAGAGAATAGTATAGTAGAGAATAGTAGAGAATAGTTAAGTAGAGAATAGTATAGTAAAGAATAGTTCAGTAGAGAATAGTTCAGTAGAGAATAGTTCAGTAGAGTATAGTAGAGAATAGTTCAGTAGAGAATAGTTCAGTAGAGAATAGTTCAGTAGAGAATAGTATAGTAGAGAATAGTTCAGTAGAGTATAGTAGAGAATAGTTCAGTAGAGAATAGTTCAGTAGAGAATAGTTCAGTTCAGTAGAGAATAGTTCAGTAGGTAATTATTCAGTAGAGAATAGTTCAGTTCAGTGGAGAATAGTTCAGTAGAGAATATTTCAGTAGTGTATAGTTCAGTACAATAGTGAATAGTTCAGGACAATAGAGAGTAGTTCAGTAGAGAATAGTATAGTAGAGAATAGTTCAGTTCAATAGAGAATAGTTCAGTAGAGAATAGTTCAGTGGAGAATAGTTCAGTAGAGAATAGTATAGTAGGGAATAGTTCAGTACAATAGAGAATAGTTCATTAGAGAATAGTTCAGTAGAGAATAGTTCAGTAGAGAATAGTACAGTAGAGAATAGTTCAGTTCAATAGAGAATAGTACAGTAGAGAATAGTTAAGTAGAGAATAGCATAGTAGAGAATAGTTCAGTACAATAGAGAATAGTTCAGTACAATAGAGAATAGTTCAGTAGAGAATAGTTCAGTGGAGAATAGTTCAGTAGAGAATAGTATAGTAGGGAATAGTTCAGTACATTAGAGAATAGTTCAGTAGAGAATAGTTCATTAGAGAATAGTTCAGTAGAGAATAGTTCGGTACAGTATAGTTCAGTAGAGAATAGTAAATTAGAGAATAGTTCAGTAGAGAATAGTTCAGTAGAGAATACTATAGTAGAGAATAGTTCAGTAGAGAGTAGTATAGTAGAGAATAGTTCAGTAGAGAATAGTATAGTAGAGAATAGTTCAGTACAAAAGAGAATAGTATAGTAGAGAATAGTTCAGTACAGTAGAGAATAGTTCAGTAGAGAATAGATCAGTAGAGAATAGTTCAGTACAATTGAGAATAGTTCAGTAGAGAATAGTTCAGTAGAGAATAGCATAGTAGAGAATAGTTCAGTACAATAGAGAATAGTATAGTAGGGAATAGTTCAGTACAATAGAGAATAGTTCATTATAGAATAGTTCAGTAGAGAATAGTTCAGTAGAGAATAGTATAGTAGAGAATACTATAGTAGAGAATAGTTCAGTAGAGAATAGTATAGTAAAGAATAGTTCAGTAGAGAATAGTATAGTAAAGAACAGTTCAGTAGAGAATAGTACAGTAGAGAATGGTTCAGTAGAGAATAGTATAGTAAAGAATAGTTCAGTAGAGAATAGTACAGTAGAGAATAGTTCAGTAGAGAATAGTATAGTAGAGAATGGTTCAGTACAATAGAGAATAGTTCAGTAGAGAAAAGTTCAGTAGAGAATAGTTCAGTAGAGTATAGTATAGTAGAGAATAGTTCAGTAGAGAATAGTTCAGTAGAGAATAGTATAGTAGAGAATAGTTCAGTACAATAGAGAATAGTATAGTAGAGAATAGTTCAGTACAGTAGAGAATAGTTCAGTAGAGAATAGATCGGTAGAGAATAGTTCTGTACAATAGAGAATAGTTCAGTAGAGAATAGTTCAGTTCAGTAGAGAATAGTTCAGTAGGTAATTATTCAGCAGAGAATAGTTCAGTTCAGTAGAGAATAGTACAGTAGAGAATAGGTCAGTAGAGAATAGTATAGTAGAGAATAGTTCAGTTCAATAGAGAATAGTTCAGTAGAGAATAGTTCAGTGGAGAATAGTTCAGTAGAGAATAGTATAGTAGGGAATAGTTCAGTACAATAGAGAATAGTTCATTAGAGAATAGTTCAGTAGAGAATATTACAGTAGAGAATAGTTCAGTACAGAATTGTACAGTAGAGAATAGTTCAGTAGAGAATAGTTCAGTAGAGAATAGTTCAGTAGAGAACAGTTCAGTGGAGAATAGTTCAGTAGAGAATAGTATAGTAGAGAATAGTTCAGTACAATATAGAATAGTATAGTAGAGAATAGTTCAGTACAGTAGAGAATAGTTCAGTAGAGAATAGTTCAGTAGAGAATAGTATAGTAGAGAAAAGTTCAGTTCAATAGAGAATAGTATAGTAGAGAATAGTTCAGTACAGTAGAGAATAGATCAGTCTAGAATAGTTCAGTACAATAGAGAATAGTTCAGTAGAGAATAGTTCAGTTCAGTAGAGAATAGTTCAGTACATAATTATTCAGTAGAGAATAGTTCAGTTCAGTAGAGAATAGTTCAGTAGAGAATAGTTCAGTAGCTAGTAGTTCAGTAGAGAATAGTATAGTAGAGAATAGTTCAGTACAATAGGGAATAGTTCAGTACATTAGAGAATAGTTCAGTAGAGAATAGTTCATTAGAGAATAGTTCAGTACAGTATAGTTCAGTAGAGAATAGTAAATTAGAGAATAGTTCAGTAGAGAATAGTTCAGTAGAGAATAGTACAGTAGAGAATAGTACATTAGAGAATAGTACAGTAGAGAATAGTATAGTAGAAAATAGTATAGTAGAAAATAGTTCAGTAGAAAATAGTATAGTAAAGAATAGTTCAGTACAGTATAGTTCAGTAGAGAATAGTATATGAGAGAATAGTTCAGTAGAGAATAGTTCAGCAGAGAATAATTCAGTAGGTAATTATTCAGTAGAGAATAATTCAGTTCAGTAGAGAATAGTATAGTAAAGAATAGTTCAGTAGAGAATTGTACAGTAGAAAATAGTTCAGTAGAGAATAGTTCAATAGAGAAAAGTACAGTAGAGAACAGTTCAGTAGAGAATAGTTCAGTAGAGAATAGTTCAGTAGATAATTGTACTGTAGAGAATAGTTCAGCAGAGAATAGTATAGTAGAGAATAGTTCAGTAGAGAATAGTTCAGTAGAGAATTGTACAGTAGAGAATAGTTCAGTAGAGAATAGTTCAGTTCAATAGAGAATAGTACAGTAGAGAATAGTTAAGTAGAGAATAGTTCAGTAGAGAATAGTTCAGTACAGTAGAGAATAGATCAGTAGAGAATAGTTCAGTAGAGAATAGTTCAGTACAGTAGAGAATAGTTCAGTAGAGAATAGTACCGTAGAGAATAGTTCAGTAGAGAATAGTATAGTAGAGAATAGTAGAGAATAGTTAAGTAGAGAATAGTATAGTAAAGAATAGTTCAGTAGAGAATAGTACAGTAGAGAATAGTTCAGTAGAGAATAGTTCAGTAGAGTATAGTATTGTAGAGAATAGTTCAGTAGAGAATAGTTCAGTAGAGAATAGTTCAGTAGAGAATAGTATAGTAGAGAATAGTTCAGTAGAGTATAGTAGAGAATAGTTCAGTAGAGAATAGTTCAGTAGAGAATAGTTCAGTAGAGAATAGTTCAGTAGAGAATAGTTCAGTTCAGTAGAGAATAGTTCAGTAGGTAATTATTCAGTAGAGAATAGTTCAGTTCAGTGGAGAATAGTTCAGTAGAGAATAGTATAGTAGGGAATAGTTCAGTACAATAGAGAATTGTTCATTAGAGAATAGTTCAGTAGAGAATAGTTCAGTAGAGAATAGTATAGTAGAGAATAGTTCAGTTCAATAGAGAATAGTACAGTAGAGAATAGTTAAGTAGAGAATAGCATAGTAGAGAATAGTTCAGTACAATAGAGAATAGTTCAGTACAATAGAGAATAGTTCAGTAGAGAATAGTTCAGTGGAGAATAGTTCAGTAGAGAATAGTATAGTAGGGAATAGTTCAGTACATTAGAGAATAGTTCAGTAGAGAATAGTTCATTAGAGAATAGTTCAGTAGAGAATAGTTCAGTACAGTATAGTTCAGTAGAGAATAGTAAATTAGAGAATAGTTCAGTAGAGAATAGTTCAGTAGAGAATACTATAGTAGAGAATAGTTCAGTAGAGAGTAGTATAGTAGAGAATAGTTCAGTAGAGAATAGTATAGTAGAGAATAGTTCAGTACAATAGAGAATAGTATAGTAGAGAATAGTTCAGTACAGTAGAGAATAGTTCAGTAGAGAATAGATCAGTAGAGAATAGTTCAGTACAATTGAGAATAGTTCAGTAGAGAATAGTTCAGTAGAGAATAGCATAGTAGAGAATAGTTCAGTACAATAGAGAATAGTATAGTAGGGAATAGTTCAGTACAATAGAGAATAGTTCATTATAGAATAGTTCAGTAGTGAATAGTTCAGTAGAGAATAGTATAGTAGAGAATACTATAATAGAGAATAGTTCAGTAGAGAATAGTATAGTAAAGAATAGTTCAGTAGAGAATAGTATAGTAAAGAACAGTTCAATAGAGAATAGTACAGTAGAGAATGGTTCAGTAGAGAATAGTATAGTAAAGAATAGTTCAGTAGAGAATAGTACAGTAGAGAATAGTTCAGTAGAGAATAGTATAGTAGAGAATGGTTCAGTACAATAGAGAATAGTTCAGTAGAGAATAGCTCAGTAGAGAATAGTTCAGTAGAGAATAGTTCAGTTCAGTAGAGAATAGTTCAGTAGGTAATTATTCAGTAGAGAATAGTTCAGTTCAGTAGAGAATAGTTCAGTAGAGAATAGTACAGTAGAGAATAGTTCAGTAGAGAATAGTTCAGTAGAGAATAGTTCAGTAGAGAATAGTTCAGTAGAGAATAGTATAGTAGAGAATAGTTCAGTACAGTAGAGAATAGATCAGTAGAGAATAGTTCAGTACAGTAGAGAATAGATCAGTAGAGAATAGTTCAGTACAATAGAGAATATTTCAGTAGAGAATAGTTCAGTACAATAGAGAATATTTCAGTAGAGAATAGTTCAGATCAGTAGAGAATAGATCAGTAGATAATTATTCAGTAGAGAATAGTTCAGTTTAGTAGAGAATAGTTCAGTAGCTAATAGTTCAGTAGAGAATAGCATAGTAGAGAATAGTTCAGTACAATAGAGAATAGTATAGAAGGGAATAGTTCAGTACAATAGAGAATAGTTCATTATAGAATAGTTCAGTAGAGAATAGTTCAGTAGAGAATAGTATAGTAGAGAATAGTTCAGTTCAATAGAGAATAGTACAGGAGAGAATAGTTAAGTAGAGAATAGCATAGTAGAGAATAGTTCAGTACAATAGAGAATAGTGCAGTACAATAGAGAATAGTTCAGTAGAGAATAGTTCAGTGGAGAATAGTTCAGTAGAGAATAGTATAGTAGGGAATAGTTCAGTACATTAGAGAATAGTTCAGTAGAGAATAGTTCATTAGAGAATAGTTCAGTAGAGAATAGTTCAGTACAGTATAGTTCAGTAGAGAATAGTAAATTAGAGAATAGTTCAGTAGAGAATAGTTCAGTAGAGAATACTATAGTAGAGAAAAGTTCAGTAGAGAGTAGTATAGTAGAAAATAGTTCAGTAGAGAATAGTATAGTAGAGAATAGTTCAGTACAATAGAGAATAGTATAGTAGAGAATAGTTCAGTACAGTAGAGAATAGTTCAGTAGAGAATAGATCAGTAGAGAATAGTTCAGTACAATTGAGAATAGTTCAGTAGAGAATAGTTCAGTAGAGAATAGCATAGTAGAGAATAGTTCAGTACAATAGAGAATAGTATAGTAGGGAATAGTTCAGTACAATAGAGAATAGTTCATTATAGAATAGTTCAGTAGAGAATAGTTCAGTAGAGAATAGTATAGTAGAGAATACTATAGTAGAGAATAGTTCAGTAGAGAATAGTATAGTAAAGAATAGTTCAGTAGAGAATAGTATAGTAAAGAACAGTTCAGTAGAGAATAGTACAGTAGAGAATGGTTCAGTAGAGAATAGTATAGTAAAGAATAGTATAGTAGAGAATAGCATAGTAGAGAATAGTTCAGTACAATAGAGAATAGTATAGTAGGGAATAGTTCAGTAGAGAATTGTACACTAGAGAATAGTTCAGTAGAGAATAGTTCAGTAGAGAATAGTTCAGTAGAGAATAGTATAGTAGAGAATAGTTCAGTACAGTAGAGAATAGATCAGTAGAGAATAGTTCAGTACAGTAGAGAATAGATCAGTAGAGAATAGTTCAGTACAATAGAGAATATTTCAGTAGAGAATAGTTCAGTACAATAGAGAATATTTCAGTAGAGAATAGTTCAGATCAGTAGAGAATAGATCAGTAGATAATTATTCAGTAGAGAATAGTTCAGTTTAGTAGAGAATAGTTCAGTAGCTAATAGTTCAGTAGAGAATAGCATAGTAGAGAATAGTTCAGTACAATAGAGAATAGTATAGAAGGGAATAGTTCAGTACAATAGAGAATAGTTCATTATAGAATAGTTCAGTAGAGAATAGTTCAGTAGAGAATAGTATAGTAGAGAATAGTTCAGTTCAATAGAGAATAGTACAGTAGAGAATAGTTAAGTAGAGAATAGCATAGTAGAGAATAGTTCAGTACAATAGAGAATAGTTCAGTACAATAGAGAATAGTTCAGTAGAGAATAGTTCAGTGGAGAATAGTTCAGTAGAGAATAGTATAGTAGGGAATAGTTCAGTACATTAGAGAATAGTTCAGTAGAGAATAGTTCATTAGAGAATAGTTCAGTAGAGAATAGTTCAGTACAGTATAGTTCAGTAGAGAATAGTAAATTAGAGAATAGTTCAGTAGAGAATAGTTCAGTAGAGAATACTATAGTAGAGAAAAGTTCAGTAGAGAGTAGTATAGTAGAAAATAGTTCAGTAGAGAATAGTATAGTAGAGAATAGTTCAGTACAATAGAGAATAGTATAGTAGAGAATAGTTCAGTACAGTAGAGAATAGTTCAGTAGAGAATAGATCAGTAGAGAATAGTTCAGTACAATTGAGAATAGTTCAGTAGAGAATAGTTCAGTAGAGAATAGCATAGTAGAGAATAGTTCAGTACAATAGAGAATAGTATAGTAGGGAATAGTTCAGTACAATAGAGAATAGTTCATTATAGAATAGTTCAGTAGAGAATAGTTCAGTAGAGAATAGTATAGTAGAGAATACTATAGTAGAGAATAGTTCAGTAGAGAATAGTATAGTAAAGAATAGTTCAGTAGAGAATAGTATAGTAAAGAACAGTTCAGTAGAGAATAGTACAGTAGAGAATGGTTCAGTAGAGAATAGTATAGTAAAGAATAGTTCAGTAGAGAATAGTACAGTAGAGAATAGTTCAGTAGAGAATAGTATAGTAGAGAATGGTTCAGTACAATAGAGAATAGTTCAGTAGAGAATAGTTCAGTAGAGAATAGTACAGTAGAGAATAGTTCAGTAGAGAATTGTACACTAGAGAATAGTTCAGTAGAGAATAGTTCAGTAGAGAATAGTATAGTAGAGAATAGTTCAGTACAGTAGAGAATAGATCAGTAGAGAATAGTTCAGTACAGTAGAGAATATTTCAGTAGAGAATAGTTCAGTACAATAGAGAATATTTCAGTAGAGAATAGTTCAGATCAGTAGAGAATAGATCAGTAGATAATTATTCAGTAGAGAATAGTTCAGTTTAGTAGAGAATAGTTCAGTAGCTAATAGTTCAGTAGAGAATAGTATAGTAGAGAATAGTTCAGTACAATAGAAAATAGTACAGTAGAGAATAGTTCAGTAGAGAATAGTATAGTAGAGAATAGTTCAGTACAATAGAGAATAGTTCAGTACAATAGAGAATAGTTCAGTAGAGAACAGTTCAGTGGAGAATAGTTCAGTAGAGAATAGTATAGTAGGGAATAGTTCAGTACAATAGAGAATAGTTCAGTAGAGAATAGTTCAGTAGAGAATAGTATAGTAAAGAATAGTTCAGTAAAATAGAGAATAGTACAGTAGAGAATAGTTCAGTAGAGAATAGTATAGTAGAGAATAGTTCAGTGGAGAATAGTTCAGTAGAGAATAGTATAGTAGGGAATAGTTCAGTACAATAGAGAATAGTTCATTAGAGAATAGTTCAGTAGAGAATATTACAGTAGAGAATAGTTCAGTAGAGAACAGTTCAGTGGAGAATAGTTCAGTAGAGAATAGTTTAGTAGAGAATAGTTCAGTACAATAGAAAAAAGTATAGTAGAGAATAGTTCAGTACAATAGAGAATATTTCAGTAGAGAATAGTTCAGATCAGTAGAGAATAGATCAGTAGATAATTATTCAGTAGAGAATAGTTCAGTAGAGAACAGTTCAGTGGAGAATAGTTCAGTAGAGAATAGTTTAGTAGAGAATAGTTCAGTACAATAGAGAAAAGTATAGTAGAGAATAGTTCAGTACAATAGAGAATATTTCAGTAGAGAATAGTTCAGATCAGTAGAGAATAGATCAGTAGATAATTATTCAGTAGAGAATAGTTCAGTTCAGTAGAGAATAGTTCAGTAGCTAATAGTTCAGTAGAGAATAGTATAATAGAGAATAGTTCAGTACAATAGAGAATAGTACAGTAGAGAATAGTTCAGTAGAGAATAGTATAGTAGAGAATAGTTCAGTACAGTAGAGAATAGTTCAGTACAATAGAGAATAGTTCAGTAGAGAACAGTTCAGTGGAGAATAGTTCAGTAGAGAATAGTATAGTAGGGAATAGTTCAGTACAATAGAGAATAGTTCAGTAGAGAATAGTTCAGTAGAGAATAGTATAGTAAAGAATAGTTCAGTAAAATAGAGAATAGTATAGTAGAGAATAGTTCAGTTCAATAGAGAATAGTTCAGTAGAGAATAGTTCAGTGGAGAATAGTTCAGTAGAGAATAGTATAGTAGGGAATAGTTCAGTACAATAGAGAATAGTTCATTAGAGAATAGTTCAGTAGAGAATATTACAGTAGAGAATAGTTCAGTACAGAATTGTACAGTAGAGAATAGTTCAGTAGAGAATAGTTCAGTAGAGAATAGTTCAGTAGAGAACAGTTCAGTGGAGAATAGTTCAGTAGAGAATAGTATAGTAGAGAATAGTTCAGTACAATAGAGAATAGTATAGTAGAGAATAGTTCAGTACAGTAGAGAATAGTTCAGTAGAGAATAGCTCAGTAAAGAATAGTATAGTAGAGAAAAGTTCAGTTCAATAGAGAATAGTATAGTAGAGAATAGTTCAGTACAGTAGAGAATAGATCAGTATAGAATAGTTCAGTACAATAGAGAATAGTTCAGTAGAGAATAGTTCAGTTCAGTAGAGAATAGTTCAGTACATAATTATTCAGTAGAGAATAGTTCAGTTCAGTAGAGAATAGTTCAGTAGAGAATAGTTCAGTAGAGAATACTATAGTAGAGAATAGTTCAGTAGAGAGTAGTATAGTAGAGAATAGTTCAGTAGAGAATAGTATAGTAGAGAATAGTTCAGTACAATAGAGAATAGTATAGTAGAGAATAGTTCAGTACAGTAGAGAATAGTTCAGTAGAGAATAGATCAGTAGAGAATAGTTCAGTACAATTGAGAATAGTTCAGTAGAGAATAGTTCAGTAGAGAATAGCATAGTAGAGAATAGTTCAGTACAATAGAGAATAGTATAGTAGGGAATAGTTCAGTACAATAGAGAATAGTTCATTATAGAATAGTTCAGTAGAGAATAGTTCAGTAGAGAATAGTATAGTAGAGAATACTATAGTAGAGAATATTTCAGTAGAGAATAGTATAGTAAAGAATAGTTCAGTAGAGAATAGTATAGTAAAGAACAGTTCAGTAGAGAATAGTACAGTAGAGAATGGTTCAGTAGAGAATAGTATAGTAAAGAATAGTTCAGTAGAGAATAGTACAGTAGAGAATAGTTCAGTAGAGAATAGTATAGTAGAGAATGGTTCAGTACAATAGAGAATAGTTCAGTAGAGAATAGTTCAGTAGAGAATAGTACAGTAGAGAATAGTTTAGTAGAGAATTGTACACTAGAGAATAGTTCAGTAGAGAATAGTTCAGTAGAGAATAGTATAGTAGAGAATAGTTCAGTACAGTAGAGAATAGATCAGTAGAGAATAGTTCAGTACAGTAGAGAATATTTCAGTAGAGAATAGTTCAGTACAATAGAGAATATTTCAGTAGAGAATAGTTCAGATCAGTAGAGAATAGATCAGTAGATAATTATTCAGTAGAGAATAGTTCAGTTTAGTAGAGAATAGTTCAGTAGCTAATAGTTCAGTAGAGAATAGTATAGTAGAGAATAGTTCAGTACAATAGAAAATAGTACAGTAGAGAATAGTTCAGTAGAGAATAGTATAGTAGAGAATAGTTCAGTACAATAGAGAATAGTTCAGTACAATAGAGAATAGTTCAGTAGAGAACAGTTCAGTGGAGAATAGTTCAGTAGAGAATAGTATAGTAGGGAATAGTTCAGTACAATAGAGAATAGTTCAGTAGAGAATAGTTCAGTAGAGAATAGTATAGTAAAGAATAGTTCAGTAAAATAGAGAATAGTACAGTAGAGAATAGTTCAGTAGAGAATAGTATAGTAGAGAATAGTTCAGTGGAGAATAGTTCAGTAGAGAATAGTATAGTAGGGAATAGTTCAGTACAATAGAGAATAGTTCATTAGAGAATAGTTCAGTAGAGAATATTACAGTAGAGAATAGTTCAGTACAGAATTGTACAGTAGAGAATAGTTCAGTAGAGAATAGTTCAGTAGAGAATAGTTCAGTAGAGAACAGTTCAGTGGAGAATAGTTCAGTAGAGAATAGTTTAGTAGAGAATAGTTCAGTACAATAGAGAAAAGTATAGTAGAGAATAGTTCAGTACAATAGAGAATATTTCAGTAGAGAATAGTTCAGATCAGTAGAGAATAGATCAGTAGATAATTATTCAGTAGAGAATAGTTCAGTTCAGTAGAGAATAGTTCAGTAGCTAATAGTTCAGTAGAGAATAGTATAGTAGAGAATAGTTCAGTACAATAGAGAATAGTACAGTAGAGAATAGTTCAGTAGAGAATAGTATAGTAGAGAATAGTTCAGTACAATAGAGAATAGTTCAGTACAATAGAGAATAGTTCAGTAGAGAACAGTTCAGTGGAGAATAGTTCAGTAGAGAATAGTATAGTAGGGAATAGTTCAGTACAATAGAGAATAGTTCAGTAGAGAATAGTTCAGTAGAGAATAGTATAGTAAAGAATAGTTCAGTAAAATAGAGAATAGTATAGTAGAGAATAGTTCAGTTCAATAGAGAATAGTTCAGTAGAGAATAGTTCAGTGGAGAATAGTTCAGTAGAGAATAGTATAGTAGGGAATAGTTCAGTACAATAGAGAATAGTTCATTAGAGAATAGTTCAGTAGAGAATATTACAGTAGAGAATAGTTCAGTACAGAAATGTACAGTAGAGAATAGTTCAGTAGAGAATAGTTCAGTAGAGAACAGTTCAGTGGAGAATAGTTCAGTAGAGAATAGTATAGTAGAGAATAGTTCAGTACAATAGAGAATAGTATAGTAGAGAATAGTTCAGTACAGTAGAGAATAGTTCAGTAGAGAATAGTTCAGTAGAGAATAGTATAGTAGAGAAAAGTTCAGTTCAATAGAGAATAGTATAGTAGAGAATAGTTCAGTACAGTAGAGAATAGATCAGTATAGAATAGTTCAGTACAATAGAGAATAGTTCAGTAGAGAATAGTTCAGTTCAGTAGAGAATAGTTCAGTACATAATTATTCAGTAGAGAATAGTTCAGTTCAGTAGAGAATAGTTCAGTAGAGAATAGTTCAGTAGAGAATACTATAGTAGAGAATAGTTCAGTAGAGAGTAGTATAGTAGAGAATAGTTCAGTAGAGAATAGTATAGTAGAGAATAGTTCAGTACAATAGAGAATAGTATAGTAGAGAATAGTTCAGTACAGTAGAGAATAGTTCAGTAGAGAATAGATCAGTAGAGAATAGTTCAGTACAATTGAGAATAGTTCAGTAGAGAATAGTTCAGTAGAGAATAGCATAGTAGAGAATAGTTCAGTACAATAGAGAATAGTATAGTAGGGAATAGTTCAGTACAATAGAGAATAGTTCATTATAGAATAGTTCAGTAGAGAATAGTTCAGTAGAGAATAGTATAGTAGAGAATACTATAGTAGAGAATAGTTCAGTAGAGAATAGTATAGTAAATAATAGTTCAGTAGAGAATAGTATAGTAAAGAACAGTTCAGTAGAGAATAGTACAGTAGAGAATGGTTCAGTAGAGAATAGTATAGTAAAGAATAGTTCAGTAGAGAATAGTACAGTAGAGAATAGTTCAGTAGAGAATAGTATAGTAGAGAATGGTTCAGTACAATAGAGAATAGTTCAGTAGAGAATAGTTCAGTAGAGAATAGTTCAGTAGAGAATAGTTCAGTTCAGTAGAGAATAGTTCAGTAGGTAATTATTCAGTAGAGAATAGTTCAGTTCAGTAGAGAATAGTTCAGTAGAGAATAGTACAGTAGAGAATAGTTCAGTAGAGAATTGTACACTAGAGAATAGTTCAGTAGAGAATAGTTCAGTAGAGAATAGTTCAGTAGAGAATAGTATAGTAGAGAATAGTTCAGTTCAATAGAGAATAGTATAGTAGAGAATAGTTCAGTACAGTAGAGAATAGATCAGTAGAGAATAGTTCAGTACAATAGAGAATATTTCAGTAGAGAATAGTTCAGTACAATAGAGAATATTTCAGTAGAGAATAGTTCAGATCAGTAGAGAATAGATCAGTAGATAATTATTCAGTAGAGAATAGTTCAGTTTAGTAGAGAATAGTTCAGTAGCTAATAGTTCAGTAGAGAATAGTATAGTAGAGAATAGTTCAGTACAATAGAGAATAGTACAGTAGAGAATAGTTCAGTAGAGAATAGTATAGTAGAGAATAGTTCAGTACAATAGAGAATAGTTCAGTACAATAGAGAATAGTTCAGTAGAGAACAGTTCAGTGGAGAATAGTTCAGTAGAGAATAGTATAGTAGGGAATAGTTCAGTACAATAGAGAATAGTTCAGTAGAGAATAGTTCAGTAGAGAATAGTATAGTAAAGAATAGTTCAGTAAAATAGAGAATAGTACAGTAGAGAATAGTTCAGTAGAGAATAGTATAGTAGAGAATAGTTCAGTGGAGAATAGTTCAGTAGAGAATAGTATAGTAGGGAATAGTTCAGTACAATAGAGAATAGTTCATTAGAGAATAGTTCAGTAGAGAATATTACAGTAGAGAATAGTTCAGTACAGAATTGTACAGTAGAGAATAGTTCAGTAGAGAATAGTTCAGTAGAGAACAGTTCAGTGGAGAATAGTTCAGTAGAGAATAGTTTAGTAGAGAATAGTTCAGTACAATAGAGAATAGTATAGTAGAGAATAGTTCAGTACAATAGAGAATATTTCAGTAGAGAATAGTTCAGATCAGTAGAGAATAGATCAGTAGATAATTATTCAGTAGAGAATAGTTCAGTTCAGTAGAGAATAGTTCAGTAGCTAATAGTTCAGTAGAGAATAGTATAGTAGAGAATAGTTCAGTACAATAGAGAATAGTACAGTAGAGAATAGTTCAGTAGAGAATAGTATAGTAGAGAATAGTTCAGTACAGTAGAGAATAGTTCAGTACAATAGAGAATAGTTCAGTAGAGAACAGTTCAGTGGAGAATAGTTCAGTAGAGAATAGTATAGTAGGGAATAGTTCAGTACAATAGAGAATAGTTCAGTAGAGAATAGTTCAGTAGAGAATAGTATAGTAAAGAATAGTTCAGTAAAATAGAGAATAGTATAGTAGAGAATAGTTCAGTTCAATAGAGAATAGTTCAGTAGAGAATAGTTCAGTGGAGAATAGTTCAGTAGAGAATAGTATAGTAGGGAATAGTTCAGTACAATAGAGAATAGTTCATTAGAGAATAGTTCAGTAGAGAATATTACAGTAGAGAATAGTTCAGTACAGAAATGTACAGTAGAGAATAGTTCAGTAGAGAATAGTTCAGTAGAGAATAGTTCAGTAGAGAACAGTTCAGTGGAGAATAGTTCAGTAGAGAATAGTATAGTAGAGAATAGTTCAGTACAATAGAGAATAGTATAGTAGAGAATAGTTCAGTACAGTAGAGAATAGTTCAGTAGAGAATAGCTCAGTAGAGAATAGTATAGTAGAGAAAAGTTCAGTTCAATAGAGAATAGTATAGTAGAGAATAGTTCAGTACAGTAGAGAATAGATCAGTATAGAATAGTTCAGTACAATAGAGAATAGTTCAGTAGAGAATAGTTCAGTTCAGTAGAGAATAGTTCAGTACATAATTATTCAGTAGAGAATAGTTCAGTTCAGTAGAGAATAGTTCAGTAGAGAATAGTTCAGTAGAGAATAGTTCAGTACAATAGAGAATAGTATAGTAGAGAATAGTTCAGTAGAGAATAGTATAGTAGAGAATAGTTCAGTACAATAGAGAATAGTATAGTAGAGAATAGTTCAGTACAGTAGAGAATAGTTCAGTAGAGAATAGATCAGTAGAGAATAGTTCAGTACAATTGAGAATAGTTCAGTAGAGAATAGTTCAGTAGAGAATAGCATAGTAGAGAATAGTTCAGTACAATAGAGAATAGTATAGTAGGGAATAGTTCAGTACAATAGAGAATAGTTCATTATAGAATAGTTCAGTAGAGAATAGTTCAGTAGAGAATAGTATAGTAGAGAATACTATAGTAGAGAATAGTTCAGTAGAGAATAGTATAGTAAAGAATAGTTCAGTAGAGAATAGTATAGTAAAGAACAGTTCAGTAGAGAATAGTACAGTAGAGAATGGTTCAGTAGAGAATAGTATAGTAAAGAATAGTTCAGTAGAGAATAGTACAGTAGAGAATAGTTCAGTAGAGAATAGTATAGTAGAGAATGGTTCAGTACAATAGAGAATAGTTCAGTAGAGAATAGTTCAGTAGAGAATAGTTCAGTAGAGAATAGTTCAGTTCAGTAGAGAATAGTTCAGTAGGTAATTATTCAGTAGAGAATAGTTCAGTTCAGTAGAGAATAGTTCAGTAGAGAATAGTACAGTAGAGAATAGTTCAGTAGAGAATTGTACACTAGAGAATAGTTCAGTAGAGAATAGTTCAGTAGAGAATAGTTCAGTAGAGAATAGTATAGTAGAGAATAGTTCAGTTCAATAGAGAATAGTATAGTAGAGAATAGTTCAGTACAGTAGAGAATAGATCAGTAGAGAATAGTTCAGTACAATAGAGAATATTTCAGTAGAGAATAGTTCAGTACAATAGAGAATATTTCAGTAGAGAATAGTTCAGATCAGTAGAGAATAGATCAGTAGATAATTATTCAGTAGAGAATAGTTCAGTTTAGTAGAGAATAGTTCAGTAGCTAATAGTTCAGTAGAGAATAGTATAGTAGAGAATAGTTCAGTACAATAGAGAATAGTACAGTAGAGAATAGTTCAGTAGCGAATAGTATAGTAGAGAATAGTTCAGTACAATAGAGAATAGTTCAGTACAATAGAGAATAGTTCAGTAGAGAACAGTTCAGTGGAGAATAGTTCAGTAGAGAATAGTATAGTAGGGAATAGTTCAGTACAATAGAGAATAGTTCAGTAGAGAATAGTTCAGTAGAGAATAGTATAGTAAAGAATAGTTCAGTAAAATAGAGAATAGTACAGTAGAGAATAGTTCAGTAAAGAATAGTATAGTAGAGAATAGTTCAGTGGAGAATAGTTCAGTAGAGAATAGTATAGTAGGGAATAGTTCAGTACAATAGAGAATAGTTCATTAGAGAATAGTTCAGTAGAGAATATTACAGTAGAGAATAGTTCAGTACAGAATTGTACAGTAGAGAATAGTTCAGTAGAGAATAGTTCAGTAGAGAACAGTTCAGTGGAGAATAGTTCAGTAGAGAATAGTTTGGTAGAGAATAGTTCAGTACAATAGAGAATAGTATAGTAGAGAATAGTTCAGTACAATAGAGAATATTTCAGTAGAGAATAGTTCAGATCAGTAGAGAATAGATCAGTAGATAATTATTCAGTAGAGAATAGTTCAGTACAATAGAGAATAGTACAGTAGAGAATAGTTCAGTAGAGAATAGTATAGTAGAGAATAGTTCAGTACAATAGAGAATAGTTCAGTACAGAGAATAGTTCAGTAGAGAACAGTTCAGTAGAGAATAGTTCAGTAGAGAATAGTTCAGTAGAGAATAGTATAGTAAAGAATAGTTCAGTAGAGAATAGTACAGTAGAGAATAGTTCAGTAGAGAATAGTATAGTAGAGAATAGTTCAGTACAATAGAGAATAGTTCAGTAGAGAATAGTTCAGTAGAGAATAGTTCAGTTCAGTAGAGAATAGTTCAGTAGGTAATTATTCAGTAGAGAATAGTTCAGTTCAGTAGAGAATAGTTCAGTAGAGAATAGTACAGTAGAGAATAGTTCAGTAGAGAATTGTACACTAGAGAATAGTTCAGTAGAGAATAGTTCAGTAGAGAATAGTTCAGTTCAGTAGAGAATAGTTCAGTAGAGAATAGTTCAGTAGAGAATAGTTCAGTAGAGAATAGTTCAGTAGAGAATAGTACAGTAGAGAATAGTTCAGTAGAGAATTGTACACAGAGAATAGTTCAGTAGAGAATAGTTCAGTAGAGAATAGTATAGTAGAGAATAGTTCAGTACAGTAGAGAATAGATCAGTAGAGAATAGTTCAGTACAATAGAGAATATTTCAGTAGAGAATAGTTCAGTACAATAGAGAATATTTCAGTAGAGAATAGTTCAGATCAGTAGAGAATAGATCAGTAGATAATTATTCAGTAGAGAATAGTTCAGTTTAGTAGAGAATAGTTCAGTAGCTAATAGTTCAGTACAGAATAGTATAGTAGAGAATAGTTCAGTACAATAGAGAATAGTACAGTAGAGAATAGTTCAGTAGAGAATAGTATAGTAGAGAATAGTTCAGTACAATAGAGAATAGTTCAGTACAATAGAGAATAGTTCAGTAGAGAACAGTTCAGTGGAGAATAGTTCAGTAGAGAATAGTATAGTAGGGAATAGTTCAGTACAATAGAGAATAGTTCAGTAGAGAATAGTTCAGTAGAGAATAGTATAGTAAAGAATAGTTCAGTAAAATAGAGAATAGTACAGTAGAGAATAGTTCAGTAGAGAATAGTTCAGTAGAGAACAGTTCAGTGGAGAATAGTTCAGTAGAGAATAGTTTAGTAGAGAATAGTTCAGTACAATAGAGAATAGTTCATTAGAGAATAGTTCAGTAGAGAATATTACAGTAGAGAATAGTTCAGTACAGAATTGTACAGTAGAGAATAGTTCAGTAGAGAATAGTTCAGTAGAGAATAGTTCAGTAGAGAACAGTTCAGTGGAGAATAGTTCAGTAGAGAATAGTTTAGTAGAGAATAGTTCAGTACAATAGAGAATAGTATAGTAGAGAATAGTTCAGTACAATAGAGAATATTTCAGTAGAGAATAGTTCAGATCAGTAGAGAATAGATCAGTAGATAATTATTCAGTAGAGAATAGTTCAGTAGCTAATAGTTCAGTAGAGAATAGTATAGTAGAGAATAGTTCAGTACAATAGAGAATAGTACAGTAGAGAATAGTTCAGTAGAGAATAGTATAGTAGAGAATAGTTCAGTACAGTAGAGAATAGTTCAGTACAATAGAGAATAGTTCAGTAGAGAACAGTTCAGTGGAGAATAGTTCAGTAGAGAATAGTATAGTAGGGAATAGTTCAGTACAATAGAGAATAGTTCAGTAGAGAATAGTTCAGCAGAGAATAGTATAGTAAAGAATAGTTCAGTAAAATAGAGAATAGTATAGTAGAGAATAGTTCAGTTCAATAGAGAATAGTTCAGTAGAGAATAGTTCAGTGGAGAATAGTTCAGTAGAGAATAGTATAGTAGGGAATAGTTCAGTACAATAGAGAATAGTTCATTAGAGAATAGTTCAGTAGAGAATATTACAGTAGAGAATAGTTCAGTACAGAATTGTACAGTAGAGAATAGTTCAGTAGAGAATAGTTCAGTAGAGAATAGTTCAGTAGAGAACAGTTCAGTGGAGAATAGTTCAGTAGAGAATAGTATAGTAGAGAATAGTTCAGTACAATAGAGAATAGTATAGTAGAGAATAGTTCAGTACAGTAGAGAATAGTTCAGTAGAGAATAGTTCAGTAGAGAATAGTATAGTAGAGAAAAGTTCAGTTCAATAGAGAATAGTATAGTAGAGAATAGTTCAGTACAGTAGAGAATAGTTCAGTATAGAATAGTTCAGTACAATAGAGAATAGTTCAGTAGAGAATAGTTCAGTAGAGAATAGTTCAGTAGAGAATAGTTCAGTTCAGTAGAGAATAGTTCAGTAGAGAATAGTTCAGTAGAGAATAGTTCAGTAGAGAATAGTTCAGTAGAGAATAGTATAGTAGAGAATAGTTCAGTACAATAGAGAATAGTATAGTAGAGAATAGTTCAGTACAGTAGAGAATAGTTCAGTAGAGAATAGATCAGTAGAGAATAGTTCAGTACAATTGAGAATAGTTCAGTAGAGAATAGTTCAGTAGAGAATAGCATAGTAGAGAATAGTTCAGTACAATAGAGAATAGTATAGTAGGGAATAGTTCAGTACAATAGAGAATAGTTCAGTAGAGAATAGTTCAGTAGAGAATAGTATAGTAGAGAATATAGATAGTTCAGTAGAGAATAGTATAGTAAAGAATAGTTCAGTAGAGAATAGTATAGTAAAGAACAGTTCAGTAGAGAATAGTACAGTAGAGAATGGTTCAGTAGAGAATAGTATAGTAAAGAATAGTTCAGTAGAGAATAGTACAGTAGAGAATAGTTCAGTAGAGAATAGTATAGTAGAGAATGGTTCAGTACAATAGAGAATAGTTCAGTAGAGAATAGTTCAGTAGAGAATAGTTCAGTAGAGAATAGTTCAGTTCAGTAGAGAATAGTTCAGTAGGTAATTCAGAGAGAATAGTTCAGTTCAGTAGAGAATAGTTCAGTAGAGAATAGTACAGTAGAGAATAGTTCAGTAGAGAATTGTACACTAGAGAATAGTTCAGTAGAGAATAGTTCAGTAGAGAATAGTTCAGTAGAGAATAGTATAGTAGAGAATAGTTCAGTTCAATAGAGAATAGTATAGTAGAGAATAGTTCAGTACAGTAGAGAATAGATCAGTAGAGAATAGTTCAGTACAGTAGAGAATAGATCAGTAGAGAATAGTTCAGTACAATAGAGAATATTTCAGTAGAGAATAGTTCAGATCAGTAGAGAATAGATCAGTAGATAATTATTCAGTAGAGAATAGTTCAGTTTAGTAGAGAATAGTTCAGTAGCTAATAGTTCAGTAGAGAATAGTATAGTAGAGAATAGTTCAGTACAATAGAAAATAGTACAGTAGAGAATAGTTCAGTAGAGAATAGTATAGTAGAGAATAGTTCAGTACAATAGAGAATAGTTCAGTACAATAGAGAATAGTTCAGTAGAGAACAGTTCAGTGGAGAATAGTTCAGTAGAGAATAGTATAGTAGGGAATAGTTCAGTACAATAGAGAATAGTTCAGTAGAGAATAGTTCAGTAGAGAATAGTATAGTAAAGAATAGTTCAGTAAAATAGAGAATAGTACAGTAGAGAATAGTTCAGTAGAGAATAGTATAGTAGAGAATAGTTCAGTGGAGAATAGTTCAGTAGAGAATAGTATAGTAGGGAATAGTTCAGTACAATAGAGAATAGTTCATTAGAGAATAGTTCAGTAGAGAATATTACAGTAGAGAATAGTTCAGTACAGAATTGTACAGTAGAGAATAGTTCAGTAGAGAATAGTTCAGTAGAGAAACAGTTCAGTGGAGAATAGTTCAGTAGAGAATAGTTTAGTAGAGAATAGTTCAGTACAATAGAGAATAGTATAGTAGAGAATAGTTCAGTACAATAGAGAATATTTCAGTAGAGAATAGTTCAGATCAGTAGAGAATAGATCAGTAGATAATTATTCAGTAGAGAATAGTTCAGTTCAGTAGAGAATAGTTCAGTAGCGAATAGTTCAGTAGAGAATAGTATAGTAGAGAATAGTTCAGTACAATAGAGAATATCAAATAGTACAGTAGAGAATAGTTCAGTAGAGAATAGTATAGTAGAGAATAGTTCAGTACAAGAGAATAGTTCAGTAGAGAACAGTTCAGTAGAGAATAGTTCAGTAGAGAATAGTTCAGTAGAGAATAGTTCAGTAGAGAATAGTATAGTAGAGAATAGTTCAGTAGAGAATAGTTCAGTAGAGAATAGTTCAGTTCAGTAGAGAATAGTTCAGTAAGAGAATAGTATAGTAGAGAATAGTTCAGTAGTCAATAGAGAATAGTTCAGTAGAGAATAGTTCAGTGGAGAATAGTTCAGTCAATAGAGAATAGTATAGTAGAGAATAGTTCAGTACAATAGAGAATAGTTCAGTAGAGAATAGTTCAGTACAGAGAATAGTTCAGTACAATAGAGAATAGTTCAGTACAGAATTGTTCAGTAGAGAATAGTTCAGTAGAGAATAGTTCAGTAGAGAATAGTTCAGTAGAGAATAATTCAGTAGAGAATAGTTCAGTTCAGTAGAGAATAGTTCAGTAGAGAATAGTTCAGTAGAGAATAGTATAGTAGAGAATAGTTCAGTACAATAGAGAATAGTTCAGTAGAGAATAGCTCAGTAGAGAATAGTATAGTAGAGAATAGTTCAGTACAATAGAGAATAGTTCAGTAGAGAACAGTTCAGTGAGAATAGTTCAGCAGAGAATAGATCAGTATAGAATAGTTCAGTACAATAGAGAATAGTTCAGTAGAGAATAGTTCAGTTCAGTAGAATAGTTCAGTACAGAATAATTCAGTAGAGAATAGTTCAGTCGCAGAGAATAGTTCAGTAGAGAATAGTTCAGTAGAGAATACTTCAGTAGAGAATAGTTCAGTAGAGAGTAGTATAGTAGAGAATAGTTCAGTAGAGAATAGTATAGTAGAGAATAGTTCAGTACAATAGAGAATAGTATAGTAGAGAATAGTTCAGTACAGTAGAGAATAGTTCAGTAGAGAATAGATCAGTAGAGAATAGTTCAGTACAATTGAGAATAGTTCAGTAGAGAATAGTTCAGTAGAGAATAGCATAGTAGAGAATAGTTCAGTACAATAGAGAATAGTATAGTAGGGAATAGTTCAGTACAATAGAGAATAGTTCATTATAGAATAGTTCAGTAGAGAATAGTTCAGTAGAGAATAGTATAGTAGAGAATACTATAGTAGAGAATATTTCAGTAGAGAATAGTATAGTAAAGAATAGTTCAGTAGAGAATAGTATAGTAAAGAACAGTTCAGTAGAGAATAGTACAGTAGAGAATGGTTCAGTAGAGAATAGTATAGTAAAGAATAGTTCAGTAAGAGAATAGTACAGTAGAGAATAGTTCAGTAGAGAATAGTATCAGTAGAGAATGGTTCAGTACAATAGAGAATAGTTCAGTAGAGAATAGTTCAGTAGAGAATAGTACAGTAGAGAATAGTTTAGTAGAGAATTGTACACTAGAGAATAGTTCAGTAGAGAATAGTTCAGTAGAGAATAGTATAGTAGAGAATAGTTCAGTACAGTAGAGAATAGATCAGTAGAGAATAGTTCAGTACAGTAGAGAATATTTCAGTAGAGAATAGTTCAGTACAATAGAGAATATTTCAGTAGAGAATAGTTCAGATCAGTAGAGAATAGATCAGTAGATAATTATTCAGTAGAGAATAGTTCAGTTTAGTAGAGAATAGTTCAGTAGCTAATAGTTCAGTAGAGAATAGTATAGTAGAGAATAGTTCAGTACAATAGAAAATAGTACAGTAGAGAATAGTTCAGTAGAGAATAGTATAGTAGAGAATAGTTCAGTACAATAGAGAATAGTTCAGTACAATAGAGAATAGTTCAGTAGAGAACAGTTCAGTGGAGAATAGTTCAGTAGAGAATAGTATAGTAGGGAATAGTTCAGTACAATAGAGAATAGTTCAGTAGAGAATAGTTCAGTAGAGAATAGTATAGTAAAGAATAGTTCAGTAAAATAGAGAATAGTACAGTAGAGAATAGTTCAGTAGAGAATAGTATAGTAGAGAATAGTTCAGTGGAGAATAGTTCAGTAGAGAATAGTATAGTAGGGAATAGTTCAGTACAATAGAGAATAGTTCATTAGAGAATAGTTCAGTAGAGAATATTACAGTAGAGAATAGTTCAGTACAGAATTGTACAGTAGAGAATAGTTCAGTAGAGAATAGTTCAGTAGAGAATAGTTCAGTAGAGAACAGTTCAGTGGAGAATAGTTCAGTAGAGAATAGTTTAGTAGAGAATAGTTCAGTACAATAGAGAAAAGTATAGTAGAGAATAGTTCAGTACAATAGAGAATATTTCAGTAGAGAATAGTTCAGATCAGTAGAGAATAGATCAGTAGATAATTATTCAGTAGAGAATAGTTCAGTTCAGTAGAGAATAGTTCAGTAGCTAATAGTTCAGTAGAGAATAGTATAGTAGAGAATAGTTCAGTACAACAGAGAATAGTACAGTAGAGAATAGTTCAGTAGAGAATAGTATAGTAGAGAATAGTTCAGTACAGTAGAGAATAGTTCAGTACAATAGAGAATAGTTCAGTAGAGAACAGTTCAGTGGAGAATAGTTCAGTAGAGAATAGTATAGTAGGGAATAGTTCAGTACAATAGAGAATAGTTCAGTAGAGAATAGTTCAGTAGAGAATAGTATAGTAAAGAATAGTTCAGTAAAATAGAGAATAGTATAGTAGAGAATAGTTCAGTTCAATAGAGAATAGTTCAGTAGAGAATAGTTCAGTGGAGAATAGTTCAGTAGAGAATAGTATAGTAGGGAATAGTTCAGTACAATAGAGAATAGTTCATTAGAGAATAGTTCAGTAGAGAATATTACAGTAGAGAATAGTTCAGTACAGAAATGTACAGTAGAGAATAGTTCAGTAAGAGAATAGTTCAGTAGAGAATAGTTCAGTAGAGAACAGTTCAGTGGAGAATAGTTCAGTAGAGAATAGTATAGTAGAGAATAGTTCAGTACAATAGAGAATAGTATAGTAGAGAATAGTTCAGTACAGTAGAGAATAGTTCAGTAGAGAATAGTTCAGTTCAGTAGAGAATAGTTCAGTACATAATTATTCAGTAGAGAATAGTTCAGTTCAGTAGAGAATAGTTCAGTAGAGAATAGTTCAGTAGAGAATACTATAGTAGAGAATAGTTCAGTAGAGAGTAGTATAGTAGAGAATAGTTCAGTAGAGAATAGTATAGTAGAGAATAGTTCAGTACAATAGAGAATAGTATAGTAGAGAATAGTTCAGTACAGTAGAGAATAGTTCAGTAGAGAATAGATCAGTAGAGAATAGTTCAGTACAATTGAGAATAGTTCAGTAGAGAATAGTTCAGTAGAGAATAGCATAGTAGAGAATAGTTCAGTACAATAGAGAATAGTATAGTAGGGAATAGTTCAGTACAATAGAGAATAGTTCATTATAGAATAGTTCAGTAGAGAATAGTTCAGTAGAGAATAGTATAGTAGAGAATACTATAGTAGAGAATAGTTCAGTAGAGAATAGTATAGTAAATAATAGTTCAGTAGAGAATAGTATAGTAAAGAACAGTTCAGTAGAGAATAGTACAGTAGAGAATGGTTCAGTAGAGAATAGTATAGTAAAGAATAGTTCAGTAGAGAATAGTACAGTAGAGAATAGTTCAGTAGAGAATAGTATAGTAGAGAATAGTTCAGTACAATAGAGAATAGTTCAGTAGAGAATAGTTCAGTAGAGAATAGTTCAGTAGAGAATAGTTCAGTAGAGAATAGTTCAGTAGAGAATAGTATAGTAGAGAATAGTTCAGTTCAATAGAGAATAGTATAGTAGAGAATAGTTCAGTACAGTAGAGAATAGATCAGTAGAGAATAGTTCAGTACAATAGAGAATATTTCAGTAGAGAATAGTTCAGTACAATAGAGAATATTTCAGTAGAGAATAGTTCAGATCAGTAGAAAATAGATCAGTAGATAATTATTCAGTAGAGAATAGTTCAGTTTAGTAGAGAATAGTTCAGTAGCTAATAGTTCAGTAGAGAATAGTATAGTAGAGAATAGTTCAGTACAATAGAGAATAGTACAGTAGAGAATAGTTCAGTAGCGAATAGTATAGTAGAGAATAGTTCAGTACAATAGAGAATAGTTCAGTACAATAGAGAATAGTTCAGTAGAGAACAGTTCAGTGGAGAATAGTTCAGTAGAGAATAGTATAGTAGGGAATAGTTCAGTACAATAGAGAATAGTTCAGTAGAGAATAGTTCAGTAGAGAATAGTATAGTAAAGAATAGTTCAGTAAAATAGAGAATAGTAAAGTAGAGAATAGTTCAGTAGAGAATAGTATAGTAGAGAATAGTTCAGTGGAGAATAGTTCAGTAGAGAATAGTATAGTAGGGAATAGTTCAGTACAATAGAGAATAGTTCATTAGAGAATAGTTCAGTAGAGAATATTACAGTAGAGAATAGTTCAGTACAGAATTGTACAGTAGAGAATAGTTCAGTAGAGAATAGTTCAGTAGAGAACAGTTCAGTGGAGAATAGTTCAGTAGAGAATAGTTTAGTAGAGAATAGTTCAGTACAATAGAGAATAGTATAGTAGAGAATAGTTCAGTACAATAGAGAATATTTCAGTAGAGAATAGTTCAGATCAGTAGAGAATAGATCAGTAGATAATTATTCAGTAGAGAATAGTTCAGTACAATAGAGAATAGTACAGTAGAGAATAGTTCAGTAGAGAATAGTATAGTAGAGAATAGTTCAGTACAATAGAGAATAGTTCAGTACAATAGAGAATAGTTCAGTAGAGAACAGTTCAGTGGAGAATAGTTCAGTAGAGAATAGTTCAGTAGAGAATAGTATAGTAAAGAATAGTTCAGTAGAGAATAGTACAGTAGAGAATAGTTCAGTAGAGAATAGTATAGTAGAGAATGGTTCAGTACAATAGAGAATAGTTCAGTAGAGAATAGCTCAGTAGAGAATAGTTCAGTAGAGAATAGTTCAGTTCAGTAGAGAATAGTTCAGTAGGTAATTATTCAGTAGAGAATAGTTCAGTTCAGTAGAGAATAGTTCAGTAGAGAATAGTACAGTAGAGAATAGTTCAGTAGAGAATTGTACACTAGAGAATAGTTCAGTAGAGAATAGTTCAGTAGAGAATAGTTCAGTTCAGTAGAGAATAGTTCAGTAGGTAATTATTCAGTAGAGAATAGTTCAGTTCAGTAGAGAATAGTTCAGTAGAGAATAGTACAGTAGAGAATAGTTCAGTAGAGAATTGTACACTAGAGAATAGTTCAGTAGAGAATAGTTCAGTAGAGAATAGTATAGTAGAGAATAGTTCAGTACAGTAGAGAATAGATCAGTAGAGAATAGTTCAGTACAGTAGAGAATATTTCAGTAGAGAATAGTTCAGTACAATAGAGAATATTTCAGTAGAGAATAGTTCAGATCAGTAGAGAATAGATCAGTAGATAATTATTCAGTAGAGAATAGTTCAGTTTAGTAGAGAATAGTTCAGTAGCTAATAGTTCAGTACAGAATAGTATAGTAGAGAATAGTTCAGTACAATAGAAAATAGTACAGTAGAGAATAGTTCAGTAGAGAATAGTTCAGTAGAGAATAGTATAGTAGGGAATAGTTCAGTACAATAGAGAATAGTTCAGTAGAGAATAGTTCAGTAGAGAATAGTATAGTAAAGAATAGTTCAGTAAAATAGAGAATAGTACAGTAGAGAATAGTTCAGTAGAGAATAGTATAGTAGAGAATAGTTCAGTGGAGAATAGTTCAGTAGAGAATAGTATAGTAGGGAATAGTTCAGTACAATAGAGAATAGTTCATTAGAGAATAGTTCAGTAGAGAATATTACAGTAGAGAATAGTTCAGTAAAGAAATGTACAGTAGAGAATAGTTCAGTAGAGAATAGTTCAGTAGAGAATAGTTCAGTAGAGAACAGTTCAGTGGAGAATAGTTCAGTAGAGAATAGTTTAGTAGAGAATAGTTCAGTACAATAGAGAAAAGTATAGTAGAGAATAGTTCAGTACAATAGAGAATATTTCAGTAGAGAATAGTTCAGATCAGTAGAGAATAGATCAGTAGATAATTATTCAGTAGAGAATAGTTCAGTTCAGTAGAGAATAGTTCAGTAGCTAATAGTTCAGTAGAGAATAGTATAGTAGAGAATAGTTCAGTACAATAGAGAATAGTACAGTAGAGAATAGTTCAGTAGAGAATAGTATAGTAGAGAATAGTTCAGTACAGTAGAGAATAGTTCAGTACAATAGAGAATAGTTCAGTAGAGAACAGTTCAGTGGAGAATAGTTCAGTAGAGAATAGTATAGTAGGGAATAGTTCAGTACAATAGAGAATAGTTCAGTAGAGAATAGTTCAGTAGAGAATAGTATAGTAAAGAATAGTTCAGTAAAATAGAGAATAGTATAGTAGAGAATAGTTCAGTTCAATAGAGAATAGTTCAGTAGAGAATAGTTCAGTGGAGAATAGTTCAGTAGAGAATAGTATAGTAGGGAATAGTTCAGTACAATAGAGAATAGTTCATTAGAGAATAGTTCAGTAGAGAATATTACAGTAGAGAATAGTTCAGTACAGAATTGTACAGTAGAGAATAGTTCAGTAGAGAATAGTTCAGTAGAGAATAGTTCAGTAGAGAACAGTTCAGTGGAGAATAGTTCAGTAGAGAATAGTATAGTAGAGAATAGTTCAGTACAATAGAGAATAGTTCAGTAGAGAATAGTTCAGTAGAGAATAGTTCAGTGGAGAATAGTTCAGTAGAGAATAGTATAGTAGGGAATAGTTCAGTACAATAGAGAATAGTTCAGTAGAGAATAGTTCAGTAGAGAATAGTATAGTAAAGAATAGTTCAGTAAAATAGAGAATAGTACAGTAGAGAATAGTTCAGTAGAGAATAGTATAGTAGAGAATAGTTCAGTGGAGAATAGTTCAGTAGAGAATAGTATAGTAGGGAATAGTTCAGTACAATAGAGAATAGTTCATTAGAGAATAGTTCAGTAGAGAATATTACAGTAGAGAATAGTTCAGTACAGAAATGTACAGTAGAGAATAGTTCAGTAGAGAATAGTTCAGTAGAGAATAGTTCAGTAGAGAACAGTTCAGTGGAGAATAGTTCAGTAGAGAATAGTTTAGTAGAGAATAGTTCAGTACAATAGAGAAAAGTATAGTAGAGAATAGTTCAGTACAATAGAGAATATTTCAGTAGAGAATAGTTCAGATCAGTAGAGAATAGATCAGTAGATAATTATTCAGTAGAGAATAGTTCAGTTCAGTAGAGAATAGTTCAGTAGCTAATAGTTCAGTAGAGAATAGTATAGTAGAGAATAGTTCAGTACAATAGAGAATAGTACAGTAGAGAATAGTTCAGTAGAGAATAGTATAGTAGAGAATAGTTCAGTACAGTAGAGAATAGTTCAGTACAATAGAGAATAGTTCAGTAGAGAACAGTTCAGTGGAGAATAGTTCAGTAGAGAATAGTATAGTAGGGAATAGTTCAGTACAATAGAGAATAGTTCAGTAGAGAATAGTTCAGTAGAGAATAGTATAGTAAAGAATAGTTCAGTAAAATAGAGAATAGTATAGTAGAGAATAGTTCAGTTCAATAGAGAATAGTTCAGTAGAGAATAGTTCAGTGGAGAATAGTTCAGTAGAGAATAGTATAGTAGGGAATAGTTCAGTACAATAGAGAATAGTTCATTAGAGAATAGTTCAGTAGAGAATATTACAGTAGAGAATAGTTCAGTACAGAATTGTACAGTAGAGAATAGTTCAGTAGAGAATAGTTCAGTAGAGAATAGTTCAGTAGAGAACAGTTCAGTGGAGAATAGTTCAGTAGAGAATAGTATAGTAGAGAATAGTTCAGTACAATAGAGAATAGTATAGTAGAGAATAGTTCAGTACAGTAGAGAATAGTTCAGTAGAGAATAGCTCAGTAGAGAATAGTATAGTAGAGAAAAGTTCAGTTCAATAGAGAATAGTATAGTAGAGAATAGTTCAGTACAGTAGAGAATAGATCAGTATAGAATAGTTCAGTACAATAGAGAATAGTTCAGTAGAGAATAGTTCAGTACATAATTATTCAGTAGAGAATAGTTCAGTTCAGTAGAGAATAGTTCAGTAGAGAATAGTTCAGTAGAGAATACTATAGTAGAGAATAGTTCATTAGAGAGTAGTATAGTAGAGAATAGTTCAGTAGAGAATAGTATAGTAGAGAATAGTTCAGTACAATAGAGAATAGTATAGTAGAGAATAGTTCAGTACAGTAGAGAATAGTTCAGTAGAGAATAGATCAGTAAAGAATAGTTCAGTACAATTGAGAATAGTTCAGTAGAGTATAGTTCAGTAGAGAATAGCATAGTAGAGAATAGTTCAGTACAATAGAGAATAGTATAGTAGGGAATAGTTCAGTACAATAGAGAATAGTTCATTATAGAATAGTTCAGTAGAGAATAGTTCAGTAGAGAATAGTATAGTAGAGAATACTATAGTAGAGAATAGTTCAGTAGAGAATAGTATAGTAAAGAATAGTTCAGTAGAGAATAGTATAGTAAAGAACAGTTCAGTAGAGAATAGTACAGTAGAGAATGGTTCAGTAGAGAATAGTATAGTAAAAGAATAGTTCAGTAGAGAATAGTACAGTAGAGAATAGTTCAGTAGAGAATAGTATAGTAGAGAATGGTTCAGTACAATAGAGAATAGTTCAGTAGAGAATAGTTCAGTAGAGAATAGTTCAGTAGAGAATAGTTCAGTTCAGTAGAGAATAGTTCAGTAGGTAATTATTCAGTAGAGAATAGTTCAGTTCAGTAGATAATAGTTCAGTAGAGAATAGTACAGTAGAGAATAGTTCAGTAGAGAATTGTACACTAGAGAATAGTTCAGTAGAGAATAGTTCAGTAGAGAATAGTTCAGTAGAGAATAGTATAGTAGAGAATAGTTCAGTTCAATAGAGAATAGTATAGTAGAGAATAGTTCAGTACAGTAGAGAATAGATCAGTAGAGAATAGTTCAGTACAATAGAGAATATTTCAGTAGAGAATAGTTCAGTACAATTGAGAATATTTCAGTAGAGAATAGTTCAGATCAGTAGAGAATAGATCAGTAGATAATTATTCAGTAGAGAATAGTTCAGTTTAGTAGAGAATAGTTCAGTAGCTAATAGTTCAGTAGAGAATAGTATAGTAGAGAATAGTTCAGTACAATAGAGAATAGTACAGTAGAGAATAGTTCAGTAGCGAATACTATAGTAGAGAATAGTTCAGTACAATAGAGAATAGTTCAGTACAATAGAGAATAGTTCAGTAGAGAACAGTTCAGTGGAGAATAGTTCAGTAGAGAATAGAATAGTAGGGAATAGTTCAGTACAATAGAGAATAGTTCAGTAGAGAATAGTTCAGTAGAGAATAGTATAGTAAAGAATAGTTCAGTAAAATAGAGAATAGTACAGTAGAGAATAGTTCAGTAGAGAATAGTATAGTAGAGAATAGTTCAGTGGAGAATAGTTCAGTAGAGAATAGTATAGTAGGGAATAGTTCAGTACAATAGAGAATAGTTCATTAGAGAATAGTTCAGTAGAGAATATTACAGTAGAGAATAGTTCAGTACAGAATTGTACAGTAGAGAATAGTTCAGTAGAGAATAGTTCAGTAGAGAACAGTTCAGTGGAGAATAGTTCAGTAGAGAATAGTTTGGTAGAGAATAGTTCAGTACAATAGAGAATAGTATAGTAGAGAATAGTTCAGTACAATAGAGAATATTTCAGTAGAGAATAGTTCAGTAGAGAATAGTATAGTAGAGAATAGTTCAGTACAATAGAGAATAGTTCAGTACAATAGAGAATAGTTCAGTAGAGAACAGTTCAGTGGAGAATAGTTCAGTAGAGAATAGTTCAGTAGAGAATAGTATAGTAAAGAATAGTTCAGTAGAGAATAGTACAGTAGAGAATAGTTCAGTAGAGAATAGTTCAGTAGAGTATAGTAGAGTATAGTATAGTAGAGAATAGTTCAGTAGAGAATAGTTCAGTAGAGAATAGTATAGTAGAGAATGGTTCAGTACAATAGAGAATAGTTCAGTAGAGAATAGTTCAGTAGAGAATAGTTCAGTAGAGAATAGTTCAGTTCAGTAGAGAATAGTTCAGTAGAGAATAGTACAGTAGAGAATAGTTCAGTAGAGAATTGTACACTAGAGAATAGTTCAGTAGAGAATAGTTCAGTAGAGAATCGTTCAGTTCAATAGAGAATAGTATAGTAGAGAATAGTTCAGTTCAATAGAGAATAGTATAGTAGAGAATAGTTCAGTACAGTAGAGAATAGATCAGTAGAGAATAGTTCAGTACAATAGAGAATATTTCAGTAGAGAATAGTTCAGTACAATAGAGAATATTTCAGTAGAGAATAGTTCAGATCAGTAGAGAATAGTTCAGTAGATAATTATTCAGTAGAGAATAGTTCAGTTCAGTAGAGAATAGTTCAGTAGCTAATAGTTCATTAGAGAATAGTATAGTAGAGAATAGTTCAGTACAATAGAGAATAGTACAGTAGGGAATAGTTCAGTAGAGAGTAGTATAGTAGAGAATAGTTCAGTACAATAGAGAATAGTTCAGTAGAGAACAGTTCAGTGGAGAATAGTTCAGTAGAGAATAGTATAGTAGGGAATAGTTCAGTACAATAGAGAATAGTTCATTAGAGAATAGTTCAGTAGAGAATATTACAGTAGAGAATAGTTCAGTACAGAATTGTACAGTAGAGAATAGTTCAGTAGAGAATAGTTCAGTAGAGAACAGTTCAGTGGAGAATAGTTCAGTAGAGAATAGTTTAGTAGAGAATAGTTCAGTACAATAGAGAATAGTATAGTAGAGAATAGTTCAGTACAATAGAGAATATTTCAGTAGAGAATAGTTCAGATCAGTAGAGAATAGATCAGTAGATAATTATTCAGTAGAGAATAGTTCAGTACAAAAGAGAATAGTACAGTAGAGAATAGTTCAGTACAGTATAGTTCAGTAGAGAATAGTTCAGTAGAGAATAGTTCAGTAGAGAATAGTACAGTAGAGAATAGTTCAGTAGAGAATTGTACACTAGAGAATAGTTCAGTAGAGAATAGTATAGTAGAGAATAGTTCAGTACAATAGAGAATAGTATAGTAGAGAATAGTTCAGTACAGTAGAGAATAGTTCAGTAGAGAATAGATCAGTAAAGAATAGTTCAGTACAATTGAGAATAGTTCAGTAGAGTATAGTTCAGTAGAGAATAGCATAGTAGAGAATAGTTCAGTACAATAGAGAATAGTATAGTAGGGAATAGTTCAGTACAATAGAGAATAGTTCATTATAGAATAGTTCAGTAGAGAATAGTTCAGTAGAGAATAGTATAGTAGAGAATACTATAGTAGAGAATAGTTCAGTAGAGAATAGTATAGTAAAGAATAGTTCAGTAGAGAATAGTATAGTAAAGAACAGTTCAGTAGAGAATAGTACAGTAGAGAATGGTTCAGTAGAGAATAGTATAGTAAAGAATAGTTCAGTAGAGAATAGTACAGTAGAGAATAGTTCAGTAGAGAATAGTATAGTAGAGAATGGTTCAGTACAATAGAGAATAGTTCAGTAGAGAATAGTTCAGTAGAGAATAGTTCAGTAGAGAATAGTTCAGTTCAGTAGAGAATAGTTCAGTAGGTAATTATTCAGCAGAGAATAGTTCAGTTCAGTAGAGAATAGTTCAGTAGAGAATAGTACAGTAGAGAATAGTTCAGTAGAGAATTGTACACTAGAGAATAGTTCAGTAGAGAATAGTTCAGTAGAGAATAGTTCAGTAGAGAATAGTATAGTAGAGAATAGTTCAGTTCAATAGAGAATAGTATAGTAGAGAATAGTTCAGTACAGTAGAGAATAGATCAGTAGAGAATAGTTCAGTACAATAGAGAATATTTCAGTAGAGAATAGTTCAGTACAATAGAGAATATTTCAGTAGAGAATAGTTCAGATCAGTAGAGAATAGATCAGTAGATAATTATTCAGTAGAGAATAGTTCAGTTTAGTAGAGAATAGTTCAGTAGCTAATAGTTCAGTAGAGAATAGTATAGTAGAGAATAGTTCAGTACAATAGAGAATAGTACAGTAGAGAATAGTTCAGTAGCGAATAGTATAGTAGAGAATAGTTCAGTACAACAGAGAATAGTTCAGTACAATAGAGAATAGTTCAGTAGAGAACAGTTCAGTGGAGAATAGTTCAGTAGAGAATAGTTCAGTAGAGAATAGTTCAGTAGAGAATAGTTCAGTAGAGAATAGTTCAGTAGAGAATAGTACAGTAGAGAATAGTTCAGTAGAGAATAGTATAGTAGAGAATAGTTCAGTGGAGAATAGTTCAGTAGAGAATAGTATAGTAGGGAATAGTTCAGTACAATAGAGAATAGTTCATTAGAGAATAGTTCAGTAGAGAATATTACAGTAGAGAATAGTTCAGTACAGAATTGTACAGTAGAGAATAGTTCAGTAGAGAATAGTTCAGTAGAGAACAGTTCAGTGGAGAATAGTTCAGTAGAGAATAGTTTGGTAGAGAATAGTTCAGTACAATAGAGAATAGTATAGTAGAGAATAGTTCAGTACAATAGAGAATATTTCAGTAGAGAATAGTTCAGATCAGTAGAGAATAGATCAGTAGATAATTATTCAGTAGAGAATAGTTCAGTACAAAAGAGAATAGTACAGTAGAGAATAGTTCAGTAGAGAATAGTATAGTAGAGAATAGTTCAGTACAATAGAGAATAGTTCAGTACAATAGAGAATAGTTCAGTAGAGAACAGTTCAGTGGAGAATAGTTCAGTAGAGAATAGTTCAGTAGAGAATAGTATAGTAAAGAATAGTTCAGTAGAGAATAGTACAGTAGAGAATAGTTCAGTAGAGAATAGTTCAGTAGAGTATAGTAGAGTATAGTATAGTAGAGAATAGTTCAGTAGAGAATAGTTCAGTAGAGAATAGTATAGTAGAGAATAGTTCAGTACAATAGAGAATAGTTCAGTAGAGAATAGTTCAGTAGAGAATAGTTCAGTAGAGAATAGTTCAGTTCAGTAGAGAATAGTTCAGTAGAGAATAGTACAGTAGAGAATAGTTCAGTAGAGAATTGTACACTAGAGAATAGTTCAGTAGAGAATAGTTCAGTAGAGAATCGTTCAGTTCAATAGAGAATAGTATAGTAGAGAATAGTTCAGTTCAATAGAGAATAGTATAGTAGAGAATAGTTCAGTACAGTAGAGAATAGATCAGTAGAGAATAGTTCAGTACAATAGAGAATATTTCAGTAGAGAATAGTTCAGTACAATAGAGAATATTTCAGTAGAGAATAGTTCAGATCAGTAGAGAATAGTTCAGTAGATAATTATTCAGTAGAGAATAGTTCAGTTCAGTAGAGAATAGTTCAGTAGCTAATAGTTCATTAGAGAATAGTATAGTAGAGAATAGTTCAGTACAATAGAGAATAGTACAGTAGGGAATAGTTCAGTAGAGAGTAGTATAGTAGAGAATAGTTCAGTACAATAGAGAATAGTTCAGTAGAGAACAGTTCAGTGGAGAATAGTTCAGTAGAGAATAGTATAGTAGGGAATAGTTCAGTACAATAGAGAATAGTTCATTAGAGAATAGTTCAGTAGAGAATATTACAGTAGAGAATAGTTCAGTACAGAATTGTACAGTAGAGAATAGTTCAGTAGAGAATAGTTCAGTAGAGAACAGTTCAGTGGAGAATAGTTCAGTAGAGAATAGTTTAGTAGAGAATAGTTCAGTACAATAGAGAATAGTATAGTAGAGAATAGTTCAGTACAATAGAGAATATTTCAGTAGAGAATAGTTCAGATCAGTAGAGAATAGATCAGTAGATAATTATTCAGTAGAGAATAGTTCAGTACAAAAGAGAATAGTACAGTAGAGAATAGCTCAGTACAGTATAGTTCAGTAGAGAATAGTTCAGTAGAGAATAGTTCAGTAGAGAATAGTACAGTAGAGAATAGTTCAGTAGAGAATTGTACACTAGAGAATAGTTCAGTAGAGAATAGTTCAGTAGAGAATCGTTCAGTTCAATAGAGAATAGTATAGTAGAGAATAGTTCAGTTCAATAGAGAATAGTATAGTAGAGAATAGTTCAGTACAGTAGAGAATAGATCATTAGAGAATAGTTCAGTACAATAGAGAATATTTCAAATAGAGAATAGTTCAGTACAATAGAGAATATTTCAGTAGAGAATAGTTCAGATCAGTAGAGAATAGTTCAGTAGATAATTATTCATTAGAGAATAGTATAGTAGAGAATAGTTCAGTACAATAGAGAATAGTACAGTAGGGAATAGTTCAGTAGATAGTAGTATAGTAGAGAATAGTTCAGTACAATAGAGAATAGTTCAGTACAATAGAGAATAGTTCAGTAGAGAACAGTTCAGTGGAGAATAGTTCAGTAGAGAATAGTATAGTAGGGAATAGTTCAGTACAACAGAGAATAGTTCATTAGAGAATAGTTCAGTAGAGAATATTACAGTAGAGAATAGTTCAGTACAGAATTGTACAGTAGAGAATAGTTCAGTAGAGAATAGTTCAGTAGAGAACAGTTCAGTGGAGAATAGTTCAGTAGAGAATAGTTTCAGTAGAGAATAGTTCAGTACAATAGAGAATAGTATAGTAGAGAATAGTTCAGTACAATAGAGAATATTTCAGTAGAGAATAGTTCAGATCAGTAGAGAATAGATCAGTAGATAATTATTCAGTAGAGAATAGTTCAGTACAAAAGAGAATAGTTCAATAGAGAATAGTTCAGTACAGTATAGTTCAGTAGAGAATAGTTCAGTAGAGAATAGTTCAGTAGAGTATAGTATAGTAGAGAATAGTTCAGTAGAGAATAGTTCAGTAGAGAATGGTATAGTAGAGAATAGTTCAGTACAATAGAGAATAGTATAGTAGAGAATAGTTCAGTACAGTAGAGAATAGTTCAGTAGAGAATAGATCGGTAGAGAATAGTTCTGTACAATAGAGAATAGTTCAGTAGAGAATAGTTCAGTTCAGTAGAGAATAGTTCAGTAGGTAATTATTCAGCAGAGAATAGTTCAGTTCAGTAGAGAATAGTTCAGTAGAGAATAGTTCATTAGAGAATAGTATAGTAAAGAATAGTTCAGTAAAATAGAGAATAGTACAGTAGAGAATAGTTCAGTAGAGAATAGTATAGTAGAGAATAGTTCAGTACAATAGAGAATAGTACAGTAGGGAATAGTTCAGTAGAGAGTAGTATAGTAGAGAATAGTTCAGTACAATAGAGAATAGTTCAGTAGAGAACAATTCAGTGGAGAATAGTTCAGTAGAGAATAGTATAGTAGGGAATAGTTCAGTACAATAGAGAATAGTTCATTAGAGAATAGTTCAGTAGAGAATATTACAGTAGAGAATAGTTCAGTACAGAATTGTACAGTAGAGAATAGTTCAGTAGAGAATAGTTCAGTAGAGAACAGTTCAGTGGAGAATAGTTCAGTAGAGAATAGTTTCAGTAGAGAATAGTTCAGTACAATAGAGAATAGTATAGTAGAGAATAGTTCAGTACAATAGAGAATATTTCAGTAGAGAATAGTTCAGATCAGTAGAGAATAGATCAGTAGATAATTATTCAGTAGAGAATAGTTCAGTACAAAAGAGAATAGTACAGTAGAGAATAGTTCAGTACAGTATAGTTCAGTAGAGAATAGTTCAGTAGAGAATAGTTCAGTAGAGAATAGTACAGTAGAGAATAGTTCAGTAGAGAATTGTACACTAGAGAATAGTTCAGTAGAGAATAGTTCAGTAGAGAATCGTTCAGTTCAATAGAGAATAGTATAGTAGAGAATAGTTCAGTTCAATAGAGAATAGTATAGTAGAGAATAGTTCAGTACAGTAGAGAATAGATCATTAGAGAATAGTTCAGTACAATAGAGAATATTTCAAATAGAGAATAGTTCAGTACAATAGAGAATATTTCAGTAGAGAATAGTTCAGATCAGTAGAGAATAGTTCAGTAGATAATAGTTCATTAGAGAATAGTATAGTAGAGAATAGTTCAGTACAATAGAGAATAGTACAGTAGGGAATAGTTCAGTAGATAGTAGTATAGTAGAGAATAGTTCAGTACAATAGAGAATAGTTCAGTACAATAGAGAATAGTTCAGTAGAGAACAGTTCAGTGGAGAATAGTTCAGTAGAGAATAGTATAGTAGGGAATAGTTCAGTACAATAGAGAATAGTTCATTAGAGAATAGTTCAGTAGAGAATATTACAGTAGAGAATAGTTCAGTACAGAATTGTACAGTAGAGAATAGTTCAGTAGAGAATAGTTCAGTAGAGAACAGTTCAGTGGAGAATAGTTCAGTAGAGAATAGTTTAGTAGAGAATAGTTCAGTACAATAGAGAATAGTATAGTAGAGAATAGTTCAGTACAATAGAGAATATTTCAGTAGAGAATAGTTCAGATCAGTAGAGAATAGATCAGTAGATAATTATTCAGTAGAGAATAGTTCAGTACAAAAGAGAATAGTACAGTAGAGAATAGTTCAGTACAGTATAGTTCAGTAGAGAATAGTTCAGTAGAGAATAGTTCAGTAGAGTATAGTATAGTAGAGAATAGTTCAGTAGAGAATAGTGCAGTAGAGAATGGTATAGTAGAGAATAGTTCAGTACAATAGAGAATAGTATAGTAGAGAATAGTTCAGTACAGTAGAGAATAGTTCAGTAGAGAATAGATCGGTAGAGAATAGTTCTGTACAATAGAGAATAGTTCAGTAGAGAATAGTTCAGTTCAGTAGAGAATAGTTCAGTAGGTAATTATTCAGCAGAGAATAGTTCAGTTCAGTAGAGAATAGTTCAGTAGAGAATAGTTCATTAGAGAATAGTATAGTAGAGAATAGTTCAGTAAAATAGAGAATAGTACAGTAGAGAATAGTTCAGTAGAGAATAGTATAGTAGAGAATAGTTCAGTTCAATAGAGAATAGTTCAGTAGAGAATAGTTCAGTGGAGAATAGTTCAGTAGAGAATAGTATAGTAGGGAATAGTTCAGTACAATAGAGAATAGTTCATTAGAGAATAGTTCAGTAGAGAATATTACAGTAGAGAATAGTTCAGTACAGAATTGTACAGTAGAGAATAGTTCAGTAGAGAATAGTTCAGTAGAGAACAGTTCAGTGGAGAATAGTTCAGTAGAGAATAGTATAGTAGAGAATAGTTCAGTACAATAGAGAATAGTATAGTAGAGAATAGTTCAGTACAGTAGAGAATAGTTCAGTAGAGAATAGTTCATTAGAGAATAGTATAGTAGAGAAAAGTTCAGTTCAATAGAGAATAGTATAGTAGAGAATAGTTCAGTACAGTAGAGAATAGATCAGTATAGAATAGTTCAGTACAATAGAGAATAGTTCAGTAGAGAATAGTTCAGTTCAGTAGAGAATAATTCAGTACATAATTATTCAGTAGAGAATAGTTCAGTTCAGTAGAGAATAGTTCAGTAGAGAATAGTTCAGTAGCTAGTAGTTCAGTAGAGAATAGTATAGTAGAGAATAGTTCAGTACAATAGAGAATAGTACAGTAGAGAATAGTTAAGTAGAGAATAGCATAGTAGAGAATAGTTCAGTACAATAGAGAATAGTTCAGTACAATAGAGAATAGTTCAGTAGAGAATAGTTCAGTGGAGAATAGTTCAGAAGAGAATAGTATAGTAGGGAATAGTTCAGTACATTAGATTATAGTTCAGTAGAGAATAGTTCATTAGAGAATAGTTCAGTACAGTATAGTTCAGTAGAGAATAGTAAATTAGAGAAAAGTTCAGTAGAGAATAGTTCAGTAGAGAATAGCATAGTTTAGAATAGTTCAGTTGAGAATTGTTCAGTAGATAATTGTACAGTAGAGAATAGTTCAGTAGAGAATAGTTCAGTAGAGAATAGCACATTAGAGAATAGTACAGTAGAGAATAGTATAGTAGAAAATAGTATAGTAGAAAATAGTTCAGTAGAAAATAGTATAGTAAAGAATAGTTCAGTACAGTATAGTTCAGTAGAGAATAGTATATGAGAGAATAATTCAGTAGAGAATAGTTCAGCAGAGAATAATTCAGTAGGTAATTATTAAGTAGAGAATAATTCAGTTCAGTAGAGAATAGTATAGTAAAGAATAGTTCAGTAGAGAATTGTACAGTAGAAAATAGTTCAGTAGAGAATAGTTCAGTAGAGAAAAGTACAGTAGAGAACAGTTCAGTAGAGAATAGTTCAGTAGAGAATAGTTCAGTAGATAATTGTACTGTAGAGAATAGTTCAGCAGAGAATAGTATAGTAGAGAATAGTTCAGTAGAGAATAGTTCAGTAGAGAATTGTACAGTAGAGAATAGTTCAGTAGAGAATAGTTCAGTTCAATAGAGAATAGTACAGTAGAGAATAGTTAAGTAGAGAATAGTTCAGTAGAGAATAGTTCAGTACAGTAGAGAATAGATCAGTAGAGAATAGTTCAGTAGAGAATAGTTCAGTACAGTAGAGAATAGTTCAGTAGAGAATAGTACCGTAGAGAATAGTTCAGTAGAGAATAGTATAGTAGAGAATAGTAGAGAATAGTTAAGTAGAGAATAGTATAGTAAAGAATAGTTCAGTAGAGAATAGTACAGTAGAGAATAGTTCAGTAGAGAATAGTTCAGTAGAGTATAGTATTGTAGAGAATAGTTCAGTAGAGAATAGTTCAGTAGAGAATAGTTCAGTAGAGAATAGTATAGTAGAGAATAGTTCAGTAGAGTATAGTAGAGAATAGTTCAGTAGAGAATAGTTCAGTAGAGAATAGTTCAGTAGAGAATTGTTCAGATCAGTAGAGAATAGTTCAGTAGGTAATTATTCAGTAGAGAATAGTTCAGTTCAGTGGAGAATAGTTCAGTAGAGAATATTTCAGTAGTGTATAGTTCAGTACAATAGTGAATAGTTCAGGACAATAGAGAGTAGTTCAGTAGAGAATAGTTCAGTAGAGAATAGTATAGTAGAGAATAGTTCAGTTCAATAGAGAATAGTACAGTAGAGAATAGTTAAGTAGAGAATAGCATAGTAGAGAATAGTTCAGTACAATAGAGAATAGTTCAGTACAATAGAGAATAGTTCAGTGGAGAATAGTTCAGTGGAGAATAGTTCAGTAGAGAATAGTATAGTAGGGAATAGTTCAGTACATTAGAGAATAGTTCAGTAGAGAATAGTTCATTAGAGAATAGTTCAGTAGAGAATAGTTCAGTACAGTATAGTTCAGTAGAGAATATTAAATTAGAGAATAGTTCAGTAGAGAATAGTTCAGTAGAGAATACTATAGTAGAGAATAGTTCAGTAGAGAGTAGTATAGTAGAGAATAGTTCAGTAGAGAATAGTATAGTACAGAATAGTTCAGTACAATAGAGAATAGTATAGTAGAGAATAGTGCAGTACAGTAGAGAATAGTTCAGTAGAGAATAGATCAGTAGAGAATAGTTCAGTACAATTGAGAATAGTTCAGTAGAGAATAGTTCAGTAGAGAATAGCATAGTAGAGAATAGTTCAGTACAATAGAGAATAGTATAGTAGGGAATAGTTCAGTACAATAGAGAATAGTTCATTATAGAATAGTTCAGTAGAGAATAGTTCAGTAGAGAATAGTATAGTAGAGAATACTATAGTAGAGAATAGTTCAGTAGAGAATAGTATAGTAAAGAACAGTTCAGTAGAGAATAGTACAGTAGAGAATGGTTCAGTAGAGAATAGTATAGTAAAGAATAGTTCAGTAGAGAATAGTACAGTAGAGAATAGTTCAGTAGAGAATAGTATAGTAGAGAATGGTTCAGTACAATAGAGAATAGTTCAGTAGAGAATAGGTCAGTAGAGAATAGTTCAGTTCAGTAGAGAATAGTTCAGTAGGTAATTATTGAGTAGAGAATAGTTCAGTTCAGTAGAGAATAGTTCAGTAGAGAATAGTACAGTAGAGAATAGTTCAGTAGAGAATTGTACACTAGAAAATAGTTCAGTAGAGAATAGTTCAGTAGAGAATAGTTCAGTAGAGAATAGTATAGTAGAGAATAGTTCAGTACAGTAGAGAATAGATCAGTAGAGAATAGTTCAGTACAATAGAGAATATTTCAGTAGAGAATAGTTCAGTACAATAGAGAATATTTCAGTAGAGAATAGTTCAGATCAGTAGAGAATAGATCAGTAGATAATTATTCAGTAGAGAATAGTTCAGTTTAGTAGAGAATAGTTCAGTAGCTAATAGTTCAGTAGAGAATAGTATAGTAGAGAATAGTTCAGTACAATAGAGAATAGTACAGTAGAGAATAGTTCAGTACAATAGAGAATAGTTCAGTAGAGAATTGTTCAGATCAGTAGAGAATAGTTCAGTAGGTAATTATTCAGTAGAGAATAGTTCAGTTCAGTGGAGAATAGTTCAGTAGAGAATATTTCAGTAGTGTATAGTTCAGTACAATAGTGAATAGTTCAGGACAATAGAGAGTAGTTCAGTAGAGAATAGTTCAGTAGAGAATAGTATAGTAGAGAATAGTTCAGTTCAATAGAGAATAGTACAGTAGAGAATAGTTAAGTAGAGAATAGCATAGTAGAGAATAGTTCAGTACAATAGAGAATAGTTCAGTACAATAGAGAATAGTTCAGTAGAGAATAGTTCAGTGGAGAATAGTTCAGTAGAGAATAGTATAGTAGGGAATAGTTCAGTACATTAGAGAATAGTTCAGTAGAGAATAGTTCATTAGAGAATAGTTCAGTAGAGAATAGTTCAGTACAGTATAGTTCAGTAGAGAATAGTACAATAGAGAATAGTTCAGTAGAGAATAGTTCAGTAGAGAATACTATAGTAGAGAATAGTTCAGTAGAGAGTAGTATAGTAGAGAATAGTTCAGTAGAGAATAGTATAGTACAGAATAGTTCAGTACAATAGAGAATAGTATAGTAGAGAATAGTTCAGTACAGTAGAGAATAGTTCAGTAGAGAATAGATCAGTAGAGAATAGTTCAGTACAATTGAGAATAGTTCAGTAGAGAATAGTTCAGTAGAGAATAGCATAGTAGAGAATAGTTCAGTACAATAGAGAATAGTATAGTAGGGAATAGTTCAGTACAATAGAGAATAGTTCATTATAGAATAGTTCAGTAGAGAATAGTTCAGTAGAGAATAGTATAGTAGAGAATACTATAGTAGAGAATAGTTCAGTAGAGAATAGTATAGTAAAGAACAGTTCAGTAGAGAATAGTACAGTAGAGAATAGTTCAGTAGAGAATAGTATAGTAAAGAATAGTTCAGTAGAGAATAGTACAGTAGAGAATAGTTCAGTAGAGAATAGTATAGTAGAGAATGGTTCAGTACAATAGAGAATAGTTCAGTAGAGAATAGTTCAGTAGAGAATAGTTCAGTTCAGTAGAGAATAGTTCAGTAGGTAATTAGTTCAGTAGAGAATAGTTCAGTTCAGTAGAGAAATAGTTCAGTAGAGAATAGTACAGTAGAGAATAGTTCAGTAGAGAATTGTACACTAGAAAATAGTTCAGTAGAGAATAGTTCAGTAGAGAATAGTTCAGTAGAGAATAGTATAGTAGAGAATAGTTCAGTACAGTAGAGAATAGATCAGTAGAGAATAGTTCAGTACAATAGAGAATATTTCAGTAGAGAATAGTTCAGTACAATAGAGAATATTTCAGTAGAGAATAGTTCAGATCAGTAGAGAATAGATCAGTAGATAATTATTCAGTAGAGAATAGTTCAGTTTAGTAGAGAATAGTTCAGTAGCTAATAGTTCAGTAGAGAATAGTATAGTAGAGAATAGTTCAGTACAATAGAGAATAGTACAGTAGAGAATAGTTCAGTACAATAGAGAATAGTTCAGTAGAGAACAGTTCAGTGGAGAATAGTTCAGTAGAGAATAGTATAGTAGGGAATAGTTCAGTACAATAGAGAATAGTTCAGTAGAGAATAGTTCAGTAGAGAATAGTATAGTAAAGAATAGTTCAGTAAAATAGAGAATAGTACAGTAGAGAATAGTTCAGTAGAGAATAGTATAGTAGAGAATAGTTCAGTGGAGAATAGTTCAGTAGAGAATAGTATAATAGGGAATAGTTCAGTACAATAGAGAATAGTTCATTAGAGAATAGTTCAGTAGAGAATATTACAGTAGAGAATAGTTCAGTACAGAATTGTACAGTAGAGAATAGTTCAGTAGAGAATAGTTCAGTAGAGAACAGTTCAGTGGAGAATAGTTCAGTAGAGAATAGTTTCAGTAGAGAATAGTTCAGTACAATAGAGAATATTTCAGTAGAGAATAGTTCAGATCAGTAGAGAATAGATCAGTAGATAATTATTCAGTAGAGAATAGTTCAGTACAATAGAGAATAGTACAGTAGAGAATAGTTCAGTAGAGAATAGTATAGTAGAGAATAGTTCAGTACAATAGAGAATAGTTCAGTACAATAGAGAATAGTTCAGTAGAGAAACAGTTCAGTGGAGAATAGTTCAGTAGAGAATAGTATAGTAGGGAATAGTTCAGACAAGAGAATAGTTCAGTAGAGAATAGTTCAGTAGAGAATAGTATAGCAAAGAATAGTTCAGTAAAATAGAGAATAGTATAGTAGAGAATAGTTCAGTTCAATAGAGAATAGTTCAGTAGAGAATAGTTCAGTGGAGAATAGTTCAGTAGAGAATAGTATAGTAGAGAATAGTTCAGTACAATAGAGAATAGTTCATTAGAGAATAGTTCAGTAGAGAATAGTACAGTAGAGAATAGTTCAGTACAGAATTGTACAGTAGAGAATAGTTCAGTAGAGAATAGTTCAGTAGAGAATAGTTCAGTAGAGAATAGTTCAGTGGAGAATAGTTCAGTAGAGAATAGTATAGTAGAGAATAGTTCAGTACAATAGAGAATAGTATAGTAGAGAATAGTTCAGTACAGTAGAGAATAGTTCAGTAGAGAATAGTTCAGTAGAGAATAGTATAGTAGAGAAAAGTTCAGTTCAATAGAGAATAGTATAGTAGAGAATAGTTCAGTACAGTAGAGAATAGATCAGTATAGAATAGTTCAGTACAATAGAGAATAGTTCAGTAGAGAATAGTTCAGTTCAGTAGAGAATAGTTCAGTACATAATTACTCAGTAGAGAATAGTTCAGTTCAGTAGAGAATAGTTCAGTAGAGAATAGATCAGTAGAGAATAGTTCAGTACAATTGAGAATAGTTCAGTAGAGAATAGTTCAGTAGAGAATAGCATAGTAGAGAATAGTTCAGTACAATAGAGAATAGTATAGTAGGGAATAGTTCAGTACAATAGAGAATAGTTCATTATAGAATAGTTCAGTAGAGAATAGTTCAGTAGAGAATAGTATAGTAGAGAATACTATAGTAGAGAATAGTTCAGTAGAGAATAGTATAGTAAAGAATAGTTCAGTAGAGAATAGTATAGTAAAGAATAGTTCAGTAGAGAATAGTACAGTAGAGAATGGTTCAGTAGAGAATAGTATAGTAAAGAATAGTTCAGTAGAGAATAGTACAGTAGAGAATAGTTCAGTAGAGAATAGTATAGTAGAGAATGGTTCAGTAGAGAATAGTTCAGTAGGTAATTATTCAGTAGAGAATAGTTCAGTTCAGTAGAGAATAGTTCAGTAGAGAATAGTACAGTAGAGAATAGTTCAGTAGAAATTGTACACTAGAGAATAGTTCAGTAGAGAATAGTTCAGTAGAGAATAGTTCAGTAGAGAATAGTATAGTAGAGAATAGTTCAGTTCAATAGAGAATAGTATAGTAGAGAATAGTTCAGTACAGTAGAGAATAGATCAGTAGAGAATAGTTCAGTACAATAGAGAATATTTCAGTAGAGAATAGTTCAGTACAATAGAGAATATTTCAGTAGAGAATAGTTCAGATCAGTAGAGAATAGATCAGTAGAGAATAATTCAGTAGAGAATAGTTCAGTTTAAGAGAATAGTTCAGTAGCGAATAGTTCAGTAGAGAATAGTATAGTAGAGAATAGTTCAGTACAAAGAGAATAGTACAGTAGAGAATAGTTCAGTAGAGAATAGCATAGCAGAGAATAGTTCAGTACAATAGAGAATAGTTCAGTTCAATAGAGAATAGTTCAGTAGAGAACAGTTCAGTGGAGAATAGTTCAGTAGAGAATAGTATAGTAGAGAATAGTTCAGCACAATAGAGAATAGTTCAGTAGAGAATAGTTCAGTAGAGAATAGTTCAGTAGAGAACAGTTCACAATAGAGAATAGTTCAGTTCAGAGAATAGTTCAGTAGAGAATAGTTCAGTAGAGAATAGTTCAGTTGAGAATAGTTCAGTAGAGAATAGTTCAGTAGAGAATAGTTCAGTAGATAGAATAGTTCAGTAGAGAATAGTATAGTAGAGAATAGTTCAGTACAGAAATAGTTCAGTAGAGAATAGTACAGTAGAGAATAGTTCAGTAGAGAATAGTATAGTAGAGAATACTACAGCAGAGAATAGTTCAGTAGAGAATATTATAGCAAAGAAATAGTTCAGTAGAGAATAGTACAGTAGAGAATAGTTCAGTAGAGAATAGTACAGTAGAGAATAGTTCAGTACAATAGAGAATAGTATAGTAGAGAATAGTTCAGTACAGTAGAGAATAGTTCAGTAGAGAATAGTTCAGTAGAGAAATAGTTCAGTACAACAGAGAATAGTTCAGTAGAGAATAGTTCAGTTCAGAGAATAGTTCAGTAGAGAATAGTATAGTAGAGAATAGTTCAGTACAGTAGAGAATAGTTCAGTAGAGAATAGTTCAGTCAGTAGAGAATATTTCAGTAGAGAATAGTATAGCAGAGAATAGTTCAGTAGAGAATAGTACAGTAGAGAATAGTTCATAGAGAATAGTACAGAGAATAATTCAGTAGAGAATAGTTCAGTTCAGCAGAGAATAGTTCAGTAGAGAATAGTTCAGTAGAGAATAGTTCAGTTCAGTAGAGAATAGTTCAGTAGAGAATAGCATAGTTTAGAATAGTTCAGTTGAGAATAGTTCAGCAGATAATTGTACAGTAGAGAATAGTTCAGTAGAGAATAGTTCAGTACAGTCAATAGAGAATAGTTCAGTAGAGAATAGCACAGTAGAGAATAGTACAGTAGAGAATAGTACAGTAGAGAATAGTACAGTAGAGAATAGTATAGTAGAAAACAGTATAGTAGAAAATAGTTCAGTAGAAAATAGTATAGCAAAAGAATAGTTCAGTACAGTATAGTTCAGTAGAGAATAGTATATGAGAGAATAGTTCAGTAGAGAATAGTTCAGCAGAGAATAATTCAGTAGGTAATTATTCAGTAGAGAATAATTCAGTTCAGTAGAGAATAGTATAGTAAAGAATAGTTCAGTAGAGAATTGTACAGTAGAAAATAGTTCAGTAGAGAATAGTTCAGTAGAGAAAAGTACAGTAGAGAACAGTTCAGTAGAGAATAGTTCAGTAGAGAATAGTTCAGTAGAGAATTGTACAGTAGAGAATAGTTCAGTAGAGAATAGTTCAGTTCAATAGAGAATAGTACAGTAGAGAATAGTTCAGTAGAGAATAGTTCAGTAGAGAATAGTTCAGTACAGTAGAGAATAGTTCAGTAGAGAATAGTTCAGTAGAGAATAGTTCAGTACAGTAGAGAATAGTTCAGTAGAGAATAGTACAGTAGAGAATAGTTCAGTAGAGAATAGTACAGTAGAGAATAGTTCAGTAGAGAATAGTATAGTAAAAGAATAGTTCAGTAGAGAATAGTACAGTAGAGAATAGTTCAGTAGAGAATAGTTCAGTAGAGAATAGTATCAGTAGAGAATAGTTCAGTAGAGAATAGTTCAGTAGAGAATAGTTCAGTAGAGAAATAGTATAGTAGAGAATAGTTCAGTAGAGAATAGTTCAGTAGAAATAGTCAGAGAATAGTTCAGTAGAGAATTGTTCAGTACAGTAGAGAATAGTTCAGTAGGTAATTATTCAGTAGAGAATAGTTCAGTTCAGTGGAGAATAGTTCAGTAGAGAATATTTCAGTAGTGTATAGTTCAGTACAACAGAGAATAGTTCAGCAATAGAGAATAGTTCAGTAGAGAATAGTTCAGTAGAGAATAGTATAGTAGAGAATAGTTCAGTACAATAGAGAATAGTACAGTAGAGAATAGTTCAGTAGAGAATAGTTCAGTAGAGAATAGTTCAGTACAATAGAGAATAGTTCAGTAGAGAATAGTTCAGTTCAGTAGAGAATAGTTCAGTAGGTAATTATTCAGCAGAGAATAGTTCAGTTCAGTAGAGAATAGTTCAGTAGAGAATAGTTCAGTAGAGAATAGTATAGTAGAGAATAGTTCAGTACAATAGAGAATAGTACAGTAGAGAATAGTTCAGTAGAGAATAGTATAGTAGAGAATAGTTCAGTTCAATAGAGAATAGTTCAGTAGAGAATAGTTCAGTAGAGAATATTACAGTAGAGAATAGTTCAGTACAGAATTGTACAGTAGAGAATAGTTCAGTAGAGAATAGTTCAGTAGAGAATAGTTCAGTAGAGAATAGTTCAGTAGAGAACAGTTCAGTAGAGAATAGTTCAGTAGAGAATAGTTCAGTAGAGAATAGTTCAGTACAATAGAGAATAGTTCATTAGAGAATAGTACAGTAGAGAATAGTTCAGTAGAGAATAGTTCAGTCAATTCAGTAGAGAATAGTTCAGTAGAGAATAGTTCAGTACAGTATAGTTCAGTAGAGAATAGTACAGTAGAGAATAGTTCAGTAGAGAATAGTACAGTAGAGAATAGTTCAGTAGAGAATAGTTCAGTAGAGAATAGTACAGTAGAGAATAGTTCAGTAGAGAAATAGTTCAGTAGAGAATAGTACAGTAGAGAATAGTTCAGTAGAGAATAGTACAGTAGAGAATACTATAGTAGAGAAATAGTTCAGTAGAGAATAGTTCAGTAGAGAATAGTTCAGTAGAGAATAGTTCAGTAGAGAATAGTATAGTAGAGAATAGTTCAGTACAGTAGAGAATAGTTCAGTAGAGAATAGTTCAGTAGAGAATAGTTCAGTACAATAGAGAATAGTTCAGTAGAGAATAGTTCAGTCAGTAGAGAAGAGTTCAGTAGAGAATATTTCAGGAGAGAATAGTTCAGTAGCGAATAGTTCAGTAGAGAATAGTATAGTAAAGAATAGTTCAGTACAATAGAGAATAGTTCAGTAGAGAATAGTTCAGTTCAGTAGAGAATATTTCAGTAGAGTATAGTATAGTAGAGAATAGTACAGTAGAGAATAGTACAGTAGAGAATAGTTCATTAGAGAATAGTTCATTAGAGAATAATTCAGTAGAGAATAGTTTAGTTCGTTCAGTAGAGAATAGTTCAGTAGAGAGTAGTTCAGAAGAGAATAGTTCAATTCAGTAGAGAATAGTTCAGTAGAGAATAGCATAGTTTAGAATAGTTCAGTTGAGAATTGTTCAGTAGATAATTGTACAGTAGAGAATAGTTCAGTAGAGAATAGTTCAGTAGAGAATAGTTCAGTAGAGAATAGTATAGTAGAGAAATACTATAGTAGAAAATAGTTCAGTAGAGAATAGTACAGTAGAGAATAGTTCAGTAGAGAATAGTATAGTAGAGAATACTATAGTAGAAAATAGTTCAGTAGAGAATATTATACTAAAGAATAGTTCAGTAGAGAATAGTACAGTAGAGAATAGTTCAGTAGAGAATAGTTCAGTAGAGAATAGTTCAGTACAATAGAGAATAGTATAGTAGAGAATAGTTCAGTACAGTAGAGAATAGTTCAGTAGAGAATAGATCAGTAGAGAATAGTTCAGTACAATAGAGAATAGTTCAGTAGAGAATAGTTCAGTTCAGTAGATAATAGTTCAGTAGAGAATAGTATAGTAAAGAATAGTTCAGTACAATAGAGAATAGTTCAGTAGAGAATAGTTCAGTTCAGTAGAGAATATTTCAGTAGAGTATAGTATAGTAGAGAATAGTACAGTAGAGAATAGTACAATAGAGAATAGTTCATTAGAGAATAGTTCATTAGAGAATAATTCAGTAGAGAATAGTTTAGTTCGGTTCAGTAGAGAATAGTTCAGTAGAGAGTAGTTCAGAAGAGAATAGTTCAATTCAGTAGAGAATAGTTCAGTAGAGAATAGCATAGTTTAGAATAGTTCAGTTGAGAATTGTTCAGTAGATAATTGTACAGTAGAGAATAGTTCAGTAGAGAATAGTTCAGTAGATACATTTTCAGTACAATAGAGAATAGTTCAGTAGAGAATAGTACAGTAGAGAATAGTACAGTAGAGAATAGTACATTAGAGAATAGTACAGTAGAGAATAGTATAGTAGAAAATAGTTCAGTAGAGAATAGTTCAGCAGAGAATAGTTCAGTAGAGAATAGTTCAGCAGAGAATAATTCAGTTCAGTAGAGAATAGTATAGTAAAGAATAGTTCAGTAGAGAATGTGTACAGTAGAAAATAGTTCAGTAGAGAATAGTTCAGTAGAGAAAAGTACAGTAGAGAACAGTTCAGTAGAGAATAGTTCAGTAGAGAATAGTTCAGTAGAGAATAGTTCAGTTCAATAGAGAATAGTACAGTAGAGAATAGTTAAGTAGAGAATAGTTCAGTAGAGAATAGTTCAGTACAGTAGAGAATAGTTCAGTAGAGAATAGTTCAGTAGAGAATAGTTCAGTACAGTAGAGAATAGTTCAGTAGAGAATAGTACCGTAGAGAATAGTTCAGTAGAGAATAGTATAGTAGAGAATAGTAGAGAATAGTTAAGTAGAGAATAGTATAGTAAAGAATAGTACAGTAGAGAATAGTTCAGTAGAGAATAGTTCAGTAGAGTATAGTATTGTAGAGAATAGTTCAGTAGAGAATAGTTCAGTAGAGAATAGTTCAGTAGAGAATAGTATAGTAGAGAATAGTTCAGTAGAGAATAGTTCAGTAGAGTATAGTAGAGAATAGTTCAGTAGAGAATTGTTCAGTTCAGTAGAGAATAGTTCAGTAGGTAATTATTCAGTAGAGAATAGTTCAGTTCAGTGGAGAATAGTTCAGTAGAGAATATTTCAGTAGTGTATAGTTCAGTACAATAGTGAATAGTTCAGGACAATAGAGAGTAGTTCAGTAGAGAATAGTTCAGTAGAGAATAGTATAGTAGGGAATAGTTCAGTACAATAGAGAATAGTTCATTAGAGAATAGTTCAGTAGAGAATAGTTCAGTTCAGTAGAGAATATTTCAGTAGAGTATAGTATAGTAGAGAATAGTACAGTAGAGAATAGTACAGTAGAGAATAGTTCATTAGAGAATAGTTCATTAGAGAATAATTCAGTAGAGAATAGTTTAGTTCGGTTCAGTAGAGAATAGTTCAGTAGAGAGTAGTTCAGAAGAGAATAGTTCAATTCAGTAGAGAATAGTTCAGTAGAGAATAGCATAGTTTAGAATAGTTCAGTTGAGAATTGTTCAGTAGATAATTGTACAGTAGAGAATAGTTCAGTAGAGAATAGTTCAGTAGAGAATAGTTCAGTAGAGAATAGTATAGTAGAGAATACTATAGTAGAAAATAGTTCAGTAGAGAATAGTACAGTAGAGAATAGTTCAGTAGAGAATAGTATAGTAGAGAATACTATAGTAGAAAATAGTTCAGTAGAGAATATTATACTAAAGAATAGTTCAGTAGAGAATAGTACAGTAGAGAATAGTTCAGTAGAGAATAGTTCAGTAGAGAATAGTTCAGTACAATAGAGAATAGTATAGTAGAGAATAGTTCAGTACAGTAGAGAATAGTTCAGTAGAGAATAGATCAGTAGAGAATAGTTCAGTACAATAGAGAATAGTTCAGTAGAGAATAGTTCAGTTCAGTAGCTAATAGTTCAGTAGAGAATAGTATAGTAAAGAATAGTTCAGTACAATAGAGAATAGTTCAGTAGAGAATAGTTCAGTTCAGTAGAGAATATTTCAGTAGAGTATAGTATAGTAGAGAATAGTACAGTAGAGAATAGTACAATAGAGAATAGTTCATTAGAGAATAGTACAATAGAGAATAATTCAGTAGAGAATAGTTTAGTTCGGTTCAGTAGAGAATAGTTCAGTAGAGAGTAGTTCAGAAGAGAATAGTTCAATTCAGTAGAGAATAGTTCAGTAGAGAATAGCATAGTTTAGAATAGTTCAGTTGAGAATTGTTCAGTAGATAATTGTACAGTAGAGAATAGTTCAGTAGAGAATAGTTCAGTAGATACATTTTCAGTACAATAGAGAATAGTTCAGTAGAGAATAGCACAGTAGAGAATAGTACAGTAGAGAATAGTACATTAGAGAATAGTACAGTAGAGAATAGTATAGTAGAAAATAGTATAGTAGAAAATAGTTCAGTAGAAAATAGTATAGTAAAGAATAGTTCAGTACAGTATATTTCAGTAGAGAATAGTATATGAGAGAATAGTTCAGTAGAGAATAGTTCAGCAGAGAATAATTCAGTAGGTAATTATTCAGTAGAGAATAATTCAGTTCAGTAGAGAATAGTATAGTAAAGAATAGTTCAGTAGAGAATTGTACAGTAGAAAATAGTTCAGTAGAGAATAGTTCAGTAGAGAAAAGTACAGTAGAGAACAGTTCAGTAGAGAATAGTTCAGTAGAGAATAGTTCAGTAGAGAATTGTACAGTAGAGAATAGTTCAGTAGAGAATAGTTCAGTTCAATAGAGAATAGTACAGTAGAGAATAGTTAAGTAGAGAATAGTTCAGTAGAGAATAGTTCAGTACAGTAGAGAATAGATCAGTAGAGAATAGTTCAGTAGAGAATAGTTCAGTACAGTAGAGAATAGTTCAGTAGAGAATAGTACCGTAGAGAATAGTTCAGTAGAGAATAGTATAGTAGAGAATAGTAGAGAATAGTTAAGTAGAGAATAGTATAGTAAAGAATAGTTCAGTAGAGAATAGTACAGTAGAGAATAGTTCAGTAGAGAATAGTTCAGTAGAGTATAGTATTGTAGAGAATAGTTCAGTAGAGAATAGTTCAGTAGAGAATAGTTCAGTAGAGAATAGTATAGTAGAGAATAGTTCAGTAGAGAATAGTTCAGTAGAGTATAGTAGAGAATAGTTCAGTAGAGAATTGTTCAGTTCAGTAGAGAATAGTTCAGTAGGTAATTATTCAGTAGAGAATAGTTCAGTTCAGTGGAGAATAGTTCAGTAGAGAATATTTCAGTAGTGTATAGTTCAGTACAATAGTGAATAGTTCAGGACAATAGAGAGTAGTTCAGTAGAGAATAGTTCAGTAGAGAATAGTATAGTAGGGAATAGTTCAGTACAATAGAGAATAGTTCATTAGAGAATAGTTCAGTAGAGAATAGTTCAGTAGAGAATAGTTCAGTACAATAGAGAATAGTTCAGTACAATAGAGAATAGTTCAGTAGATAATTGTTCAGTGGAGAATAGTTCAGTAGAGAATAGTATAGTAGGGAATAGTTCAGTACATTAGAGAATAGTTCAGTAGAGAATAGTTCATTAGAGAGTAGTTCAGTAGAGAATAGTTCAGTACAGTATAGTTCAGTAGAGAATAGTAAATTAGAGAATAGTTCAGTAGAGAATAGTTCAGTAGAGAATACTATAGTAGAGAATAGTTCAGTAGAGAGTAGTATAGTAGAGAATAGTTCAGTAGAGAATAGTATAGTAGAGAATAGTTCAGTACAATAGAGAATAGTATAGTAGAGAATAGTTCAGTACAGTAGAGAATAGTTCAGTAGAGAATAGATCAGCAGAGAATAGTTCAGTAGAGAATAGTTCAGTAGAGAATAGCATAGCAGAGAATAGTTCAGTACAATAGAGAATAGCATAGTAGAGAATAGTTCAGTACAATAGAGAATAGTTCATTATAGAATAGTTCAGTAGAGAATAGTTCAGTAGAGAATAGTATAGTAGAGAATACTATAGTAGAGAATAGTTCAGTAGAGAATAGTATAGCAAAGAATAGTTCAGTAGAGAATAGTATAGTAGAGAACAGTTCAGTAGAGAATAGTACAGTAGAGAATAGTTCAGTAGAGAATAGTTCAGTAGAGAATAGTTCAGTAGAGAATAGTTCAGTAGAGAATAGTACAGTAGAGAATAGTTCAGTAGAGAATAGTTCAGTAGAGAATAGTTCAGTAGAGAATAGTTCAGTAGAGAATAGTTCAGTAGAGAATAGTTCAGTATAGAGAATAGTATCAGTAGAGAATAGTTCAGTACAGTAGAGAATAGTTCAGTAGAGAATAGTTCAGCAGAGAATAGTTCAGTAGAGAATAGTTCAGTACAATAGAGAATAGTTCAGTAGAGAATAGTTCAGTACAGTAGAGAATAGTTCAGTAGAGAATAGTTCAGTAGAGAATAGTTCAGTAGAGAATAGTTCAGTACAATAGAGAATAGTACAGTAGAGAATAGTTCAGTAGAGAATAGTTCAGTAGAGAATAGTTCAGTACAATAGAGAATAGTTCAGTAGAGAATAGTTCAGTAGAGAATAGTTCAGTAGAGAATAGTTCAGTAGAGAATAGTTCAGTAGAGAATAGTTCAGCAGAGAAATAGTTCAGTAGAGTATAGTATCAGTAGAGAATAGTTCAGTAGAGAATAGTTCAGTAGAGAATAGTTCAGTAGAGAATAGTATCAGTAGAGAATAGTTCAGTACAATAGAGAATAGTTCAGTAGAGAATAGTTCAGTAGAGAATAGTACAGTAGAGAATAGTTCAGTAGAGAATAGTACAGTAGAGAATAGTTCAGTAGAGAATAGTTCAGTAGAGAATAGTTCAGTAGAGAATAGTTCAGTAGAGAATAGTTCAGTAGAGAATAGTATAGTAGAGAATAGTTCAGTACAATAGAGAATAGTTCAGTAGAGAATAGTTCAGTAGAGAATAGTTCAGTAGAGAATAGTTCAGTTCAGCAGAGAATAGTTCAGTAGAGAATAGTTCAGTACAGATAGTTCAGAGAGAAATAGTACAGTAGAGAATAGTTCAGTAGAGAATAGTACAGTAGAGAATAGTTCAGTAGAGAATAGTATAGTAGAGAATACTATAGTAGAAAATAGTTCAGTAGAGAATAGTACAGTAGAGAATAGTTCAGTAGAGAATAGTATAGTAGAGAATACTATAGTAGAAAATAGTTCAGTAGAGAATATTATAGTAAAGAATAGTTCAGTAGAGAATAGTACAGTAGAGAATAGTTCAGTAGAGAATAGTTCAGTACAATAGAGAATAGTATAGTAGAGAATAGTTCAGTACAGTAGAGAATAGTTCAGTAGAGAATAGTTCAGTACAATAGAGAATAGTAGAGAATAGTTCAGTACAGTAGAGAATAGTTCAGTAGAGAATATTTCAGGAGAGAATAGTTCAGTAGCTAATAGTTCAGTAGAGAATAGTATAGTAAAGAATAGTTCAGTACAATAGAGAATAGTTCAGTAGAGAATAGTTCAGTTCAGTAGAGAATAGTTCAGTAGAGTATAGTATAGTAGAGAATAGTACAGTAGAGAATAGTACAGTAGAGAATAGTTCAGTAGAGAATAGTTCAGTAGAGAATAATTCAGTAGAGAATAGTTCAGTAGAGAATAGTTCAGTAGAGAATAGTATAGTAAAGAATAGTTCAGTAGAGAATAGTACAGTAGAGAATAGTTCAGTAGAGAATAGTACAGTAGAGAATAGTTCAGTAGAGAATAGTTCAGTAGAGAATAGTTCAGTAGAGAATAGTTCAGAAGAGAATAGTTCAACAGTAGAGAATAGTTCAGTAGAGAATAGCATAGTTAGAATAGTTCAGTAGAGAATGTTCAGTAGATAATTACAGTAGAGAATAGTTCAGTAGAGAATAGTTCAGTAGAGAATAGTTCAGTACAATAGAGAATAGCTCAGTAGAGAATAGTACAGTAGAGAATAGTTCAGTAGAGAATAGTATAGTAGAAAATAGTATAGTAGAAAATAGTTCAGTAGAAAATAGTATAGTAAAGAATAGTTCAGTACAGTATAGTTCAGTAGAGAATAGTATATGAGAGAATAGTTCAGTAGAGAATAGTTCAGTTCAGTAGAGAATAGTTCAGCAGAGAATATTTCAGTAGAGAATAGTTCAGTAGAGAATAGTTCAGTAGAGAATAGTATAGTAAAGAATAGTTCAGTAGAGAATAGTACAGTAGAGAATAGTTCAGTAGAGAATAGTAGAGAATAGTTCAGTAGAGAATAGTTCAGTACAGTAGAGAATAGTTCAGTAGAGAATAGTTCAGTAGAGAATAGTTCAGTAGAGAATAGTTCAGTACAATAGAGAATAGTTCAGTAGAGAATAGTTCAGTTCAATAGAGAATAGTTCAGTAGAGAACAGTTCAGTAGAGAATAGTTCAGTGGAGAATAGTTCAGTAGAGAATAGTATAGTAGAGAATAGTTCAGTACAATAGAGAATAGTTCAGTAGAGAATAGTTCAGTAGAGAATAGTTCAGTAGAGAATAGTACAGTAGAGAATAGTATAGTAGAGAAATAGTACAGTAGAAAATAGTTCAGTAGAGAATAGTATAGTAAAGAATAGTTCAGTACAGTATAGTTCAGTAGAGAATAGTATATGAGAGAATAGTTCAGTAGAGAATAGTTCAGCAGAGAATAGTTCAGTAGGTAATTATTCAGTAGAGAATAATTCAGTTCAGTAGAGAATAGTATAGTAAAGAATAGTTCAGTAGAGAATTGTACAGTAGAAAATAGTTCAGTAGAGAAAAGTTCAGTAGAGAACAGTTCAGTAGAGAATAGTTCAGTAGAGAATTGTACAGTAGAGAATAGTTCAGCAGAGAATAGTACAGTAGAGAATAGTTCAGTAGAGAATAGTTCAGTAGAAATTGTACAGTAGAGAATAGTTCAGTAGAGAATAGTTAAGTAGAGAATAGTTCAGTAGAGAATAGTTCAGTACAGTAGAGAATAGATCAGTAGAGAATAGTTCAGTAGAGTATAGTCATACAGTAGAGAATAGTTCAGTAGAGAATAGTACAGTAGAGAATAGTTCAGTAGAGAATAGTATAGTAGAGAATAGTAGAGAATAGTTCAGTAGAGAATAGTATAGCAAAGAATAGTTCAGTAGAGAATAGTACAGTAGAGAATAGTTCAGTAGAGAATAGTTCAGTAGAGAATAGTATCAGTAGAGAATAGTTCAGTAGAGAATAGTTCAGTAGAGAATAGTTCAGTAGAGAATAGTTCAGTAGAGAATAGTTCAGTAGAGTTCAGTAGAGAATAGTTCAGTAGAGAATAGTTCAGTAGAGAATAGTTCAGTAGAGAATAGTTCAGCAGAGAATAGTATCAGTAGAGAATAGTTCAGTACAGAGAGAATAGTTCAGTAGAGAATAGTTCAGTAGAGAATAGTTCAGTAGAGAATAGTTCAGTAGAGAATAGTTCAGTAGAGAATAGTTCAGTACGTAGAGAATAGTTCAGTAGAGAATAGTTCAGTAGAGAATAGTTCAGTAGAGAATAGTTCAGTAGAGAATAGTTCAGTACAAAGAGAATAGTTCAGTACAATAGAGAATAGTTCAGTAGAGAACAGTTCAGTAGAGAAATAGTTCAGTAGAGAATAGTATAGTAGAGAATAGTTCAGTACAATAGAGAATAGTTCAGTAGAGAATAGTTCAGTAGAGAATAGTTCAGTTCAGTAGAGAATAGTTCAGTAGAGAAATAGTTCAGTAGAGAATAGTTCAGTAGAAAATAGTTCAGTAGAGAATAGTTCAGTAGAGAATAGTTCAGTAGAGAATAGTTCAGTAGAGAATAGTTCAGTAGAGAATAGTTCAGTAGAGAATAGTTCAGTAGAGAATAGTATAGTAGAGAATAGTTCAGTAGAGAATAGTACAGTAGAGAATAGTTCAGTAGAGAATAGTATCAGTAGAGAATAGTTCAGTAGAGAATAGTACAGTAGAGAATAGTTCAGTAGAGAATAGTTCAGTAGAGAATAGTTCAGTAGAGAATAGTACAGTAGAGAATAGTTCAGTACAATAGAGAATAGTTCAGTAGAGAATAGTTCAGCAGAGAATAGTTCAGTAGAGAATAGTTCAGTTCAGTAGAGAATAGTTCAGTAGATAATTGTACAGTAGAGAATAGTTCAGTAGAGAATAGTTCAGTAGAGAATAGTTCAGTAGAGAATAGTATAGTAGAGAATAGTATAGTAGAAAATAGTTCAGTAGAGAATAGTACAGTAGAGAATAGTTCAGTAGAGAATAGTATAGTAGAGAATACTATAGTAGAAAATAGTTCAGTAGAGAATATTATACTAAAGAATAGTTCAGTAGAGAATAGTACAGTAGAGAATAGTTCAGTAGAGAATAGTTCAGTAGAGAATAGTTCAGTACAATAGAGAATAGTATAGTAGAGAATAGTTCAGTACAGTAGAGAATAGTTCAGTAGAGAATAGATCAGTAGAGAATAGTTCAGTACAATAGAGAATAGTTCAGTAGAGAATAGTTCAGTTCAGTAGCTAATAGTTCAGTAGAGAATAGTATAGTAAAGAATAGTTCAGTACAACAGAGAATAGTTCAGTAGAGAATAGTTCAGTTCAGTAGAGAATATTTCAGTAGAGTATAGTATAGTAGAGAATAGTACAGTAGAGAATAGTACAATAGAGAATAATTCAGTAGAGAATAGTTTAGTTCGGTTCAGTAGAGAATAGTTCAGTAGAGAGTAGTTCAGAAGAGAATAGTTCAATTCAGTAGAGAATAGTTCAGTAGAGAATAGCATAGTTTAGAATAGTTCAGTTGAGAATTGTTCAGTAGATAATTGTACAGTAGAGAATAGTTCAGTAGAGAATAGTTCAGTAGATACATTTTCAGTACAATAGAGAATAGTTCAGTAGAGAATAGCACAGTAGAGAATAGTACAGTAGAGAATAGTACATTAGAGAATAGTACAGTAGAGAATAGTATAGTAGAAAATAGTATAGTAGAAAAATAGTTCAGTAGAAAATAGTATAGTAAAGAATAGTTCAGTACAGTATATTTCAGTAGAGAATAGTATATGAGAGAATAGTTCAGTAGAGAATAGTTCAGCAGAGAATAATTCAGTAGGTAATTATTCAGTAGAGAATAATTCAGTTCAGTAGAGAATAGTATAGTAAAGAATAGTTCAGTAGAGAATTGTACAGTAGAAAATAGTTCAGTAGAGAATAGTTCAGTAGAGAAAAGTACAGTAGAGAACAGTTCAGTAGAGAATAGTTCAGTAGAGAATAGTTCAGTAGAGAATTGTACAGTAGAGAATAGTTCAGTAGAGAATAGTTCAGTTCAATAGAGAATAGTACAGTAGAGAATAGTTAAGTAGAGAATAGTTCAGTAGAGAATAGTTCAGTACAGTAGAGAATAGATCAGTAGAGAATAGTTCAGTAGAGAATAGTTCAGTACAGTAGAGAATAGTTCAGTAGAGAATAGTACCGTAGAGAATAGTTCAGTAGAGAATAGTATAGTAGAGAATAGTTAAGTAGAGAATAGTATAGTAAAGAATAGTTCAGTAGAGAATAGTACAGTAGAGAATAGTTCAGTAGAGAATAGTTCAGTAGAGTATAGTATTGTAGAGAATAGTTCAGTAGAGAATAGTTCAGTAGAGAATAGTTCAGTAGAGAATAGTATAGTAGAGAATAGTTCAGTAGAGAATAGTTCAGTAGAGTATAGTAGAGAATAGTTCAGTAGAGAATTGTTCAGTTCAGTAGAGAAATAGTTCAGTAGGTAATTATTCAGTAGAGAATAGTTCAGTTCAGTGGAGAATAGTTCAGTAGAGAATATTTCAGTAGTGTATAGTTCAGTACAATAGTGAATAGTTCAGGACAATAGAGAGTAGTTCAGTAGAGAATAGTTCAGTAGAGAATAGTATAGTAGGGAATAGTTCAGTACAATAGAGAATAGTTCATTAGAGAATAGTTCAGTAGAGAATAGTTCAGTAGAGAATAGTTCAGTACAATAGAGAATAGTTCAGTACAATAGAGAATAGTTCAGTAGATAATTGTTCAGTGGAGAATAGTTCAGTAGAGAATAGTATAGTAGGGAATAGTTCAGTACATTAGAGAATAGTTCAGTAGAGAATAGTTCATTAGAGAGTAGTTCAGTAGAGAATAGTTCAGTACAGTATAGTTCAGTAGAGAATAGTAAATTAGAGAATAGTTCAGTAGAGAATAGTTCAGTAGAGAATACTATAGTAGAGAATAGTTCAGTAGAGAATAGTATAGTAGAGAATAGTTCAGTAGAGAATAGTATAGTAGAGAATAGTTCAGTACAATAGAGAATAGTATAGTAGAGAATAGTTCAGTACAGTAGAGAATAGTTCAGTAGAGAATAGTTCAGTAGAGAATAGTTCAGTAGAGAATAGTTCAGTAGAGAATAGCATAGTAGAGAATAGTTCAGTACAACAGAGAATAGTATAGTAGAGAATAGTTCAGTACAATAGAGAATAGTTCATTATAGAATAGTTCAGTAGAGAATAGTTCAGTAGAGAATAGTATAGTAGAGAATACATAGTAGAGAATAGTTCAGTAGAGAATAGTATAGTAAAGAATAGTTCAGTAGAGAATAGTATAGTAGAGAATAGTTCAGTAGAGAATAGTTCAGTAGAGAATAGTTCAGTAGAGAATAGTTCAGTAAAGAATAGTTCAGTCGTAGAGAATAGTTCAGTAGAGAATAGTACAGTAGAGAATAGTTCAGTAGAGAATTACAGTAGAGAATAGTTCAGTAGAGAATAGTTCAGTAGAGAATAGTATAGTAGAGAATAGTTCAGTTCAATAGAGAATAGTATAGTAGAGAATAGTTCAGTACAGCAGAGAATAGATCAGTAGAGAATAGTTCAGTACAATAGAGAATAGTTTCAGTAGAGAATAGTTCAGTACAATAGAGAATAGTTCAGTAGAGAATAGTTCAGCAGTAGAGAATAGTTCAGTAGAGAATAGTTCAGTAGAGAATAGTATCAGTAGAGAATAGTTCAGTACAATAGAGAATAGTACAGTAGAGAATAGTTCAGTAGAGAATAGTATAGTAGAGAATAGTTCAGTACAATAGAGAATAGTCCAATAGAGAATAGTTCAGTACAGTATAGTTCAGTAGAGAATAGTTCAGTAGAGAATAGTTCAGTAGAGAATAGTTCAGTAGAGAATAGTTCAGTAGAGAATAGTATAGTAGAGAATAGTTCAGTAGAGAATAGTATAGTAGAGAATAGTTCAGTACAAAGAGAATAGTACAGTAGAGAATAGTAATAGTAGGGAATAGTTCAGTACAATAGAGAATAGTTCATTAGAGAATAGTTCAGTAGAGAATATTACAGTAGAGAATAGTTCAGTACAGAATTGTACAGTAGAGAATAGTTCAGTAGAGAATAGTTCAGTAGAGAATAGTTCAGTAGAGAACAGTTCAGTGGAGAATAGTTCAGTAGAGAATAGTATAGTAGGGAATAGTTCAGTACAATATAGAATAGTTCATTAGAGAATAGTGCAGTAGAGAATAGTTCAGTAGAGAATAGTTCAGTTCAATTCAGTAGAGAATAGTTCAGTAGAGAATAGCACAGTAGAGAATAGTTCAGTAGAGAATAGTACAGTAGAGAATAGTTCAGTAGAGAATAGTATAGTAGAGAATACTATAGTAGAAAATAGTTCAGTAGAGAATAGTACAGTAGAGAATAGTTCAGTAGAGAATAGTATAGTAGAGAATACTATAGTAGAAAATAGTTCAGTAGAGAATATTATAGTAAAGAATAGTTCAGTAGAGAATAGTACAGTAGAGAATAGATCAGTAGAGAATAGTTCAGTACAATAGAGAGTGTTTCAGTAGAGAATAGTTCAGTACAGTAGAGAATACTTCAGTAGAGAATAGATCAGTAGAGAAATAGTTCAGTACAATAGAGAATAGTTCAGTAGAGAATAGTTCAGTTCAGTAGAGAATAGTTCAGTAGAGAATATTTCAGGAGAGAATAGTTCAGTAGCTAATAGTTCAGTAGAGAATAGTATAGTAAAGAATAGTTCAGTACAATAGAGAATAGTTCAGTAGAGAATAGTTCAGTTCAGTAGAGAATATTTCAGTAGAGTATAGTATAGTAGAGAATAGTTCAGTAGAGAATAGTACAGTAGAGAATAGTTCAGTAGAGAATAGTACAATAGAGAATAATTCAGTAGAGAATAGTTCAGTAGAGAATAGTTCAGTAGAGAATAGTATAGTAAAGAATAGTTCAGTAGAGAATAGTACAGTAGAGAATAGTTCAGTAGAGTATAGTAGAGAATAGTTCAGTAGAGAATAGTTCAGTAGAGAATAGTTCAGTAGAGAGTAGTTCAGAAGAGAATAGTTCAATTCAGTAGAGAATAGTTCAGTAGAGAATAGCATAGTTTAGAATAGTTCAGTTGAGAATTGTTCAGTAGATAATTGTACAGTAGAGAATAGTTCAGTAGAGAATAGTTCAGTAGAGAATAGTTCAGTACAATAGAGAATAGTTCAGTAGAGAATAGCACAGTAGAGAATAGTTCAGTAGAGAATAGTATAGTAGAAAATAGTATAGTAGAAAATAGTTCAGTAGAGAATAGTATAGTAAAGAATAGTTCAGTACAGTATAGTTCAGTAGAGAATATTATATGAGAGAATAGTTCAGTAGAGAATAGTTCAGTTCAGTAGAGAATAGTTCAGTAGAGAATATTTCAGTAGAGAATAGTTCAGTAGAGAATATTTCAGTAGAGAATAGTATAGTAAAGAATAGTTCAGTAGAGAATAGTACAGTAGAGAATAGTTCAGTAGAGTATAGTAGAGAATAGTTCAGTAGAGAATAGTTCAGTAGAGAATAGTTCAGTACAGTAGAGAATAGTTCAGTAGAGAATAGATCAGTAGAGAATAGATCAGTAGAGAATAGTTCAGTACAATAGAGAATAGTTCAGTTGAGAATAGTTCAGTCAAAGAGAATAGTTCAGTAGAGAACATTTCAGTAGAGAATAGTTCAGTGGAGAATAGTTCAGTAGAGAATAGTATAGTAGGGAATAGTTCAGTACAATAGAGAATAGTTCAGTTGAGAATAGTTCAGTAGAGAATAGTTCAGTAGAGAATAGTACAGTAGAGAATAGTATAGTAGAAAATAGTACAGTAGAAAATAGTTCAGTAGAAAATAGTATAGTAAAGAATAGTTCAGTACAGTATAGTTCAGTAGAGAATAGTATAGGAGAGAATAGTTCAGTAGAGAATAGTTCAGCAGAGAATAGTTCAGTAGGGAATTATTCAGTAGAGAATAATTCAGTTCAGTAGAGAATAGTATAGTAAAGAATAGTTCAGTAGAGAATTGTACAGTAGAAAATAGTTCAGTAGAGAAAAGTACAGTAGAGAACAGTTCAGTAGAGAATAGTTCAGTAGATAATTGTACAGTAGAGAATAGTTCAGCAGAGAATAGTATAGTAGAGAATAGTTCAGTAGAGAATAGTTCAGTAGAGAATTGTACAGTAGAGAATAGTTCAGTAGAGAATAGTTCAGTAGAGAATAGTTCAGTAGAGAATAGTTCAGTACAGTAGAGAATAGATCAGTAGAGAATAGTTCAGTAGAGAATAGTTCAGTTAGAGAATAGTTCAGCAGAGAATAGTATAGTAGAGAATAGTTCAGTAGAGAATAGTTTAGTAGAGAATAGACAGTAGAGAATAGTTCAGTAGAGAATAGTATAGTAGAGAATAGTTCAGTAGGGAATAGTTCAGTAGAGAATAGTTCAGTAGAGAATAGTTCAGTAGAGAATAGTATAGTAGAGAATAGTTCAGCATAGAGAATAGTTCAGTAAGAGAATAGTATAGTAGAGAATAGTTCAGTAGAGAATAGTTCAGTAGAGTATAGTAGAGAATAGTTCAGTAGAGAATAGTTCAGTAGAGAATAGTTCAGTAGAGAATAGTTCAGCAGAGAATAGTTTAGTAGAGAATAGTTCAGTAGAGAATAGTTCAGTAGAGAATAGTTCAGTAGAGAATAGTTCAGTACAATAGAGAATAGTTCAGTAGAGAATAGTTCAGTAGAGAATAGTTCAGTAGAGAATAGTTCAGTAGAGAATAGTTCAGTAGAGAATAGTATAGTAGAGAATAGTTCAGTAGAGAATAGTATAGTAGAGAATAGTTCAGTACAGAGAATAGTTCAGTACAAAGAGAATAGTTCAGTAGAGAATAGTACAGTAGAGAATAGTTCAGTAGAGAATAGTATAGTAGAGAATAGTTCAGTACAATAGAGAATAGTTCAGTAGAGAATAGTTCAGTAGAGAATAGTTCAGTTCAGTAGAGAATAGTTCAGTAGAGAATTAGTTCAGTAGAGAATAGTTCAGTAGAGAAATAGTTCAGTAGAGAATAGTTCAGTAGAGAATAGTTCAGTAGAGAATAGTTCACTAGAGAATAGTTCAGTAGAGAATAGTTCAGTAGAGAATAGTTCTGTAGAGAATAGTATAGTAGAGAATAGTTCAGTAGAGAATAGTTCAGTAGAGAATAGTTCAGTAGAGAATAGTACAGTAGAGAATAGTTCAGTAGATAATTGTTCAGTAGAGAATAGTTCAGTAGAGAATAGTTCAGTAGCGAATAGTTCAGTAGAGAATAGTATAGTAGAGAATAGTTCAGTACAGTAGAGAATAGTTCAGTAGAGAACAGTTCAGTAGAGAATAGTTCAGTAGAGAATAGTCAGTTCAGTAGAGAATAGTTCAGTACAGTAGAGAATAGTTCAGTCAGTAGAGAATAGTTCAGTAGAGAATAGTTCAGTAGAGAATAGTTCAGTAGAGAATAGTTCAGTAGAGAATAGTTCAGTAGAGAATAGTTCAGTAGAGAATAGTTCAGTAGAGAATAGTATAGTAGAGAATAGTTCAGTAGAATAAGAATAGTTCAGTAGAGAATAGTTCAGTACAGTAGAGAATAGTTCAGTAGAGAATAGATCGGTAGAGAATAGTTCTGTACAATAGAGAATAGTTCAGTAGGTAATTATTCAGCAGAGAATAGTTCAGTTCAGTAGAGAATAGTTCAGTAGAGAATAGTTCAGTAGAGAATAGTATAGTAAAGAATAGTTCAGTACAATAGAGAATAGTACAGTAGAGAATAGTTCAGTAGAGAATAGTATAGTAGAGAATAGTTCAGTTCAATAGAGAATAGTTCATTAGAGAATAGTTCAGTAGAGAATATTACAGTAGAGAATAGTTCAGTACAGAATTGTACAGTAGAGAATAGTTCAGTAGAGAATAGTTCAGTAGAGAATAGTTCAGTAGAGAACAGTTCAGTGGAGAATAGTTCAGTAGAGAATAGTTCAGTAGGGAATAGTTCAGTACAATAGAGAATAGTTCAGTAGAGAATAGTGCAGTAGAGAATAGTTCAGTAGAGAATAGTTCAGTTCAATTCAGTAGAGAATAGTTCAGTAGAGAATAGTTCAGTACAGTATAGTTCAGTAGAGAATAGTATAGTTGAGAATAGTTCAGTAGAGAATAGTTCAGTAGATAAATGTTCAGTACAATAGAGAATAGCACAGTAGAGAATAGTTCAGTAGAGAATAGTACAGTAGAGAATAGTTCAGTAGAGAATAGTACAGTAGAGAATAGTTCAGTAGAGAATACTATAGTAGAAAATAGTTCAGTAGAGAATATTATAGTAAAGAATAGTTCAGTAGAGAATAGTACAGTAGAGAATAGTTCAGTAGAGAATAGTTCAGTAGAGAATAGTTCAGTACAATAGAGAATAGTATAGTAGAGAATAGTTCAGTACAGTAGAGAATAGTTCAGTAGAGAATAGTTCAGTAGAGAATAGTTCAGTACAATAGAGAATAGTATAGTAGAGAATAGTTCAGTACAGTAGAGAATAGTTCAGTAGAGAATAGATCAGTAGAGAATTGTACAGTAGAGAATAGTTCAGTAGAGAATAGTTCAGTTCAATAGAGAATAGTACAGTAGAGAACAGTTCAGTAGAGAATTGTACAGTAGAGAATAGTTCAGTAGAGAATAGTTCAGTTCAATAGAGAATAGTACAGTAGAGAATAGTTAAGTAGAGAATAGTTCAGTAGAGAATAGTTCAGTACAATAGAGAATAGTTCAGTAGAGAATAGTTCAGTTCAGTAGAGAATAGTATAGTAGGGAATAGTTCAGTACAATAGAGAATAGTTCAGTTGAGAATAGTTCAGTAGAGAATAGTTCAGTAGAGAATAGTACAGTAGAGAATAGTATAGTAGAAAATAGTATAGTAGAAAATAGTTCAGTAGAAAATAGTATAGTAAAGAATAGTTCAGTACAGTATAGTTCAGTAGACAATAGTATAGGAGAGAATAGTTCAGTAGAGAATAGTTCAGCAGAGAATAATTCAGTAGGTAATTATTCAGTAGAGAATAATTCAGTTCAGTAGAGAATAGTATAGTAAAGAATAGTTCAGTAGAGAATTGTACAGTAGAAAATAGTTCAGTAGAGAAAAGTACAGTAGAGAACAGTTCAGTAGAGAATAGTTCAGTAGAGAATAGTTCAGTAGATAATTGTACAGTAGAGAATAGTTCAGCAGAGAATAGTATAGTAGAGAATAGTTCAGTAGAGAATTTACAGTAGAGAATAGTTCAGTAGAGAATAGTTCAGTAGAGAATAGTTCAGTAGAGAATAGTTCAGTAGAGTATAGTATAGTAGAGAATAGTACAGTAGAGAATAGTACAGTAGAGAATAGTTCATTAGAGAATAGTTCCTTAGAGAATAATTCAGTAGAGAATAGTTAAGAAGAGAATAGTTCAATTCAGTCGATAATAGTAAAGTAGAGAATAGTTCAGTAGAGAATAGTTCAGTACAATAGAGAATAGTATAGTAGAGAATAGTTCAGTACAGTAGAGAATAGTTCAGTTGAGAATTGTTCAGTAGATAATTGTACAGTAGAGAATAGTTCAGTAGAAAATAGTTCAGTAGAGAATAGTACAGTAGAGAATAGTTCAGTAGAGAATAGTATAGTAGAGAATACTATAGTAGAAAATAGTTCAGTAGAGAATATTATAGTAAAGAATAGTTCAGTAGAGAATAGTACAGTAGAGAATAGTTCAGTAGAGAATAGTTCAGTAGAGAATAGTTCAGTACAATAGAGAATAGTATAGTAGAGAATAGTATAGTAGAAAATAGTTCAGTAGAAAATAGTATAGTAAAGAAATAGTTCAGTACAGTATATTTCAGTAGAGAATACTATATGAGAGAATAGTTCAGTAGAGAATAGTTCAGCAGAGAATAATTCAGTAGGTAATTATTCAGTAGAGAATAATTCAGTTCAGTAGAGAATAGTATAGTAAAGAATAGTTCAGTAGAGAATTGTACAGTAGAAAATAGTTCAGTAGAGAATAGTTCAGTAGAGAAAAGTACAGTAGAGAACAGTTCAGTAGAGAATAGTTCAGTAGAGAATAGTTCAGTAGAGAATTGTACAGTAGAGAATAGTTCAGTAGAGAATAGTTCAGTTCAATAGAGAATAGTACAGTAGAGAATAGTTCAGTAGAGAATAGTTCAGTAGAGAATAGTTCAGTACAGTAGAGAATAGTTCAGTAGAGAACAGTACAGCAGAGAATAGTTCAGTAGAGAATAGTACAGTAGAGAATAGTTCAGTAGAGAATAGTTCAGCAGAGAATAGCCAGTAGAGAATAGTTCAGTAGAGAATAGTTCAGTAGAGAATAGTTCAGTAGAGAATAGTTCAGTAGAGAATAGTTCAGTACAGTAGAGAATAGTTCAGTAGAGAATAGTTCAGTAGAGAATAGTACAGTAGAGAAATAGTTCAGTAGAGAATAGTTCAGTAGAGAACAGTCAGTAGAGAATAGTTCAGTAGAGAATAGTTCAGTAGAGAATAGTTCAGTAGAGAATAGTACAGCAGAGAATAGTTCAGATAGAGAATAGTTCAGTAGAGAATAGTTCAGTAGAGAATAGTATAGTAGAGAATAGTTCAGTACAAGAGAATAGTTCAGCAGAGAATAGTTCACAGAGAATAGTTCAGTAGAGAATAGTTCAGTAGAGAATAGTTCAGTAGAGAATAGTTCAGTAGAGAATAGTTCAGCAGAGAATAGTTCAGTAGAGAATAGTTCAGTAGAGAATAGTTCAGTAGAGAATAGTTCAGCAGAGAATAGTTCAGTAGAGAACAGTTCAGTAGAGAAGAGTTCAGTACAGCAGAGAATAGTTCAGTAGAGAATAGTTCAGTAAGAGAATAGTTCAGTAGAGAATAGTTCAGTAGAGAATAGTTCAGTAGAGAATAGTTCAGTACAATGAGAATAGTTCAGTAGAGAATAGTTCAGTAGAGAATAGTATCAGTAGAGAACAGTTCAGCAGAATAGAGAATAGTTCAGTAGAGAATAGTTCAGCATAGAGAATAGTTCAGTAGAGAATAGTTCAGTAGAGAATAGTATAGCAGAGAATAGTTCAGTAGAGAATAGTTCAGTAGAGAATAGTATAGCAGAGAATAGTTCAGTAGAGAATAGTATAGCAGAGAATAGTTCAGTAGAGAATAGTTCAGTAGAGAATAGTTCAGCAGAGAATAGTATAGTAGAGAATAGTTCAGCAGAGAACAGTACAGTAGAGAATAGTTCAGTAGAGAATAGTCAGTAGAGAATAGTTCAGTACAGTAGAGAATAGTTCAGTAGAGAACAGTTCAGTAGAGAATAGTTCAGCAGAGAATAGTTCAGTTCAGTAGAGAATAGTTCAGCAGAGAATAGTTCAGTAGAGAATAGTTCAGTTCAGTAGAGAATAGTTCAGTAGAGAATAGTACAGTAGAGAATAGTTCATAGAGAATAGTACAGCAGAGAATAGTTCAGTAGAGAACAGTTCAGCAGAGAATAGTTCAGTAGAGAATAGTATAGTAGAGAATAGTTCAGTCAGAGAATAGCACAGTAGAGAATAGTTCAGCAGAGAATAGCATCAGTAGAGAACAGTTCAGCACAATAGAGAATAGTTCAGCAGAGAACAGTTCAGTACAGTAGAGAATAGTTCAGTAGAGAATAGTTCAGCAGAGAATAGTTCAGCAGAGAATAGTTCAGTAGAGAATAGCTCAGCAGAGAATAGTTCAGTAACGCAGAGAATAGTACAGTAGAGAATAGTTCAGTACAGAGAATAGTATCAGTAGAGAATAGTTCAGCAGAGAACAGTATCAGTAGAGAATAGTTCAGCACAGAGAATAGTTCAGTAGAGAATAGTTCAGCAGAGAATAGTTCAGCAGAGAATAGTTCAGTAGAGAATAGTATCAGCAGAGAATAGTTCAGTCAGAGAATAGTTCAGTAGAGAACAGTTCAGTAGAGAACAGTATAGTAGAGAATAGTTCAGCAGAGAACAGTACAGTAGAGAACAGTTCAGTAGAGAATAGTATAGCAGAGAATAGTTCAGTAGAAATAGTTCAGCAGAGAATAGTATAGCAGAGAACAGTTCAGCACAGCAGAGAATAGTTCAGTAGAGAATAGTTCAGTAGAGAACAGTACAGTAGAGAATAGTTCAGTAGAGAATAGTACAGCAGAGAATAGTTCAGCAGAGAACAGTTCAGCAGAGAATAGTTCAGTAGAGAACAGTTCAGCAGAGAATAGTTCAGTAGAGAATAGTTCAGTAGAGAACAGTTCAGTAGAGAATAGTTCAGTAGAGAATAGTTCAGCAGAGAATAGTTCAGTAGAGAATAGTTCAGTAGAGAATAGTTCAGTAGAGAATAGTTCAGCAGAGAATAGTTCAGTAGAGAATAGTTCAGTAGAGAATAGTTCAGCAGAGAATAGTTCAGTACAGTAGAGAATAGTTCAGCAGAGAACAGTTCAGCAGAGAATAGTTCAGTAGAGAATAGTTCAGTAGAGAATAGTCTCAGTAGAGAATAGTTCAGTAGAGAATAGTTCAGCAGAGAACAGTTCAGTAGAGAATAGTATCAGTAGAGAATAGTTCAGTAGAGAATAGTTCAGTAGAGAATAGTTCAGTAGAGAACAGTCTCAGCAGAGAATAGTTCAGTAGAGAATAGTTCAGTAGAGAATAGTTCAGCAGAGAATAGTTCAGTAGAGAATAGTTCAGTCAGCAGAGAATAGTTCAGTAGAGAATAGTTCAGTAGAGAATAGTTCAGCAGAGAATAGTTCAGTAGAGAATAGTTCAGTAGAGAATAGTTCAGTAGAGAACAGTACAGCAGAGAATAGTTCAGTAGAGAATAGTTCAGCAGAGAATAGTTCAGACAGTAGAGAATAGTTCAGTAGAGAATAGTTCAGCAGAGAATAGCTCAGTAGAGAATAGTTCAGCACAACAGAGAATAGTTCAGTAGAGAATAGTTCAGCAGAGAATAGTTCAGCAGAGAACAGTTCAGTAGAGAATAGTTCAGTAGAGAATAGTTCAGCAGAGAATAGTTCAGCAGAGAATAGTCCAGCAGAGAATAGTATCAGTAGAGAATAGTTCAGCAGAGAATAGTACAGCAGAGAACAGTTCAGTAGAGAATAGTTCAGTAGAGAACAGTTCAGTAGAGAATAGTTCAGTAGAGAATAGTATAGCAGAGAATAGTTCAGCACAACAGAGAATAGTTCAGTAGAGAATAGTTCAGTAGAGAACAGTACAGAGAATAGTTCAGCAGAGAACAGTCTCAGCAGAGAATAGTTCAGCAGAGAATAGTTCAGCAGAGAATAGTTCAGCAGAGAATAGTTCAGCAGAGAATAGTTCAGTAGAGAATAGTTCAGACAGCAGAGAATAGTTCAGTAGAGAATAGTTCAGTAGAGAATAGTTCAGTAGAGAATAGTTCAGTAGAGAATAGTTCAGCAGAGAATAGTATCAGTAGAGAATAGTCCAGCACAGAGAATAGTTCAGTAGAGAATAGTTCAGCAGAGAATAGTTCAGCAGAGAATAGTTCAGCAGAGAATAGTTCAGCAGAGAATAGTTCAGTAGAGAATAGTTCAGCAGAGAATAGTTCAGTAGAGAATAGTTCAGTAGAGAATAGTATCAGCAGAGAATAGTTCAGCAACAGAGAATAGTATCAGTAGAGAACAGTTCAGCAGTAGAGAATAGTTCAGTAGAGAATAGTTCAGTAGAGAATAGTTCAGCAGAGAACAGTATCAGCAGAGAATAGTTCAGCAGAGAATAGTTCAGTAGAGAATAGTTCAGCAGAGAATAGTATCAGTAGAGAATAGTTCAGCACAGAGAATAGTTCAGTAGAGAATAGTTCAGCAGAGAATAGTTCAGCAGAGAATAGTTCAGTAGAGAATACAGCAGAGAATAGTTCAGTAGAGAATAGTTCAGCAGAGAATAGTTCAGCAGAGAACAGTATAGCAGAGAATAGTTCAGCAGAGAACAGTACAGTAGAGAATAGTTCAGCAGAGAACAGTATCAGTAGAGAATAGTTCAGCAGAGAATAGTTCAGTAGAGAATAGTTCAGTAGAGAATAGTTCAGTAGAGAATAGTTCAGCACAGCAGAGAATAGTTCAGCAGAGAATAGTTCAGTAGAGAATAGTTCAGTAGAGAATAGTTCAGCAGAGAATAGTTCAGCAGAGAATAGTTCAGCAGAGAATAGTATCAGTAGAGAATAGTTCAGTAGAGAATAGTACAGCAGAGAATAGTTCAGTAGAGAATAGTTCAGCAGAGAATAGTTCAGTAGAGAATAGTACAGTAGAGAATAGTTCAGTCCAGAGAATAGTATAGTAGAGAATAGTTCAGTACAGCAGAGAATAGTTCAGTAGAGAATAGTTCAGCTAGAGAATAGTTTCAGTAGAGAATAGTTCAGTACAATAGAGAATAGTTCAGTAGAGAACAGTTCAGTCAGAGAATAGTTCAGCAGAGAATAGTTCAGTAGAGAATAGTTCAGCAGCAGAGAATAGTTCAGCAGAGAACAGTTCAGTAGAGAATAGTATAGTAGAGAACAGTTCAGCACAACAGAGAATAGTACAGTAGAGAACAGTTCAGCAGAGAATAGTATAGTAGAGAATAGTTCAGTTCAATAGAGAATAGTTCAGCAGAGAACAGTTCAGCAGAGAATAGTTCAGTAGAGAACAGTTCAGTAGAGAATAGTACAGTAGAGAATAGTTCAGCACAAGAGAATAGTTCAGCAGAGAATAGTTCAGCAGAGAATAGTATAGTAGAGAATAGTTCAGTTCAACAGAGAATAGTTCAGTAGAGAATAGTTCAGTAGAGAATAGTTCAGTAGAGAATAGTTCAGCAGAGAACAGTACAGTAGAGAATAGTTCAGTAGAGAATAGTTCAGCAGAGAACAGTTCAGTAGAGAATAGTTCAGCAGAGAATAGTTCAGCAGAGAACAGTACAGCAGAGAATAGTTCAGCAGAGAATAGTTCAGCAGAGAACAGTTCAGTAGAGAACAGTTCAGCAGAGAATAGTTCAGTTCAGCAGAGAATAGTATAGCAGAGAATAGTTCAGCACAATAGAGAATAGTTCAGTAGAGAATAGTTCAGCAGAGAATAGTTCAGTAGAGAACAGTTCAGCAGAGAATAGTTCAGTCAGAGAATAGTTCAGCAGAGAACAGTTCAGCAGAGAATAGTATCAGCAGAGAACAGTTCAGCAGAGAACAGTTCAGTAGAGAACAGTTCAGCAGAGAATAGTTCAGCAGAGAACAGTATCAGTAGAGAATAGTTCAGCACAGCAGAGAATAGTTCAGTAGAGAACAGTTCAGTAGAGAATAGTTCAGCAGAGAATAGTTCAGCAGAGAATAGTTCAGCAGAGAATAGTTCAGCAGAGAACAGTTCAGCAGAGAATAGTATAGCAGAGAATAGTCCAGCAGAGAATAGTTCATGCAGAGAATAGTTCAGTAGAGAACAGTTCAGTAGAGAATAGTTCAGCAGAGAATAGTACAGCAGAGAACAGTTCAGCAGAGAATAGTACAGTAGAGAACAGTTCAGCAGAGAACAGTATAGCAGAGAACAGTTCAGCACAACAGAGAATAGTTCAGTAGAGAACAGTTCAGCAGAGAATAGTTCAGCAGAGAACAGTTCAGCAGAGAATAGTTCAGTAGAGAATAGTTCAGCAGAGAACAGTTCAGCAGAGAATAGTTCAGTAGAGAATAGTTCAGCAGAGAATAGTTCAGCAGAGAATAGTTCAGCAGAGAACAGTTCAGCAGAGAATAGTTCAGCAGAGAACAGTTCAGTAGAGAATAGCACAGCAGAGAACAGTTCAGCAGAGAATAGTTCAGCAGAGAACAGTTCAGTAGAGAATATCAGCAGAGAATAGTTCAGTAGAGAATAGTTCAGCAGAGAACAGTTCAGCAGAGAATAGTTCAGTAGAGAATAGTTCAGCTAGAGAATATTTCAGTAGAGAACAGTTCAGCACAACAGAGAATATTTCAGCAGAGAACAGTTCAGATCAGCAGAGAATAGATCAGTAGATAATTATTCAGTAGAGAATAGTTCAGTTTAGTAGAGAACAGTTCAGTAGCCAAACAGTTCAGCAGAGAATAGTATAGTAGAGAACAGTTCAGCACAACAGAGAATAGCACAGCAGAGAACAGTTCAGCAGAGAATAGTATAGTAGAGAATAGTTCAGCACAACAGAGAATAGTTCAGTACAACAGAGAATAGTTCAGTAGAGAACAGTTCAGTAGAGAACAGTTCAGTAGAGAATAGTACAGTAGGGAACAGTTCAGCACAACAGAGAACAGTTCAGTAGAGAATAGTTCAGCAGAGAACAGTATAGCAAAGAATAGTTCAGCAAAATAGAGAATAGTACAGCAGAGAATAGTTCAGTTCAATAGAGAATAGTTCAGCAGAGAACAGTTCAGTAGAGAATAGTTCAGCAGAGAACAGTATAGTAGAGAATAGTTCAGCACAACAGAGAATAGTTCATTAGAGAATAGTTCAGCAGAGAACATTACAGCAGAGAATTGTTCAGCAGAGAACAGTTCAGCAGAGAACAGTTCAGTAGAGAACAGTTCAGCAGAGAATAGTTCAGTAGAGAACAGTTCAGCAGAGAATAGTTCAGCAGAGAACAGTATAGTAGAGAATAGTTCAGCACAACAGAGAACAGTATAGCAGAGAACAGTTCAGCAGAGAACAGTTCAGTAGAGAATAGTTCAGCAGAGAATAGTATAGCAGAGAATCAGTTCAGCAGAGAACAGTACAGCAGAGAATAGTTCAGCAGAGAATAGATCAGCAGAGAACAGTTCAGCACAACAGAGAACAGTTCAGCAGAGAATAGTTCAGCAGAGAACAGTCAGCAGAGAATAGTTCAGCAGAGAACAGTTCAGTAGAGAATAGTTCAGCAGAGAATAGTATCAGCAGAGAACAGTTCAGCACATAGAGAATAGTATAGCAGAGAATAGTTCAGTAGAGAACAGTTCAGTAGAGAACAGTTCAGCAGAGAACAGTTCAGCAGAGAATAGTTCAGCAGAGAATAGTTCAGCAGAGAATAGTTCAGTAGAGAACAGTTCAGCAGAGAACAGCATAGCAGAGAATAGTTCAGCACAACAGAGAACAGCATAGTAGAGAACAGTTCAGCAGAGAACAGTTCAGTAGAGAACAGTTCAGCAGAGAATAGTTCAGCAGAGAATAGTATAGCAGAGAATACTATAGCAGAGAACAGTCCAGCAGAGAACAGCATAGCAAAGAATAGTTCAGTAGAGAACAGCATAGTAAAGAACAGTTCAGCAGAGAATAGTACAGTAGAGAATAGTTCAGCAGAGAATAGTATAGCAGAGAATAGTTCAGCAGAGAACAGTACAGCAGAGAATAGTTCAGCAGAGAACAGCATAGCAGAGAATGGTTCAGCAGAGAACAGTTCAGCAGAGAATAGTTCAGCAGAGAACAGTTCAGTAGAGAATAGTTCAGTTCAGTAGAGAATAGTTCAGCAGGAAATTATTCAGTAGAGAACAGTTCAGCAGAGAATAGTACAGCAGAGAACAGTTCAGCAGAGAATTGCACACTAGAGAACAGTTCAGCAGAGAATAGTTCAGCAGAGAACAGTTCAGCAGAGAATAGTATAGCAGAGAACAGTTCAGTTCAACAGAGAATAGTATAGTAGAGAACAGTTCAGCACAGTAGAGAATAGATCAGCAGAGAATAGTTCAGCACAACAGAGAATATTTCAGCAGAGAACAGTTCAGCACAACAGAGAATATTTCAGTAGAGAACAGTTCAGATCAGTAGAGAATAGATCAGTAGATAATTATTCAGTAGAGAACAGTTCAGTTTAGTAGAGAATAGTTCAGTAGCCAATAGTACAGCAGAGAATAGTATAGTAGAGAACAGTTCAGCACAACAGAGAATAGTACAGCAGAGAATAGTTCAGCAGAGAATAGTTCAGCACAACAGAGAATAGTTCAGTTCAATAGAGAATAGTTCAGTAGAGAACAGTTCAGTGGAGAACAGTTCAGCAGAGAACAGTATAGTAGGGAACAGTTCAGCACAACAGAGAACAGTTCAGTAGAGAACAGTTCAGCAGAGAATAGCATAGCAAAGAACAGTTCAGCAAAATAGAGAATAGCACAGCAGAGAACAGTTCAGCAGAGAACAGTATAGCAGAGAATAGTTCAGTGGAGAACAGTTCAGCAGAGAACAGTATAGTAGGGAACAGTTCAGCACAACAGAGAATAGTTCATTAGAGAACAGTTCAGCAGAGAATATTACAGTAGAGAATAGTTCAGCACAGAATTGTACAGCAGAGAATAGTTCAGTAGAGAACAGTTCAGCAGAGAATAGTTCAGTAGAGAACAGTTCAGCAGAGAACAGTTCAGTAGAGAACAGTTCAGCAGAGAATAGTATAGCAGAGAATAGTTCAGCACAATAGAGAATAGTTCAGCAGAGAATAGTTCAGCAGAGAACAGATCAGCAGAGAACAGTTCAGCAGAGAATAGTTCAGCAGAGAACAGTTCAGTAGAGAACAGTTCAGCAGAGAATAGTATCAGTAGAGAATAGTTCAGCAGAGAATAGTTCAGCAGAGAATAGTCTCAGCAGAGAATAGTTCAGCAGAGAACAGTTCAGCAGAGAACAGTTCAGCAGAGAACAGTTCAGCAGAGAACAGTACAGTAGAGAATAGTTCAGCACAGCAGAGAATAGTTCAGTAGAGAACAGTTCAGTAGAGAATAGTTCAGCAGAGAACAGTTCAGTAGAGAATAGTTCAGTAGAGAATAGTTCAGTAGAGAACAGTACAGCAGAGAACAGTTCAGTAGAGAACAGTTCAGCAGAGAATAGTACAGCAGAGAACAGTTCAGCAGAGAATAGTACAGTAGAGAATAGTTCAGCAGAGAATAGTTCAGCAGAGAACAGTTCAGCAGAGAACAGTTCAGCAGAGAATAGTTCAGTAGAGAACAGTTCAGCAGAGAACAGTTCAGCAGAGAATAGTTCAGCTAGAGAATAGTTCAGTAGAGAATAGTTCAGCAGAGAATAGTTCAGCAGAGAATAGTTCAGCAGAGAATAGTTCAGCAGAGAATAGTTCAGCAGAGAACAGTTCAGTAGAGAATAGTTCAGTCAGCAGAGAACAGTTCAGCAGAGAATAGTTCAGCAGAGAATAGTTCAGTAGAGAATAGTTCAGCAGAGAATAGTACAGTAGAGAACAGTTCAGCAGAGAACAGTTCAGCAGAGAATAGTCCAGTAGAGAACAGTTCAGCAGAGAACAGTATCAGTAGAGAACAGTTCAGTAGAGAATAGTTCAGCAGAGAACAGTTCAGTACAGTAGAGAACAGTTCAGCAGAGAATAGTACAGTAGAGAATAGTTCAGCAGAGAACAGTATCAGTAGAGAATAGTTCAGCAGAGAACAGTATCAGCAGAGAATAGTTCAGCAGAGAACAGTTCAGCAGAGAATAGTATCAGTAGAGAACAGTTCAGTACAGCAGAGAATAGTTCAGCAGAGAATAGTTCAGCAGAGAATAGTTCAGCAGAGAACAGTTCAGCAGAGAATAGTATCAGCAGAGAATAGTTCAGCAGAGAATAGTTCAGCAGAGAATAGTTCAGCAGAGAATAGTTCAGCAGAGAATAGTTCAGTAGAGAACAGTTCAGCAGAGAATAGTTCAGCAGAGAATAGTTCAGTAGAGAATAGTTCAGCACAGCAGAGAACAGTTCAGTAGAGAACAGTTCAGCAGAGAACAGTTCAGCAGAGAATAGTTCAGCAGAGAATAGTTCAGCAGAGAATAGTTCAGCAGAGAACAGTTCAGCAGAGAATAGCATAGTAGAGAACAGTTCAGCACAACAGAGAATAGTTCAGTAGAGAATAGTTCAGCAGAGAATAGTTCAGTAGAGAATAGTTCAGCAGAGAACAGTACAGCAGAGAACAGTTCAGTAGAGAATAGTTCAGCAGAGAATAGTTCAGTAGAGAACAGTTCAGCAGAGAACAGTTCAGCAGAGAATAGTATAGCAGAGAATAGTTCAGTAGAGAATAGTTCAGCAGAGAATAGTATAGTAGAGAACAGTTCAGCACAACAGAGAATAGTTCAGTAGAGAACAGTTCAGCAGAGAACAGTACAGTAGAGAATAGTTCAGCAGAGAATAGTACAGTAGAGAACAGTTCAGCAGAGAACAGTTCAGTAGAGAATAGTTCAGCAGAGAACAGTACAGCAGAGAATAGTTCAGCAGAGAATTGTACAGCAGAGAACAGTTCAGCAGAGAATAGTTCAGCAGAGAACAGTTCAGCAGAGAACAGCATAGCAGAGAACAGTTCAGCACAACAGAGAATAGTATAGTAGAGAACAGTTCAGCACAACAGAGAATAGTTCATTATAGAACAGTTCAGCAGAGAATAGTTCAGCAGAGAACAGTATAGCAGAGAATACTATAGCAGAGAATAGTTCAGCAGAGAATAGCATAGCAAAGAATAGTTCAGCAGAGAACAGTATAGCAAAGAACAGTTCAGCAGAGAACAGTACAGCAGAGAACGGTTCAGTAGAGAACAGTATAGCAAAGAATAGTTCAGCAGAGAACAGTACAGCAGAGAATAGTTCAGCAGAGAATAGTATAGCAGAGAATGGTTCAGCAGAGAACAGTTCAGCAGAGAACAGTTCAGTAGAGAATAGTTCAGCAGAGAATAGTTCAGTTCAGTAGAGAACAGTTCAGCAGGTAATTATTCAGCAGAGAACAGTTCAGTTCAGTAGAGAATAGTTCAGCAGAGAATAGTACAGTAGAGAACAGTTCAGTAGAGAATTGTACACCAGAGAACAGTTCAGCAGAGAACAGTTCAGCAGAGAACAGTTCAGCAGAGAATAGTATAGTAGAGAACAGTTCAGTTCAATAGAGAATAGTATAGTAGAGAACAGTTCAGTACAGTAGAGAATAGATCAGTAGAGAATAGTTCAGCACAACAGAGAATAGTTCAGTAGAGAATAGTTCAGCACAATAGAGAATATTTCAGTAGAGAACAGTTCAGATCAGCAGAGAATAGATCAGTAGATAATTATTCAGTAGAGAATAGTTCAGTTTAGTAGAGAATAGTTCAGTAGCCAACAGTTCAGCAGAGAATAGTATAGTAGAGAATAGTTCAGTACAACAGAGAATAGTACAGTAGAGAATAGTTCAGTAGAGAACAGTATAGTAGAGAATAGTTCAGCACAATAGAGAATAGTTCAGTTCAATAGAGAATAGTTCAGTAGAGAACAGTTCAGTAGAGAACAGTTCAGTAGAGAACAGTATAGTAGGGAATAGTTCAGTACAACAGAGAACAGTTCAGTAGAGAATAGTTCAGCAGAGAATAGTATAGTAGAGAATAGTTCAGTACAACAGAGAACAGTATAGTAGAGAACAGTTCAGCACAGTAGAGAATAGTTCAGTAGAGAATAGATCAGTAGAGAATAGTTCAGTACAATTGAGAATAGTTCAGTAGAGAATAGTTCAGCAGAGAACAGCATAGTAGAGAATAGTTCAGCAACAGAGAATAGTATAGTAGAGAATAGTTCAGCACAATAGAGAATAGTTCAGTAGAGAACAGTTCAGCAGAGAATAGTTCAGTAGAGAATAGTTCAGCAGAGAATACTATAGTAGAGAATAGTTCAGCAGAGAATAGTATAGCAGAGAATAGTTCAGTAGAGAATAGTATAGTCAAAGAACAGTTCAGCAGAGAATAGTATCAGTAGAGAATAGTTCAGCAGAGAATAGTTCAGTAGAGAATAGTATAGTAGAGAATAGTTCAGCAGAGAATAGTACAGCAGAGAACAGTTCAGCAGAGAATAGTATAGCAGAGAACAGTTCAGTACAATAGAGAATAGTTCAGTAGAGAATAGTTCAGTAGAGAACAGTTCAGTCAGAGAATAGTTCAGTAGAGAACAGTTCAGTAGAGAATAGTTCAGTAGAGAATAGTACAGCAGAGAACAGTTCAGTAGAGAATAGTTCAGCAGAGAATAGTTCAGTAGAGAACAGTTCAGTCAGAGAATAGTATAGCAGAGAATAGTTCAGCAGTAGAGAACAGTATCAGTAGAGAACAGTTCAGCACAATAGAGAATAGTTTCAGTAGAGAATAGTTCAGCACAACAGAGAATAGTTTCAGTAGAGAACAGTTCAGTAGAGAATAGATCAGTAGATAATTATTCAGCAGAGAATAGTTCAGTTTAGCAGAGAACAGTTCAGTAGCGAACAGTTCAGTAGAGAATAGTATAGTAGAGAATAGTTCAGCACAACAGAGAATAGTACAGCAGAGAATAGTTCAGCAGAGAATAGTATCAGTAGAGAATAGTCCAGCAGAGAACAGTTCAGTCAGAGAATAGTTCAGTAGAGAACAGTTCAGTAGAGAACAGTTCAGCAGAGAATAGTATAGTAGAGAACAGTTCAGCAGAGAATAGTACAGCAGAGAATAGTTCAGCAGAGAATAGTATAGTAGAGAACAGTTCAGTAGAGAATAGTACAGTAGAGAATAGTTCAGTAGAGAACAGTATAGCAGAGAATAGTTCAGCACAATAGAGAACAGTTCAGCAGAGAATAGTTCAGCAGAGAATAGTTCAGTACAGAGAATAGTTCAGCAGAGAATAGTTCAGCAGAGAACAGTTCAGTTCAGTAGAGAACAGTTCAGCAGAGAATAGTACAGTAGAGAATAGTTCAGTAGAGAATTGTACACTAGAGAATAGTTCAGTAGAGAATAGTTCAGTAGAGAATAGTATAGTAGAGAACAGTTCAGTTCAACAGAGAATAGTATAGCAGAGAACAGTTCAGCACAGTAGAGAATAGATCAGTAGAGAACAGTTCAGCACAATAGAGAATATTTCAGTAGAGAATAGTTCAGCACAACAGAGAATATTTCAGTAGAGAACAGTTCAGATCAGTAGAGAATAGATCAGTAGATAATTATTCAGTAGAGAATAGTTCAGTTTAGTAGAGAACAGTTCAGTAGCCAACAGTACAGTAGAGAATAGTATAGTAGAGAACAGTTCAGCACAACAGAGAATAGTACAGCAGAGAACAGTTCAGTAGAGAATAGTATAGTAGAGAACAGTTCAGCACAACAGAGAATAGTTCAGTTCAATGGAGAACAGTTCAGTAGAGAACAGTCCAGTGGAGAACAGTTCAGTAGAGAATAGTATAGTAGGGAATAGTTCAGCACAACAGAGAATAGTTCAGTAGAGAACAGTTCAGCAGAGAATAGTATAGTAAAGAACAGTTCAGCAAAAATAGAGAATAGTACAGTAGAGAACAGTTCAGCAGAGAATAGTATAGTAGAGAATAGTTCAGTGGAGAATAGTTCAGTAGAGAATAGTATAGTAGGGAATAGTTCAGCACAACAGAGAATAGTTCATTAGAGAACAGTTCAGCAGAGAATATTACAGTAGAGAACAGTTCAGTACAGCAGAGAATAGTTCAGCAGAGAATAGTTCAGTAGAGAACAGTTCAGTAGAGAACAGTTCAGTGGAGAATAGTTCAGTAGAGAATAGTTTAGTAGAGAATAGTTCAGCACAACAGAGAATATTTCAGTAGAGAATAGTTCAGATCAGTAGAGAATAGATCAGTAGATAATTATTCAGCAGAGAACAGTTCAGTTCAGTAGAGAATAGTTCAGCAGCTAACAGTTCAGTAGAGAATAGTATAGTAAAGAATAGTTCAGCACAACAGAGAATAGTACAGTAGAGAACAGTTCAGTAGAGAATAGTATAGTAGAGAATAGTTCAGCACAACAGAGAATAGTTCAGTACAATAGAGAATAGTTCAGTAGAGAACAGTTCAGTGGAGAATAGTTCAGTAGAGAATAGTATAGTAGGGAATAGTTCAGCACAACAGAGAATAGTTCAGTAGAGAATAGTTCAGCAGAGAATAGTATCAGCAGAGAATAGTTCAGTACAATAGAGAATAGTTCAGTAGAGAATAGTTCAGCAGAGAACAGTTCAGTAGAGAATAGTTCAGCAGAGAATAGTTCAGCAGAGAATAGTTCAGTAGAGAATAGTTCAGCAGAGAATAGTTCAGTAGAGAATAGTTCAGCAGAGAATAGTTCAGCAGAGAATAGTCAGCAGAGAACAGTTCAGCAGAGAACAGTTCAGCAGAGAATAGTTCAGTAGAGAACAGTCAGAGAACAGTTCAGCACAACAGAGAATAGTATAGTAGGGAATAGTTCAGCACAACAGAGAATAGTTCAGTATAGAATAGTTCAGCAGAGAATAGTTCAGTAGAGAATAGTATAGTAGAGAATACTATAGCAGAGAACAGTTCAGTAGAGAATAGTATAGCAAAGAATAGTTCAGCAGAGAACAGTATAGTAAAGAACAGTCCAGTAGAGAACAGTACAGCAGAGAATAGTTCAGCAGAGAATAGTATAGCAAAGAACAGTTCAGTAGAGAACAGTACAGCAGAGAATAGTTCAGTAGAGAATAGTATAGCAGAGAATAGTTCAGCAGAGAACAGTTCAGTAGAGAACAGTTCAGCAGAGAACAGTTCAGCAGAGAATAGTTCAGTTCAGTAGAGAATAGTTCAGCAGGTAATTATTCAGCAGAGAACAGTTCAGTTCAGTAGAGAATAGTTCAGCAGAGAATAGTACAGCAGAGAATAGTTCAGCAGAGAATTGTACACTAGAGAATAGTTCAGTAGAGAACAGTTCAGTAGAGAATAGTTCAGTAGAGAATAGTATAGCAGAGAACAGTTCAGTTCAATAGAGAATAGTATAGTAGAGAATAGTTCAGCACAGTAGAGAATAGATCAGTAGAGAATAGTTCAGCACAACAGAGAATATTTCAGCAGAGAATAGTTCAGCACAACAGAGAATATTTCAGTAGAGAATAGTTCAGATCAGTAGAGAATAGATCAGTAGATAATTATTCAGCAGAGAATAGTTCAGCTTAGTAGAGAACAGTTCAGTAGCTAATAGTTCAGTAGAGAATAGTATAGTAGAGAATAGTTCAGCACAACAGAGAATAGTACAGCAGAGAATAGTTCAGTAGAGAATAGTATAGTAGAGAATAGTTCAGCACAATAGAGAATAGTTCAGTTCAATAGAGAATAGTTCAGTAGAGAACAGTTCAGTGGAGAATAGTTCAGTAGAGAATAGTATAGTAGGGAATAGTTCAGTACAATAGAGAACAGTTCAGTAGAGAATAGTTCAGTAGAGAATAGTATAGTAGAGAATAGTTCAGTACAACAGAGAATAGTATAGTAGAGAATAGTTCAGCACAGTAGAGAATAGTTCAGTAGAGAACAGATCAGTAGAGAATAGTTCAGTACAATTGAGAATAGTTCAGTAGAGAATAGTTCAGTAGAGAACAGCATAGTAGAGAATAGTTCAGCACAACAGAGAATAGTATAGTAGGGAATAGTTCAGCACAACAGAGAATAGTTCATTATAGAACAGTTCAGCAGAGAATAGTTCAGTAGAGAATAGTATAGTAGAGAATACTATAGTAGAGAATAGTTCAGTAGAGAATACTATAGCAGAGAATAGTTCAGTAGAGAATAGTATAGTAAAGAACAGTTCAGTAGAGAATAGTACAGCAGAGAATAGTTCAGTAGAGAATAGTATAGTAGAGAATAGTTCAGTAGAGAATAGTACAGCAGAGAATAGTTCAGCAGAGAACAGTATAGAAAGAATAGTTCAGCACAAAGAGAATAGTTCAGTAGAGAACAGTTCAGCAGAGAACAGTTCAGCAGAGAATAGTTCAGCAGGCAATTATTCAGTAGAGAACAGTTCAGTTCAGCAGAGAATAGTTCAGCAGAGAATAGTACAGTAGAGAATAGTTCAGTAGAGAATTGTACACTAGAGAATAGTTCAGCAGAGAATAGTTCAGTAGAGAATAGTATAGTAGAGAATAGTTCAGTTCAATAGAGAATAGTATAGTAGAGAATAGTTCAGCACAGTAGAGAATAGATCAGTAGAGAACAGTTCAGCACAATAGAGAATATTTCAGTAGAGAACAGTTCAGCACAATAGAGAATATTTCAGTAGAGAACAGTTCAGATCAGTAGAGAATAGATCAGTAGATAATTATTCAGCAGAGAATAGTTCAGTTTAGTAGAGAATAGTTCAGTAGCTAACAGTACAGTAGAGAATAGTATAGTAGAGAATAGTTCAGCACAACAGAGAATAGTTCAGTAGAGAATAGTATAGTAGAGAATAGTTCAGTACAATAGAGAATAGTTCAGTTCAATGGAGAATAGTTCAGTAGAGAACAGTTCAGTGGAGAACAGTTCAGCAGAGAATAGTATAGTAGGGAATAGTTCAGCACAATAGAGAATAGTTCAGCAGAGAATAGTTCAGTAGAGAATAGTATAGCAAAGAATAGTTCAGTAAAATAGAGAATAGTACAGTAGAGAATAGTTCAGTAGAGAATAGTATAGTAGAGAATAGTTCAGTGGAGAATAGTTCAGTAGAGAATAGTATAGTAGGGAATAGTTCAGCACAATAGAGAATAGTTCATTAGAGAACAGTTCAGCAGAGAATATTACAGTAGAGAACAGTTCAGTACAGAATTGTACAGTAGAGAATAGTTCAGCAGAGAATAGTTCAGTAGAGAATAGTTCAGTAGAGAACAGTTCAGTGGAGAATAGTTCAGTAGAGAATAGTTTAGTAGAGAATAGTTCAGCACAACAGAGAATATTTCAGTAGAGAATAGTTCAGATCAGTAGAGAATAGATCAGTAGATAATTATTCAGTAGAGAATAGTTCAGTTCAGTAGAGAATAGTTCAGTAGCTAATAGTTCAGTAGAGAATAGTATAGTAAAGAATAGTTCAGCACAATAGAGAATAGTACAGTAGAGAATAGTTCAGCAGAGAATAGTATAGTAGAGAATAGTTCAGCACAATAGAGAATAGTTCAGTACAATAGAGAATAGTTCAGTAGAGAACAGTTCAGTGGAGAATAGTTCAGTAGAGAATAGTATAGTAGGGAACAGTTCAGTACAACAGAGAATAGTTCAGTAGAGAATAGTTCAGTAGAGAATAGTATAGTAAAGAATAGTTCAGTAAAAAAAGAGAATAGTATAGTAGAGAATAGTTCAGTTCAATAGAGAATAGTTCAGTAGAGAATAGTTCAGTAGAGAATAGTTCAGTAGAGAATAGTTCAGTAGAGAACAGTTCAGTACAGTAGAGAATAGTTCAGTAGAGAATAGTTCAGTAGAGAATAGTACAGTAGAGAACAGTTCAGTAGAGAATTGTACAGTAGAGAATAGTTCAGTAGAGAATAGTTCAGTAGAGAATAGTTCAGTAGAGAATAGTATAGTAGAGAATAGTTCAGTTCAATAGAGAATAGTATAGTAGAGAACAGTTCAGTACAGTAGAGAATAGATCAGTAGAGAATAGTTCAGCACAATAGAGAATATTTCAGTAGAGAACAGTTCAGTACAACAGAGAATATTTCAGTAGAGAACAGTTCAGATCAGTAGAGAATAGATCAGTAGATAATTATTCAGCAGAGAATAGTTCAGTTTAGTAGAGAATAGTTCAGTAGCTAATAGTTCAGTAGAGAATAGTATAGTAGAGAATAGTTCAGTACAATAGAGAATAGTACAGTAGAGAATAGTTCAGCAGAGAACAGTATAGTAGAGAATAGTTCAGTACAACAGAGAATAGTTCAGTTCAATAGAGAATAGTTCAGTAGAGAACAGTTCAGTAGAGAATAGTTCAGTAGAGAACAGTAGTAGAGAACAGTTCAGTCAGAGAATAGTTCAGTAGAGAATAGTTCAGTAGAGAATAGTATAGTAGAGAATAGTTCAGTACAACAGAGAATAGTATAGCAGAGAATAGTTCAGTACAGTAGAGAATAGTTCAGTAGAGAATAGATCAGTAGAGAATAGTTCAGTACAATTGAGAATAGTTCAGTAGAGAACAGTTCAGTAGAGAATAGCATAGTAGAGAATAGTTCAGCACAATAGAGAATAGTATAGTAGGGAATAGTTCAGCACAATAGAGAATAGTTCATTATAGAATAGTTCAGTAGAGAATAGTTCAGTAGAGAATAGTATAGTAGAGAATACTATAGTAGAGAATAGTTCAGTAGAGAATAGCATAGCAGAGAATAGTTCAGTAGAGAATAGTATAGCAAAGAACAGTTCAGTAGAGAATAGTACAGTAGAGAATGGTTCAGTAGAGAATAGTATAGTAAAGAATAGTTCAGTAGAGAATAGTACAGTAGAGAATAGTTCAGTAGAGAATAGTATAGTAAAGAATGGTTCAGTACAATAGAGAATAGTTCAGTAGAGAATAGTTCAGTAGAGAATAGTTCAGTAGAGAATAGTTCAGTAGGTAATTATTCAGTAGAGAATAGTTCAGTTCAGTAGAGAATAGTTCAGTAGAGAATAGTACAGTAGAGAATAGTTCAGTAGAGAATTGTACACTAGAGAATAGTTCAGTAGAGAATAGTTCAGTAGAGAATAGTATAGTAGAGAATAGTTCAGTTCAATAGAGAATAGTATAGTAGAGAATAGTTCAGTACAGTAGAGAATAGATCAGTAGAGAATAGTTCAGTACAATAGAGAATATTTCAGTAGAGAATAGTTCAGTACAATAGAGAATATTTCAGTAGAGAATAGTTCAGATCAGTAGAGAATAGATCAGTAGATAATTATTCAGTAGAGAATAGTTCAGTTTAGTAGAGAATAGTTCAGTAGCTAATAGTACAGTAGAGAATAGTATAGTAGAGAATAGTTCAGCACAATAGAGAATAGTACAGTAGAGAATAGTTCAGTAGAGAATAGTATAGTAGAGAATAGTTCAGTACAATAGAGAATAGTTCAGTTCAATGGAGAATAGTTCAGTAGAGAACAGTTCAGTGGAGAATAGTTCAGTAGAGAATAGTATAGTAGGGAATAGTTCAGTACAATAGAGAATAGTTCAGTAGAGAATAGTTCAGTAGAGAATAGTATAGCAAAGAATAGTTCAGTAAAAAATAGAGAATAGTACAGTAGAGAATAGTTCAGCAGAGAATAGTATAGTAGAGAACAGTTCAGTGGAGAATAGTTCAGTAGAGAATAGTATAGTAGGGAATAGTTCAGCACAATAGAGAATAGTTCATTAGAGAATAGTTCAGTAGAGAATATTACAGTAGAGAATAGTTCAGTACAGAATTGTACAGTAGAGAATAGTTCAGTAGAGAATAGTTCAGTAGAGAATAGTTCAGTAGAGAACAGTTCAGTGGAGAATAGTTCAGTAGAGAATAGTTTAGTAGAGAATAGTTCAGTACAATAGAGAATATTTCAGTAGAGAATAGTTCAGATCAGTAGAGAATAGATCAGTAGATAATTATTCAGTAGAGAATAGTTCAGTTCAGTAGAGAATAGTTCAGTAGCTAATAGTTCAGTAGAGAATAGTATAGTAAAGAATAGTTCAGTACAATAGAGAATAGTACAGTAGAGAATAGTTCAGTAGAGAATAGTATAGTAGAGAATAGTTCAGTACAATAGAGAATAGTTCAGTACAATAGAGAATAGTTCAGTAGAGAACAGTTCAGTGGAGAATAGTTCAGTAGAGAATAGTATAGTAGGGAATATTTCAGTACAATAGAGAATAGTTCAGTAGAGAATAGTTCAGTGGAGAATAGTTCAGTAGAGAATAGTTCAGTAGAGAATAGTATAGTAGAGAATAGTTCAGTTCAATAGAGAATAGTTCAGTAGAGAATAGTTCAGCAGAGAACAGCATAGTAGAGAATAGTTCAGTACAACAGAGAATAGTATAGTAGGGAATAGTTCAGTACAATAGAGAATAGTTCATTATAGAATAGTTCAGTAGAGAATAGTTCAGTAGAGAATAGTATAGTAGAGAATACTATAGTAGAGAATAGTTCAGTAGAGAATAGTATAGTAGAGAATAGTTCAGTAGAGAATAGTATAGTAAAGAACAGTTCAGTAGAGAATAGTACAGTAGAGAATGGTTCAGTAGAGAATAGTATAGCAAAGAATAGTTCAGTAGAGAATAGTACAGTAGAGAATAGTTCAGTAGAGAATAGTATAGTAAAGAATGGTTCAGTACAATAGAGAATAGTTCAGTAGAGAATAGTTCAGTAGAGAATCAGTTCAGTAGAGAATAGTTCAGTAGGTAATTATTCAGTAGAGAACAGTTCAGTTCAGTAGAGAATAGTTCAGTAGAGAATAGTACAGTAGAGAATAGTTCAGTAGAGAATTGTACACTAGAGAATAGTTCAGTAGAGAATAGTTCAGTAGAGAATAGTATAGTAGAGAATAGTTCAGTTCAATAGAGAATAGTATAGTAGAGAATAGTTCAGTACAGTAGAGAATAGATCAGTAGAGAATAGTTCAGTACAATAGAGAATATTTCAGTAGAGAATAGTTCAGTACAATAGAGAATATTTCAGTAGAGAATAGTTCAGATCAGTAGAGAATAGATCAGTAGATAATTATTCAGTAGAGAATAGTTCAGTTTAGTAGAGAATAGTTCAGTAGCTAATAGTACAGTAGAGAATAGTATAGTAGAGAATAGTTCAGCACAACAGAGAATAGTACAGTAGAGAATAGTTCAGTAGAGAATAGTATAGTAGAGAATAGTTCAGTACAATAGAGAATAGTTCAGTTCAATGGAGAATAGTTCAGTAGAGAACAGTTCAGTGGAGAATAGTTCAGTAGAGAATAGTATAGTAGGGAATAGTTCAGTACAATAGAGAATAGTTCAGTAGAGAATAGTTCAGTAGAGAATAGTATAGTAAAGAATAGTTCAGTAAAATAGAGAATAGTACAGTAGAGAATAGTTCAGTAGAGAATAGTATAGTAGAGAATAGTTCAGTGGAGAATAGTTCAGTAGAGAATAGTATAGTAGGGAATAGTTCAGTACAATAGAGAATAGTTCATTAGAGAATAGTTCAGTAGAGGATATTACAGTAGAGAATAGTTCAGTACAGAATTGTATAGTAGAGAATAGTTCAGTAGAGAATAGTTCAGTAGAGAATAGTTCAGTAGAGAACAGTTCAGTGGAGAATAGTTCAGTAGAGAATAGTTTAGTAGAGAATAGTTCAGTACAATAGAGAATATTTCAGTAGAGAATAGTTCAGATCAGTAGAGAATAGATCAGTAGATAATTATTCAGTAGAGAATAGTTCAGTTCAGTAGAGAACAGTTCAGTAGCGAATAGTTCAGTAGAGAATAGTATAGTAAAGAATAGTTCAGTACAATAGAGAATAGTACAGTAGAGAATAGTTCAGTAGAGAATAGTATAGTAGAGAATAGTTCAGTACAATAGAGAATAGTTCAGTAGAGAACAGTTCAGTGGAGAATAGTTCAGTAGAGAATAGTTCAGTAGAGAATAGTATAGTAGAGAATAGTTCAGTACAATAGAGAATAGTTCAGTAGAGAATAGTTCAGTAGAGAATAGTATAGTAGAGAATAGTTCAGTTCAATAGAGAATAGTTCAGTAGAGAATAGTTCAGTAGAGAATAGCATAGTAGAGAATAGTTCAGTACAATAGAGAATAGTATAGTAGGGAATAGTTCAGTACAATAGAGAATAGTTCATTATAGAATAGTTCAGTAGAGAATAGTTCAGTAGAGAATAGTATAGTAGAGAATACTATAGTAGAGAATAGTTCAGTAGAGAATAGTATAGTAGAGAATAGTTCAGTAGAGAATAGTATAGTAAAAGAACAGTTCAGTAGAGAATAGTACAGTAGAGAATGGTTCAGTAGAGAATAGTATAGTAAAAGAATAGTTCAGTAGAGAATAGTACAGTAGAGAATAGTTCAGTAGAGAATAGTATAGCAGAGAATGGTTCAGTACAATAGAGAATAGTTCAGTAGAGAATAGTTCAGTAGAGAATAGTTCAGTAGAGAATCAGTTCAGTAGGGAATTATTCAGCAGAGAATAGTTCAGTTCAGTAGAGAATAGTTCAGTAGAGAATAGTACAGTAGAGAATAGTTCAGTAGAGAATTGTACACTAGAGAATAGTTCAGTAGAGAATAGTTCAGTAGAGAATAGTATAGTAGAGAATAGTTCAGTTCAATAGAGAATAGTATAGTAGAGAATAGTTCAGTACAGTAGAGAATAGATCAGTAGAGAATAGTTCAGTACAATAGAGAATATTTCAGTAGAGAATAGTTCAGTACAATAGAGAATATTTCAGTAGAGAATAGTTCAGATCAGTAGAGAATAGATCAGTAGATAATTATTCAGTAGAGAATAGTTCAGTTTAGTAGAGAATAGTTCAGCAGCCAATAGTACAGTAGAGAATAGTATAGTAGAGAATAGTTCAGTACAATAGAGAATAGTACAGTAGAGAATAGTTCAGTAGAGAATAGTATAGTAGAGAATAGTTCAGCACAATAGAGAATAGTTCAGTTCAATGGAGAATAGTTCAGTAGAGAACAGTTCAGTGGAGAATAGTTCAGTAGAGAATAGTATAGTAGGGAATAGTTCAGTACAATAGAGAATAGTTCAGTAGAGAATAGTTCAGTAGAGAATAGTATAGTAAAGAATAGTTCAGCAAAATAGAGAATAGTACAGTAGAGAATAGTTCAGTAGAGAATAGTATAGTAGAGAATAGTTCAGTGGAGAATAGTTCAGTAGAGAATAGTATAGTAGAGAATAGTTCAGTACAATAGAGAATAGTTCATTAGAGAATAGTTCAGTAGAGGATATTACAGTAGAGAATAGTTCAGTACAGAATTGTACAGTAGAGAATAGTTCAGTAGAGAATAGTTCAGTAGAGAATAGTTCAGTAGAGAACAGTTCAGTAGAGAATAGTTCAGTAGAGAATAGTTTAGTAGAGAATAGTTCAGTACAATAGAGAATATTTCAGTAGAGAATAGTTCAGATCAGTAGAGAATAGATCAGTAGATAATTATTCAGTAGAGAATAGTTCAGTTCAGTAGAGAATAGTTCAGTAGCTAATAGTTCAGTAGAGAATAGTATAGTAAAGAATAGTTCAGTACAATAGAGAATAGTACAGTAGAGAATAGTTCAGTAGAGAATAGTATAGTAGAGAATAGTTCAGTACAATAGAGAATAGTTCAGTACAATAGAGAATAGTTCAGTAGAGAACAGTTCAGTAGAGAATAGTACAGTAGAGAATAGTATAGTAGAGAATAGTTCAGTACAATAGAGAATAGTTCAGTAGAGAATAGTTCAGTAGAGAATAGTTTAGTAAAGAATAGTTCAGTAATAGAGAATAGTTCAGTAGAGAATAGTTCAGTAGAGAATAGTTCAGTAGAGAATAGTTCAGTAGAGAATAGTTCAGTAGAGAATAGTTCAGTAGAGAATAGTTCAGTAGAGAATAGTTCAGTAGAGAATTGTACACTAGAGAATAGTTCAGTAGAGAATAGTTCAGTAGAGAATAGTTCAGTAGAGAATAGTATAGTAGAGAATAGTTCAGTTCAATAGAGAATAGTATAGTAGAGAATAGTTCAGTACAGTAGAGAATAGATCAGTAGAGAATAGTTCAGTACAATAGAGAATATTTCAGTAGAGAATAGTTCAGTACAATAGAGAATATTTCAGTAGAGAATAGTTCAGATCAGTAGAGAATAGATCAGTAGATAATTATTCAGTAGAGAATAGTTCAGTTCAGTAGAGAATAGTTCAGTAGCTAATAGTTCAGTAGAGAATAGTATAGTAGAGAATAGTTCAGCACAATAGAGAATAGTACAGTAGAGAATAGTTCAGTAGAGAATAGTATAGTAGAGAATAGTTCAGTACAATAGAGAATAGTTCAGTTCAATAGAGAATAGTTCAGTAGAGAACAGTTCAGTGGAGAATAGTTCAGTAGAGAATAGTATAGTAGGGAATAGTTCAGTACAATAGAGAATAGTTCAGTAGAGAATAGTTCAGTAGAGAATAGTATAGTAGAGAATAGTTCAGTACAATAGAGAATAGTATAGTAGAGAATAGTTCAGTACAGTAGAGAATAGTTCAGTAGAGAATAGATCAGTAGAGAATAGTTCAGTACAATTGAGAATAGTTCAGTAGAGAATAGTTCAGTAGAGAATAGCATAGTAGAGAATAGTTCAGTACAATAGAGAATAGTATAGTAGGGAATAGTTCAGTACAATAGAGAATAGTTCATTATAGAATAGTTCAGTAGAGAATAGTTCAGTAGAGAATAGTATAGTAGAGAATACTATAGTAGAGAATAGTTCAGTAGAGAATAGTATAGTAGAGAATAGTTCAGTAGAGAATAGTATAGTAAAGAACAGTTCAGTAGAGAATAGTACAGTAGAGAATGGTTCAGTAGAGAATAGTATAGTAAAGAATAGTTCAGTAGAGAATAGTACAGTAGAGAATAGTTCAGTAGAGAATAGTATAGTAAAGAATGGTTCAGTACAATAGAGAATAGTTCAGTAGAGAATAGTTCAGTAGAGAATAGTTCAGTAGAGAATAGTTCAGTAGGTAATTATTCAGTAGAGAATAGTTCAGTTCAGTAGAGAATAGTTCAGTAGAGAATAGTACAGTAGAGAATAGTTCAGTAGAGAATTGTACACTAGAGAATAGTTCAGTAGAGAATAGTTCAGTAGAGAATAGTATAGTAGAGAATAGTTCAGTTCAATAGAGAATAGTATAGTAGAGAATAGTTCAGTACAGCAGAGAATAGATCAGTAGAGAATAGTTCAGTACAATAGAGAATATTTCAGTAGAGAATAGTTCAGTACAATAGAGAATATTTCAGTAGAGAATAGTTCAGATCAGTAGAGAATAGATCAGTAGATAATTATTCAGTAGAGAATAGTTCAGTTTAGTAGAGAATAGTTCAGTAGCTAATAGTACAGTAGAGAATAGTATAGTAGAGAATAGTTCAGCACAATAGAGAATAGTACAGTAGAGAATAGTTCAGTAGAGAATAGTATAGTAGAGAATAGTTCAGTACAATAGAGAATAGTTCAGTTCAATGGAGAATAGTTCAGTAGAGAACAGTTCAGTGGAGAATAGTTCAGTAGAGAATAGTATAGTAGGGAATAGTTCAGTACAATAGAGAATAGTTCAGTAGAGAATAGTTCAGTAGAGAATAGTATAGTAAAGAATAGTTCAGTAAAAATAGAGAATAGTACAGTAGAGAATAGTTCAGTAGAGAATAGTATAGTAGAGAATAGTTCAGTGGAGAATAGTTCAGTAGAGAATAGTATAGTAGGGAATAGTTCAGTACAATAGAGAATAGTTCATTAGAGAATAGTTCAGTAGAGAATATTACAGTAGAGAATAGTTCAGTACAGAATTGTACAGTAGAGAATAGTTCAGTAGAGAATAGTTCAGTAGAGAATAGTTCAGTAGAGAACAGTTCAGTGGAGAATAGTTCAGTAGAGAATAGTTTAGTAGAGAATAGTTCAGTACAATAGAGAATATTTCAGTAGAGAATAGTTCAGATCAGTAGAGAATAGATCAGTAGATAATTATTCAGTAGAGAATAGTTCAGTTCAGTAGAGAATAGTTCAGTAGCTAATAGTTCAGTAGAGAATAGTATAGTAAAGAATAGTTCAGTACAATAGAGAATAGTACAGTAGAGAATAGTTCAGTAGAGAATAGTATAGTAGAGAATAGTTCAGTACAATAGAGAATAGTTCAGTACAATAGAGAATAGTTCAGTAGAGAACAGTTCAGTGGAGAATAGTTCAGTAGAGAATAGTATAGTAGGGAATAGTTCAGTACAATAGAGAATAGTTCAGTAGAGAATAGTTCAGTAGAGAATAGTATAGTAAAGAATAGTTCAGTAAAATAGAGAATAGTATAGTAGAGAATAGTTCAGTTCAATAGAGAATAGTTCAGTAGAGAATAGTTCAGTAGAGAATAGCATAGTAGAGAATAGTTCAGTACAATAGAGAATAGTATAGTAGGGAATAGTTCAGTACAATAGAGAATAGTTCATTATAGAATAGTTCAGTAGAGAATAGTTCAGTAGAGAATAGTATAGTAGAGAATACTATAGTAGAGAATAGTTCAGTAGAGAATAGTATAGTAGAGAATAGTTCAGTAGAGAATAGTATAGTAAAGAACAGTTCAGTAGAGAATAGTACAGTAGAGAATGGTTCAGTAGAGAATAGTATAGTAAAGAATAGTTCAGTAGAGAATAGTACAGTAGAGAATAGTTCAGTAGAGAATAGTATAGTAAAGAATGGTTCAGTACAATAGAGAATAGTTCAGTAGAGAATAGTTCAGTAGAGAATAGCAGTTCAGTAGAGAATAGTTCAGTAGGTAATTATTCAGTAGAGAATAGTTCAGTTCAGTAGAGAATAGTTCAGTAGAGAATAGTACAGTAGAGAATAGTTCAGTAGAGAATTGTACACAGAGAATAGTTCAGTAGAGAATAGTTCAGTAGAGAATAGTTCAGTAGAGAATAGTATAGTAGAGAATAGTTCAGTTCAATAGAGAATAGTATAGTAGAGAATAGTTCAGTACAGTAGAGAATAGATCAGTAGAGAATAGTTCAGTACAATAGAGAATATTTCAGTAGAGAATAGTTCAGTACAATAGAGAATATTTCAGTAGAGAATAGTTCAGATCAGTAGAGAATAGATCAGTAGATAATTATTCAGTAGAGAATAGTTCAGTTTAGTAGAGAATAGTTCAGTAGCTAATAGTTCAGTAGAGAATAGTATAGTAGAGAATAGTTCAGTACAATAGAGAATAGTACAGTAGAGAATAGTTCAGTAGAGAATAGTATAGTAGAGAATAGTTCAGTACAATAGAGAATAGTTCAGTTCAATAGAGAATAGTTCAGTAGAGAACAGTTCAGTGGAGAATAGTTCAGTAGAGAATAGTATAGTAGGGAATAGTTCAGTACAATAGAGAATAGTTCAGTAGAGAACAGTTCAGTAGAGAATAGTATAGATAGAGAATAGTTCAGTACAGTAGAGAATAGTTCAGTAGAGAATAGATCAGTAGAGAATAGTTCAGTACAATTGAGAATAGTTCAGTAGAGAATAGTTCAGTAGAGAATAGCATAGTAGAGAATAGTTCAGTACAATAGAGAATAGTATAGTAGAGAATAGTTCAGTACAATAGAGAATAGTTCATTATAGAATAGTTCAGTAGAGAATAGTTCAGTAGAGAATAGTATAGTAGAGAATACTATAGTAGAGAATAGTTCAGTAGAGAATACTATAGTAGAGAATAGTTCAGTAGAGAATAGTATAGTAAAGAATAGTTCAGTAGAGAATAGTATAGCAGAGAACAGTTCAGTAGAGAATAGTACAGTAGAGAATAGTTCAGTAGAGAATAGTATAGCAAAGAATAGTTCAGTAGAGAATAGTACAGTAGAGAATAGTTCAGTAGAGAATAGTATAGTAAAGAATAGTTCAGTACAATAGAGAATAGTTCAGTAGAGAATAGTTCAGTAGAGAATAGTTCAGTAGAGAATAGTTCAGTAGAGAATAGTTCAGTAGAGAATAGTTCAGTTCAGTAGAGAACAGTTCAGTAGAGAATAGTTCAGTAGAGAATAGTTCAGTAGAGAATTGTACAGCAGAGAATAGTTCAGTAGAGAATAGTTCAGTAGAGAATAGTATAGTAGAGAATAGTTCAGTTCAATAGAGAATAGTATAGTAGAGAATAGTTCAGTAGAGAATAGTTTAGTAGAGAATAGTTCAGTACAATAGAGAATATTTCAGTAGAGAATAGTACAGTAGAGAATAGTTCAGTAGAGAATAGTATAGTAGAGAATGGTTCAGTAGAGAATAGTTCAGTAGAGAATAGTTCAGTAGAGAATAGTATAGTAGAGAATAGTTCAGCAGAGAATAGTTCAGTAGAGAATAGTTCAGTAGAGAATAGTTCAGTAGAGAATAGTTCAGTTCAGTAGAGAATAGTTCAGTAGAGAATAGTTCAGTCAGAGAATAGTTCAGTAGAGAATAGTACAGTAGAGAATAGTTCAGTAGAGAATTGTACACTAGAGAATAGTTCAGTAGAGAATAGTTCAGTAGAGAATAGTTCAGTAGAGAATATTATAGTAGAGAATAGTTCAGTTCAATAGAGAATAGTATAGTAGAGAATAGTTCAGTACAGTAGAGAATAGATCAGTAGAGAATAGTTCAGTACAATAGAGAATATTTCAGTAGAGAATAGTTCAGTACAATAGAGAATATTTCAGTAGAGAATAGTTCAGATCAGTAGAGAATAGATCAGTAGATAATTATTCAGTAGAGAATAGTTCAGTTTAGTAGAGAATAGTTCAGTAGCTAATAGTTCAGTAGAGAATAGTATAGTAGAGAATAGTTCAGTACAATAGAGAATAGTACAGTAGAGAATAGTTCAGTAGAGAATAGTATAGTAGAGAATAGTTCAGTACAATAGAGAATAGTTCAGTTCAATAGAGAATAGTTCAGTAGAGAACAGTTCAGTGGAGAATAGTTCAGTAGAGAATAGTATAGTAGGGAATAGTTCAGTACAATAGAGAATAGTTCAGTAGAGAATAGTTCAGTAGAGAATAGTATAGTAAAGAATAGTTCAGTAAAATAGAGAATAGTATAGTAGAGAATAGTTCAGTTCAAAGAGAATAGTTCAGTAGAGAATAGTTCAGTAGAGAATAGTTCAGTAGAGAATAGTTCAGTAGAGAATAGCACAGTAGAGAATAGTTCAGTCAATAGAGAATAGTATAGTAGGGAATAGTTCAGTACAATAGAGAATAGTTCATTATAGAATAGTTCAGTAGAGAATAGTTCAGTAGAGAATAGTATAGTAGAGAATACTATAGTAGAGAATAGTTCAGTAGAGAATAGTATAGTAAAGAATAGTTCAGTAGAGAATAGTATAGTAAAGAACAGTTCAGTAGAGAATAGTACAGTAGAGAATGGTTCAGTAGAGAATAGTATAGTAAAGAATAGTTCAGTAGAGAATAGTACAGTAGAGAATAGTTCAGTAGAGAATAGTATAGTAGAGAATGGTTCAGTACAGCAGAGAATAGTTCAGTAGAGAATAGTTCAGTAGAGAATAGTTCAGTAGAGAATAGTTCAGTAGAGAATAGTTCAGTAGAGAATAGTTCAGTTCAGTAGAGAATAGTTCAGTAGAGAATAGTACAGTAGAGAATAGTTCAGTAGAGAATTGTACACTAGAGAATAGTTCAGTAGAGAATAGTTCAGTAGAGAATAGTTCAGTAGAGAATAGTATAGTAGAGAATAGTTCAGTTCAGCAGAGAATAGTATAGTAGAGAATAGTTCAGTACAGTAGAGAATATTTCAGTAGAGAATAGTTCAGTACAATAGAGAATATTTCAGTAGAGAATAGTTCAGATCAGTAGAGAATGGATCAGTAGATAATTATTCAGTAGAGAATAGTTCAGTTTAGTAGAGAATAGTTCAGTAGCTAATAGTTCAGTAGAGAATAGTATAGTAGAGAATAGTTCAGTACAATAGAGAATAGTACAGTAGAGAATAGTTCAGTAGAGAATAGTATAGTAGAGAATAGTTCAGTACAATAGAGAATAGTTCAGTTCAATAGAGAATAGTTCAGTAGAGAACAGTTCAGTGGAGAATAGTTCAGTAGAGAATAGTATAGTAGGGAATAGTTCAGTACAATAGAGAATAGTTCAGTAGAGAATAGTTCAGTAGAGAATAGTTCAGTAGAGAATAGTTCAGTAGAGAATAGTTCAGTAGAGAATAGTTCAGTTCAGTAGAGAATAGTTCAGTAGAGAATAGTACAGTAGAGAATAGTTCAGTAGAGAATTGTACACTAGAGAATAGTTCAGTAGAGAATAGTTCAGTAGAGAATAGTATAGTAGAGAATAGTTCAGTTCAATAGAGAATAGTATAGTAGAGAATAGTTCAGTACAGTAGAGAATAGATCAGTAGAGAATAGTTCAGTACAATAGAGAATATTTCAGTAGAGAATAGTACAGTAGAGAATGGTTCAGTAGAGAATAGTATAGTAGAGAATAGTTCAGTAGAGAATAGTACAGTAGAGAATAGTTCAGTAGAGAATAGTATAGTAGAGAATGGTTCAGTAGAGAATAGTTCAGTAGAGAATAGTTCAGTAGAGAATAGTTCAGTAGAGAATAGTTCAGTTCAGTAGAGAATAGTTCAGTAGGTAATTATTCCGTAGAGAATAGTTCAGTTCAGTAGAGAATAGTTCAGTAGAGAATAGTACAGTAGAGAATAGTTCAGTAGAGAATTGTACACTAGAGAATAGTTCAGTAGAGAATAGTTCAGTAGAGAATAGTTCAGTAGAGAATAGTATAGTAGAGAATAGTTCAGTTCAATAGAGAATAGTATAGTAGAGAATAGTTCAGTACAGTAGAGAATAGATCAGTAGAGAATAGTTCAGTACAATAGAGAATATTTCAGTAGAGAATAGTTCAGTACAATAGAGAATATTTCAGTAGAGAATAGTTCAGATCAGTAGAGAATGGATCAGTAGATAATTATTCAGTAGAGAATAGTTCAGTTTAGTAGAGAATAGTTCAGTAGCTAATAGTTCAGTAGAGAATAGTATAGTAGAGAATAGTTCAGTACAATAGAGAATAGTACAGTAGAGAATAGTTCAGTAGAGAATAGTATAGTAGAGAATAGTTCAGTACAATAGAGAATAGTTCAGTTCAATAGAGAATAGTTCAGTAGAGAACAGTTCAGTGGAGAATAGTTCAGTAGAGAATAGTATAGTAGGGAATAGTTCAGTACAATAGAGAATAGTTCAGTAGAGAATACTATAGTAGAGAATAGTTCAGTACAATAGAGAATAGTATAGTAGAGAATAGTTCAGTACAGTAGAGAATAGTTCAGTAGAGAATAGATCAGTAGAGAATAGTTCAGTACAATTGAGAATAGTTCAGTAGAGAATAGTTCAGTAGAGAATAGCATAGTAGAGAATAGTTCAGTACAATAGAGAATAGTATAGTAGGGAATAGTTCAGTACAATAGAGAATAGTTCATTATAGAATAGTTCAGTAGAGAATAGTTCAGTAGAGAATAGTATAGTAGAGAATACTATAGTAGAGAATAGTTCAGTAGAGAATACTATAGTAGAGAATAGTTCAGTAGAGAATAGTATAGTAAAGAATAGTTCAGTAGAGAATAGTATAGTAAAGAACAGTTCAGTAGAGAATAGTACAGTAGAGAATGGTTCAGTAGAGAATAGTATAGTAAAGAATAGTTCAGTAGAGAATAGTACAGTAGAGAATAGTTCAGTAGAGAATAGTATAGTAAAGAATGGTTCAGTACAATAGAGAATAGTTCAGTAGAGAATAGTTCAGTAGAGAATAGTTCAGTAGAGAATAGTTCAGTAGGTAATTATTCAGTAGAGAATAGTTCAGTTCAGTAGAGAATAGTTCAGTAGAGAATAGTACAGTAGAGAATAGTTCAGTAGAGAATTGTACACTAGAGAATAGTTCAGTAGAGAATAGTTCAGTAGAGAATAGTATAGTAGAGAATAGTTCAGTTCAATAGAGAATAGTATAGTAGAGAATAGTTCAGTACAGTAGAGAATAGATCAGTAGAGAATAGTTCAGTACAATAGAGAATATTTCAGTAGAGAATAGTACAGTAGAGAATGGTTCAGTAGAGAATAGTATAGTAAAGAATAGTTCAGTAGAGAATAGTACAGTAGAGAATAGTTCAGTAGAGAATAGTATAGTAGAGAATGGTTCAGTAGAGAATAGTTCAGTAGAGAATAGTTCAGTAGAGAATAGTTCAGTAGAGAATAGTTCAGTTCAGTAGAGAATAGTTCAGTAGGTAATTATTCAGTAGAGAATAGTTCAGTTCAGTAGAGAATAGTTCAGTAGAGAATAGTACAGTAGAGAATAGTTCAGTAGAGAATTGTACACTAGAGAATAGTTCAGTAGAGAATAGTTCAGTAGAGAATAGTTCAGTAGAGAATAGTATAGTAGAGAATAGTTCAGTTCAATAGAGAATAGTATAGTAGAGAATAGTTCAGTACAGTAGAGAATAGATCAGTAGAGAATAGTTCAGTACAATAGAGAATATTTCAGTAGAGAATAGTTCAGTACAATAGAGAATATTTCAGTAGAGAATAGTTCAGATCAGTAGAGAATAGATCAGTAGATAATTATTCAGTAGAGAATAGTTCAGTTTAGTAGAGAATAGTTCAGTAGCTAATAGTTCAGTAGAGAATAGTATAGTAGAGAATAGTTCAGTACAATAGAGAATAGTACAGTAGAGAATAGTTCAGTAGAGAATAGTATAGTAGAGAATAGTTCAGTACAATAGAGAATAGTTCAGTTCAATAGAGAATAGTTCAGTAGAGAACAGTTCAGTGGAGAATAGTTCAGTAGAGAATAGTATAGTAGGGAATAGTTCAGTACAATAGAGAATAGTTCAGTAGAGAATAGTATAGTAGAGAATAGTTCAGTACAATAGAGAATAGTATAGTAGAGAATAGTTCAGTACAGTAGAGAATAGTTCAGTAGAGAATAGATCAGTAGAGAATAGTTCAGTACAATTGAGAATAGTTCAGTAGAGAATAGTTCAGTAGAGAATAGCATAGTAGAGAATAGTTCAGTACAATAGAGAATAGTATAGTAGGGAATAGTTCAGTACAATAGAGAATAGTTCATTATAGAATAGTTCAGTAGAGAATAGTTCAGTAGAGAATAGTATAGTAGAGAATACTATAGTAGAGAATAGTTCAGTAGAGAATACTATAGTAGAGAATAGTTCAGTAGAGAATAGTATAGTAAAGAATAGTTCAGTAGAGAATAGTATAGTAAAGAACAGTTCAGTAGAGAATAGTACAGTAGAGAATGGTTCAGTAGAGAATAGTATAGTAAAGAATAGTTCAGTAGAGAATAGTACAGTAGAGAATAGTTCAGTAGAGAATAGTATAGTAAAGAATGGTTCAGTACAATAGAGAATAGTTCAGTAGAGAATAGTTCAGTAGAGAATAGTTCAGTAGAGAATAGTTCAGTAGGTAATTATTCAGTAGAGAATAGTTCAGTTCAGTAGAGAATAGTTCAGTAGAGAATAGTACAGTAGAGAATAGTTCAGTAGAGAATTGTACACTAGAGAATAGTTCAGTAGAGAATAGTTCAGTAGAGAATAGTATAGTAGAGAATAGTTCAGTTCAATAGAGAATAGTATAGTAGAGAATAGTTCAGTACAGTAGAGAATAGATCAGTAGAGAATAGTTCAGTACAATAGAGAATATTTCAGTAGAGAATAGTACAGTAGAGAATAGTTCAGTAGAGAATAGTACAGTAGAGAATAGTTCAGTAGAGAATAGTATAGTAGAGAATGGTTCAGTAGAGAATAGTTCAGTAGAGAATAGTTCAGTAGAGAATAGTTCAGTAGAGAATAGTTCAGTTCAGTAGAGAATAGTTCAGTAGGTAATTATTCAGTAGAGAATAGTTCAGTTCAGTAGAGAATAGTTCAGTAGAGAATAGTACATTAGAGAATAGTTCAGTAGAGAATTGTACACTAGAGAATAGTTCAGTAGAGAATAGTTCAGTAGAGAATTGTACACTAGAGAATAGTTCAGTAGAGAATAGTATAGTAGAGAATAGTTCAGTTCAATAGAGAATAGTATAGTAGAGAATAGTTCAGTACAGTAGAGAATAGATCAGTAGAGAATAGTTCAGTACAATAGAGAATATTTCAGTAGAGAATAGTTCAGTACAATAGAGAATATTTCAGTAGAGAATAGTTCAGATCAGTAGAGAATGGATCAGTAGATAATTATTCAGTAGAGAATAGTTCAGTTTAGTAGAGAATAGTTCAGTAGCTAATAGTTCAGTAGAGAATAGTATAGTAGAGAATAGTTCAGTACAATAGAGAATAGTACAGTAGAGAATAGTTCAGTAGAGAATAGTATAGTAGAGAATAGTTCAGTACAATAGAGAATAGTTCAGTTCAATAGAGAATAGTTCAGTAGAGAACAGTTCAGTGGAGAATAGTTCAGTAGAGAATAGTTCAGTAGAGAATAGTATAGTAGAGAATAGTTCAGTACAATAGAGAATAGTATAGTAGAGAATAGTTCAGTACAGTAGAGAATAGTTCAGTAGAGAATAGATCAGTAGAGAATAGTTCAGTACAATTGAGAATAGTTCAGTAGAGAATAGTTCAGTAGAGAATAGCATAGTAGAGAATAGTTCAGTACAATAGAGAATAGTATAGTAGGGAATAGTTCAGTACAATAGAGAATAGTTCATTATAGAATAGTTCAGTAGAGAATAGTTCAGTAGAGAATAGTATAGTAGAGAATACTATAGTAGAGAATAGTTCAGTAGAGAATACTATAGTAGAGAATAGTTCAGTAGAGAATAGTATAGTAAAGAATAGTTCAGTAGAGAATAGTATAGCAAAGAACAGTTCAGTAGAGAATAGTACAGTAGAGAATGGTTCAGTAGAGAATAGTATAGTAAAGAATAGTTCAGTAGAGAATAGTACAGTAGAGAATAGTTCAGTAGAGAATAGTATAGTAAAGAATGGTTCAGTACAATAGAGAATAGTTCAGTAGAGAATAGTTCAGTAGAGAATAGTTCAGTAGAGAATAGTTCAGTAGGTAATTATTCAGTAGAGAATAGTTCAGTTCAGTAGAGAATAGTTCAGTAGAGAATAGTACAGTAGAGAATAGTTCAGTAGAGAATTGTACACTAGAGAATAGTTCAGTAGAGAATAGTTCAGTAGAGAATAGTATAGTAGAGAATAGTTCAGTTCAATAGAGAATAGTATAGTAGAGAATAGTTCAGTACAGTAGAGAATAGATCAGTAGAGAATAGTTCAGTACAATAGAGAATATTTCAGTAGAGAATAGTTCAGTACAATAGAGAATATTTCAGTAGAGAATAGTTCAGATCAGTAGAGAATAGATCAGTAGATAATTATTCAGTAGAGAATAGTTCAGTTTAGTAGAGAATAGTTCAGTAGCTAATAGTACAGTAGAGAATAGTATAGTAGAGAATAGTTCAGTACAATAGAGAATAGTACAGTAGAGAATAGTTCAGTAGAGAATAGTATAGTAGAGAATAGTTCAGTACAATAGAGAATAGTTCAGTTCAATGGAGAATAGTTCAGTAGAGAACAGTTCAGTGGAGAATAGTTCAGTAGAGAATAGTATAGTAGGGAATAGTTCAGTACAATAGAGAATAGTTCAGTAGAGAATAGTTCAGTAGAGAATAGTATAGCAAAGAATAGTTCAGTAAAATAGAGAATAGTACAGTAGAGAATAGTTCAGTAGAGAATAGTATAGTAGAGAATAGTTCAGTGGAGAATAGTTCAGTAGAGAATAGTATAGTAGGGAATAGTTCAGTACAATAGAGAATAGTTCATTAGAGAATAGTTCAGTAGAGAATATTACAGTAGAGAATAGTTCAGTACAGAATTGTACAGTAGAGAATAGTTCAGTAGAGAATAGTTCAGTAGAGAATAGTTCAGTAGAGAACAGTTCAGTGGAGAATAGTTCAGTAGAGAATAGTTTAGTAGAGAATAGTTCAGTACAATAGAGAATATTTCAGTAGAGAATAGTTCAGATCAGTAGAGAATAGATCAGTAGATAATTATTCAGTAGAGAATAGTTCAGTTCAGTAGAGAATAGATCAGTAGCTAATAGTTCAGTAGAGAATAGTATAGTAAAGAATAGTTCAGTACAATAGAGAATAGTACAGTAGAGAATAGTTCAGTAGAGAATAGTATAGTAGAGAATAGTTCAGTACAATAGAGAATAGTTCAGTACAATAGAGAATAGTTCAGTAGAGAATAGTTCAGTAGAGAATATTACAGTAGAGAATAGTTCAGTACAGAATTGTACAGTAGAGAATAGTTCAGTAGAGAATAGTTCAGTAGAGAATAGTTCAGTAGAGAACAGTTCAGTGGAGAATAGTTCAGTAGAGAATAGTATAGTAGAGAATAGTTCAGTACAATAGAGAATAGTATAGTAGAGAATAGTTCAGTACAGTAGAGAATAGTTCAGTAGAGAATAGTATAGTAGAGAATAGTTCAGTACAATAGAGAATAGTATAGTAGAGAATAGTTCAGTACAGTAGAGAATAGTTCAGTAGAGAATAGTATAGTAGAGAAAAGTTCAGTTCAATAGAGAATAGTATAGTAGAGAATAGTTCAGTACAGTAGAGAATAGATCAGTATAGAATAGTTCAGTTCAATAGAGAATAGTTCAGTAGAGAATAGTTCAGTTCAGTAGAGAATAGTTCAGTACATAATTACTCAGTAGAGAATAGTTCAGTTCAGTAGAGAATAGTTCAGTAGAGAATAGTTCAGTAGAGAATACTATAGTAGAGAATAGTTCAGTAGAGAGTAGTATAGTAGAGAATAGTTCAGTACAATAGAGAATAGTATAGTAGAGAATAGTTCAGTACAATTGAGAATAGTTCAGTAGAGAATAGTTCAGTAGAGAATAGCATAGTAGAGAATAGTTCAGTACAATAGAGAATAGTATAGTAGGGAATAGTTCAGTACAATAGAGAATAGTTCATTATAGAATAGTTCAGTAGAGAATAGTTCAGTAGAGAATAGTATAGTAGAGAATACTATAGTAGAGAATAGTATAGTAAAGAATAGTTCAGTAGAGAATAGTATAGTAAAGAACAGTTCAGTAGAGAATAGTACAGTAGAGAATGGTTCAGTAGAGAATAGTACAGTAGAGAATAGTTCAGTAGAGAATATTATAGTAAAGACTGGTTCAGTACAATAGAGAATAGTTCAGTAGAGAATAGTTAAGTAGAGAATAGTTCAGTAGAGAATAGTTCAGTTCAGTAGAGAATAGTTCAGTAGGTAATTATTCAGTAGAGAATAGTTCAGTAGAGAATAGTACAGTAGAGAATAGTTCAGTAGAGAATTGTACACTAGAGAATAGTTCAGTAGAGAATAGTTCAGTAGAGAATAGTTCAGTAGAGAATAGTATAGTAGAGAATAGTTCAGTTCAATAGAGAATAGTATAGTAGAGAATAGTTCAGTACAGTAGAGAATAGATCAGTAGAGAATAGTTCAGTACAATAGAGAATATTTCAGTAGAGAATAGTTCAGTACAATAGAGAATATTTCAGTAGAGAATAGTTCAGATCAGTAGAGAATAGATCAGTAGATAATTATTCAGTAGAGAATAGTTCAGTTTAGTAGAGAATAGTTCAGTAGCTAATAGTACAGTAGAGAATAGTATAGTAGAGAATAGTTCAGTACAATAGAGAATAGTACAGTAGAGAATAGTTCAGTAGAGAATAGTATAGTAGAGAATAGTTCAGTACAATAGAGAATAGTTCAGTTCAATGGAGAATAGTTCAGTAGAGAACAGTTCAGTGGAGAATAGTATAGTAAAGAATAGTTCAGTAAAATAGAGAATAGTACAGTAGAGAATAGTTCAGTAGAGAATAGTATAGTAGAGAATAGTTCAGTGGAGAATAGTTCAGTAGAGAATAGTATAGTAGGGAATAGTTCAGTACAATAGAGAATAGTTCATTAGAGAATAGTTCAGTAGAGAATATTACAGTAGAGAATAGTTCAGTACAGAATTGTACAGTAGAGAATAGTTCAGTAGAGAATAGTTCAGTAGAGAATAGTTCAGTAGAGAATAGTACAGTAGAGAATAGTTCAGTAGAGAATTGTACACTAGAGAATAGTTCAGTAGAGAATAGTTCAGTAGAGAATAGTTCAGTAGAGAATAGCATAGTAGAGAATACTATAGTAGAGAATAGTTCAGTAGAGAATAGTATAGTAAAGAATAGTTCAGTAGAGAATAGTATAGTAAAGAACAGTTCAGTAGAGAATAGTACAGTAGAGAATGGTTCAGTAGAGAATAGTATAGTAAAGAATAGTTCAGTAGAGAATAGTACAGTAGAGAATAGTTCAGTAGAGAATAGTATAGCAGAGAATAGTTCAGTAGAGAATAGTTCAGTAGAGAATAGTCCAGAGAACAGTTCAGTAGAGAATAGTTCAGTAGAGAATAGTTCAGTTCAGTAGAGAATAGTTCAGTAGAGAATAGTTCAGCAGAGAATAGTTCAGTAGAGAATAGTTCAGTAGAGAATAGTACAGTAGAGAATAGTTCAGTAGAGAATAGTTCAGTAGAGAATAGTTCAGTAGAGAATAGTTCAGTAGAGAATAGTTCAGTAGAGAATAGTATAGTAGAGAATAGTTCAGTACAGTAGAGAATAGTACAGTAGAGAATAGTTCAGTACAGAGAATAGATCAGTAGAGAATAGTTCAGTACAATAGAGAATATTTCAGTAGAGAATAGTTCAGTAGAGAATAGTATCAGTAGAGAATAGTTCAGAATAGAGAATAGTTCAGTACAGAGAATAGTTCAGTAGAGAACAGTTCAGTAGAGAATAGTTCAGTAGAGAATAGTTCAGTAGAGAATAGTTCAGTAGAGAATAGTTCAGTAGAGAATAGTATAGCAGAGAATAGTTCAGCAGAGAATAGTTCAGTAGAGAATAGTTCAGCAGAGAACAGTTCAGCAGAGAATAGTTCAGTAAGAGAATAGTTCAGTAGAGAACAGTTCAGTGGAGAATAGTTCAGTAGAGAATAGTATAGTAGAGAATAGTTCAGCCAACAGAGAATAGTTCAGTAGAGAATAGTTCAGTAGAGAATAGTTCAGTAGAGAAATAGTTCAGCAGAGAATAGTATAGTAGAGAATAGTTCAGCAGAGAATAGTATAGTAGAGAATAGTTCAGTAGAGAATAGATCAGTAGAGAATAGTTCAGAGTACAGTTGAGAATAGTTCAGTAGAGAATAGTTCAGTAGAGAATAGTTCAGTAGAGAATAGTTCAGTAGAGAATAGTTCAGTAGAGAATCAGTTCAGAGAGAACAGTTCAGTAGAGAATAGTTCAGTATAGAATAGTTCAGTAGAGAATAGTTCAGTAGAGAATAGTATAGTAGAGAATAGTTTAGTAGAGAATAGTTCAGTAGAGAATACTACAGTAGAGAATAGTTCAGTAGAGAATAGTATAGTAGAGAATAGTTCAGTAGAGAATAGTTTAGTAGAGAATAGTTCAGTAGAGAATAGTACAGTAGAGAATAGTTCAGTAGAGAATAGTATAGTAGAGAATAGTTCAGTACAGAGAATAGTTCAGTAGAGAATAGTTCAGTAGAGAATAGTTCAGTAGAGAATAGTTCAGTAGAGAATTATTCAGTAGAGAATAGTTCAGGAGAACAGTTCAGTAGAGAATAGTTCAGTAGAGAATAGTACAGTAGAGAATAGTTCAGCACACTAGAGAATAGTTCAGTAGAGAATAGTTCAGTAGAGAATAGTCCAGTAGAGAATAGTTCAGTAGAGAATAGTATAGTAGAGAATAGTTCAGTACCACAGAGAATAGATCAGTAGAGAATAGTTCAGTACAGCAGAGAATAGTTCAGTAGAGAATAGTTCAGTACAAAGAGAATATTTCAGTAGAGAATAGTTCAGATCAGTAGAGAATAGATCAGTAGAGAATTGTTCAGTAGAGAATAGTTCAGTTAGAGAATAGTTCAGTAGCGAATAGTTCAGTAGAGAATAGTATAGCAGAGAATAGTTCAGCAGAGAACATCAGCAGAGAATAGTACAGTAGAGAATAGTTCAGTAGAGAATAGTATAGTAGAGAATAGTTCAGTACAATAGAGAATAGTTCAGTAGAGAATAGTTCAGTAGAGAACAGTTCAGTAGAGAATAGTTCAGTAGAGAATAGTTCAGTAGAGAATAGTTCAGTCAATAGAGAATAGTTCAGTAGAGAACAGTTCAGTAGAGAATAGTTCAGTCAGAGAATAGCAAGTAGAGAATAGTTCAGCAGAGAATAGTATCAGTAGAGAATAGTTCAGTTCAGAGAATAGTTCAGTAGAGAATAGTTCAGTAGAGAATAGTTCAGTAGAGAACAGTTCAGTAGAGAATAGTACAGTAGAGAATAGTTCAGTAGAGAATAGTTCAGTAGAGAATAGTTCAGCAGAGAATAGTTCAGTAGAGAATAGTTCAGTACAGAGAATAGTTCAGTAGAGAATAGTACAGTAGAGAATAGTTCAGTAGAGAATAGTTCAGTAGAGAATAGTTCAGTACAAGAGAATAGTTCAGTAGAGAATAGTTCAGCATCAGTAGAGAATAGTTCAGTACAGAGAATAGTTCAGTAGAGAATAGTTCAGTAGAGAATAGCTCAGTAGAGAATAGTTCAGTAGAGAATAGTATAAGTAGAGAATAGTTCAGCAGAGAATAGTACAGTAGAGAATAGTTCAGTAGAGAATAGTTCAGTAGAGAATAGTTCAGTAGAGAATAGTACAGTAGAGAATAGATCAGTAGAGAATAGTTCAGTGAGAATAGTTCAGTAGAGAATAGTTCAGTCAGTAGAGAATAGTACAGTAGAGAACAGTTCAGTAGAGAATAGTACAGTAGAGAATAGTTCAGAAAATAGCAGAGAATAGTACAGTAGAGAATAGTTCAGTACAGAGAATAGTTCAGCAGAGAATAGTTCAGTAGAGAATAGTATCAGCAGAGAATAGTTCAGCACGCAGAGAATAGCAGTAGAGAATAGTCAGTAGAGAATAGTTCAGTAGAGAATAGCTCAGTAGAGAATAGTTCAGTAGAGAATAGCTCTAGTAGAGAACAGTTCAGTAGAGAATAGTATCAGTAGAGAATAGTCAGCACAGGAGAATAGTTCAACAGAATAGTTCAGCAGAGAACAGTGACCAGTAGAGAACAGTCCAGAGAACAGTTCAGCAGAGAATAGTTCAGTAGAAAAGCATAGAGAATAGTTCAGTAGAGAATAGTACAGCAGAGAATAGTTAGTAGAGAACAGTACAGTAGAGAATAGTTCAGTAGGAGAATAGTACAGCAGAGAACAGTTCAGCAGAGAACAGTACAGCAGAGAACAGT